>NW_006436283.1:11752871-11802903 GCF_000325575.1 Pteropus alecto
GGAGATGAAGCCGCGGAGGGGACGGGAGGCTGATGGGGAGAAAGAAGACACGGCCATGGGAGGGGAGCGGAGGGGAGATGGGGGGCCATGTAAACTTAGCTAGCACCTGCGAGAGGGGAGATGGGGAGACCGGGGAACCTGGAAGCGAAGAAAAGAGAACCGAGGGGAGGGGAAGGCGTTCAGGGGTGGGACGCCTCACTTTCTGGTCCCTTTCATAGGCCCCAAAGAGAGACAGATAAGGGTTTTGCCCTCTTAAGAATGAGGCCAACTGAGAAAAATCCTCTCACCACGTGGGAACATTTCATTTTGTTAAGGAACCTTTTCAAATCTATAGCTTTTAAAATTGCAACCACCTGTTTGTGCTAGGACTAAAGATAACTGACAACTCTGGTTAAATAACAAACTCTTTTTGCCCTTTCGTGTGTGTGTGTAAACATCCGCCTTTTTGCTGTATACAATTTGTTGAGAAAGTACCGAGAGCAAGCCCCAGGGGGAGAGGTCTCATATTACAGGTTCTCCTAATTGTTTAAGCGCCCCTGACAACAGAACTATTTGGTTTTCCCATCCATGTTTACATTGTCATCTTGGTCTCAGCAGAATCGAGCATTTGTGGGTGGATTTTTATCTGGCTCTTGGACACCCCTTACTGTTAAACCACAGCTAAGAAAGTTTTTTTAAAGCGTGCCTGGGAGGCAGAGGCCCCTGGTTAAGTATAAAAGCGCACACGTCGCTTACATTTGATCCCTCCTTTGATGATGGAGAAAAAAACTCCTAAATGATAAGGCGTGAAAACAAATTTTTAAAATTATTCATGATTTTCCTCAGCTCTGAAGGCAGGTTGGTGAGCACACTTCAGCCAGCTTGGAAGCTGGGCAACTTTGCATGCATGCCCAGTTACACAGTACCAGCTCCGCGTTCGCCTGGGTCCCAGTGCCCTCCAAACAGGCACGAGAACCCGTCTGGACTTTTCTCTTTCTGTTGTTTTAACGGCTGGTTTTCAGCATTTCGCTCCTCTTGCATTGAAGAGCTTGGCAGCTCTTGCAACACTTCATTTAAAGTGATTTATCTTGCCAAACTGACAATCTCCTTTAAAATCAGCTTTCACCCAGCAATAATAGCTGGTTATATAGTTCCTGTTTTTGCAGAGAGGTTGATTCTGACTCATCATGGTCAACATTGTCCCATATACAGCTGAATAAAGTTCTGGTGGCTCTCCAATTCCTGACTGTCAACTGTTGACCTCACAACTGCTTCCCCATTGATATCGCCATCTGTTGTCATGGGAAAGATTGTCCGATATTTGGGTTAAATGCCACTGAAGTCATTCCATTTCCATGTGGAAAAATAACCCAAAGTAAATTGCCCTGTGAGGTGCGGAAGCTATTTTTCCCAGAGATAGTGAATCGAACAGAACATCCCCCAAAAAGCAAAACAAAAACACCTCCCTGCAGAACAATCCCTTATTTCTTCATTCTGTCAGTAACATTTTCTTTTCATGCATGGTGTGTGTGTGTGTGTGTGTGTGTGTGTGTGTGTGTGTGTTATTTTCATTTCATGCATGGTGTGTGTGTGTGTGTGTGTGCGCGCGCGCGCGTGCGCGTGTGTTAAAGACTCAGGTGTCGCAGGGCCATTCGTTGGGGCTGCAATGAGAGGGGAGATGTGTCCATTTTCGGCTCCCTTCGCCCGCAGCCACGGCGGGCGCACGCAGCGCTGCGATCGCGGGTCAAAGTTTTCTCCAGCCTGCCGGGTTCGCTCGAGATCATTTCAGTAGTCGAACTGGCTTCTTTCCTAAAAGGCTGCCAAGACACACAAAATCTTGGGGGACACGTTTTGCTCCCTGCAAACACGAGCACGGACCCGGTGTCTCCTCTTGCAAACTCTGACCCCCTTTCTCGTTCCGCTCTTCATTGCGCCCTCTCCCCAGTTTCCCCCACATCCCCCCGGATCCCAGCCCCTCTCCCAGAGCTCAGCAATCTTACCTTTTCTCTCCGCCACTGGGGCTTCGGGAGATGATCCAATGATCAAACAGAGGAGCCACAAAGCTCTAGCTGTCATTTTTGTAGACAAGGTTCCCAGGCTCTAACACTGAGCCTGGGCTTTTTGCTCTTTCTCTCCCCCCACCCCTCTCCGCACCCCCACCCCCGTTCATGCTAATGAGGGGCAGCCTTTGGGGAAACGGGACTCACTCACTGGACAGACCATTGGAACAACACCCAGCCGCGGGGATTTCTCCCACTTCTAAGGGGGGACGAGCACATGGCCTCCCAAAGCTGTCCCCGCGAATGTCTGTCCTGTGGGTATCGATAACATCATTCCTAAACTTTAAAGCCCTGTGGATTCGCGTCCTGGGCTGGGGGGAAGAGAGGGCGGGGTGGGAAGTGGAGAGACTATCGGTGTTAGGGGCTGAGGGACAGGGTGCAGGAGAGTGAGCGAGAGCAAGATTTTTCTAGATTAAGCTTACAGTAAATAGACAAATTAGTAGATCCTCGGGGGCAAAGATGAGTGAGACACCTTCCCAGCTCTCTTGCGATGGCTCATTTCCTCAAGAAAGGTGGATTATTTTTTTCTTTCTTTCTTTCTAAGAAAAACTCATTCTCATTCACTGCTTAGGTATGACTTCTTGAAATGGCTCTGCATATTGGTCCTGAGCTCAGGACCCTTTCCCTCAGAGTGAACAGCACTGACCAAAGGGAAAATAAGCTCAGCGTAGTAAACTCACAGCTTTCCCGGCA
Organism: Pteropus alecto; assembly: GCF_000325575.1. Classification (NCBI taxonomy): domain Eukaryota; kingdom Metazoa; phylum Chordata; class Mammalia; order Chiroptera; family Pteropodidae; genus Pteropus; species Pteropus alecto. Next base: position 11,755,604 of record NW_006436283.1, read on the forward strand.
CGTATCTCATGTCAACAGCTTCAAATCCGAAAGGAAGGGGAAATGCATTGAGTGAAGGCGTCTGAAGCATCTGAGCCAACCGTGAGATGCAGCTGCTAAAAGAAATAACAAACTTTTGCTGCACTAATATCTTATGTCTCAAAAATAATACTGGTAGTGGACTGACTGGATTCTGGGGGGAGCATGTTTTTAAGAAAGAAACTGGAAAGCTGGAAGGAAAACAATAGGGTGGTGAGGGGACTGGACTCCATCATGTTCAAGTTCTTTTAGAGAAACTGAGGATATGCAGCCTAGACACACAAAAACATTTGTTATATTTTGTGAAAGAACCTGTAGGTAGAAGTTATGAAGTGACAATTTTAGAAAGAATATTCTAATGGCCAAGATCTCTGAGAAAACAGATGGCTTTGAAGGGTTATGACAATGATCTCCTGGCCATTTGGGGTATCCAAGAAGAACATCATTTGGGGATACTGTATCTGGGGGACAATTCAGAAGTCTGTAGCAAAAATATTGAAATTACCATATCCTTTGATTCAGCAATTCAATGTCTAGGAATTCAATCATAAAAAAAAAATGATGATGGAATCCTATACTTATTGACATGGAAAGATGGTGAATTAGGTGTGTTGTGTTTTGAGGGATACAGTGAGGTAAATGTGTTCATTTACAGAAGAGCTGGCTTTCTAGTCACTCACAGGCTGACAATGTGTTGGGAGGGGGTCATCATGTTCTGTAGGCTCAACTAGGCTCAGCTTGAAATAAGGAGCCAATTTGGGGGACCAACTCACATTAACCAAACTCATAAAAAGCAGATATATAAATCAGAATGTCATTTATCAATATGCAACAGAGATGCTATAGTAAAGATGATTCAGAGGTCTAATTCAGAAGGTTGCCTGTTGAGCACTAGATTGAATTGAAGCTGAAGGTGGGCTAATCTTCCTCATTCAGGTTTTAAAAGAGCAAATTCTCTATTTCCTCAAATAAATAAATAAATAAATGAATGAATAAATGAATGAATGAATGAATGAATAAATAAATAAATCCCTCCAGTCACTGCAAGGCTTAAGTACACCAGAGTCAGTACCTCCAGCCTCCGGCCACGACCAGACCAATATACTGTAAAATTCATGCTTTTGGAGACCAGTTTGTAGATGTCCTCAGATCCCCTTTTTTCACATGCTTTCTTTAAGTCAAGTGGAATAAAATTAATTAGGCTTAAGCTTTCTCAGTTACAACCACATCTCAGACATACCTGTTTGAGATTATGTTTAAGTCACCCAGATCCAATGTGAGGTGTTCCCGAAACTCTTCTGTCGCTGGAATGTTGTGAATGCCCTGGCGTCCACACCCTGAAATGTAGAGGCAGAGATCCGGCTGGGTGGCTCCCATGGGCTCTTAGAGGCTCTCGGTGGCACTAGCCTGAAAGAACTTGTCAGAGTCCAGGGCTGGGTCTTGGGCAGCCACCGGCTTGCAGATTCAGAAACCACACAGATGGTGGAAAAGCACAAAGAGCTCAGAGACGGACCTTTGTAAGCCAGTATACCACTCTATTAATTTACAACAGGAAATCAACTCAAGCAGACATGCATGCTCGTGTCAGCCTGGCTAGTATTCTCTTTCTATAAAGGAGTCACATGGGAAGCCAAATTACCATCGTGGTGCTTGGTAATATAAACCAGAGCGCCGGAGTTCATCATGTGATTGGAATGTTTTAACGGTATTGGTTTCTCCTAGCCTAATGTGTCCATCTCCACAATAGTTATGTACACGTATCAGGTGGCAGACTCTAAGAGTCTAACGGCCTTCCTCTTCCCTGCCAATTTCTCATATTTTGAGTGAGTCCATCTGCTTAGTAAATATTTGTTGAGCATTTACTATGTGTTGTATAAGAAAGAATTTGTACCAGTATCCTGGTATGGCCTCTCCTAAAACTCTTTGAATTTCCCAAGTGATAGAAATGTCTTTGTTATTCACGAGCTTCCTGGATCACACCTGAGTTTATGCTAATGAGGTGACTCTTGGAGGGCCCTTTGCTAACTTCAGGACAGGAGCAAGTCACCAGAAAGACCAACCATGGGATTAGAGAGCCAAGACTTTGAGCCAACCCAACCTCCAGGGTGGAGATTGGTTTCACTCAGATGGCCAGTGATGGAATCCATCAGGCCTACTTATAGAAACCCCAGTGAAAACTCTGGTGCTTCCCGGCTGGTGAACACATCGATGTGCTAGGAGGGTGATGCATCCCCATGTATGGAGAGAGAACAAGGAAGCTAAGCAGTTGGACCCTCCCAGATCCCACCCTACATGTGCTTTCATTTGTCTGGTCCTGATTTGTATCCTTTATAATAAAACTGTGAACATAAGTATAGCACTTTTCCTGAGTTCTATGAGTCATTGTAGACAACTATCAAAAATGAGGGGGATTGTGAGAACTCTCCAGATTTGTAGCCAGTTGGTCTGAAATGAGAGCAGTCATGGGGTGGACCTGCACTAACTCCAGGTGGGGTCTGCACCAACTCCAGGTGGTTAGAGCCAGAACTGAATTGCAGTCCACCACTGGTGTCGAAATACTATAGGCCAGGGCTTGTTTTAGAAGCCAGAAATACCAGTCATCATCATTCTTCAAAAAGACTGCAACACAATTGCTTTGGTTTCCATTAGGTAAATTAGTGTCACATTCTAGTTCTGTTTCAGGACCATCTTGATTGGGACCAGGGTCTCCTCAAATCCTCAGACTTTCACAGACAGCCCCTAGGTTTACTCCCGCAAGCACTGGGCCAGGTCCTGGGATGTTAGGACATAAGTCCTCCCCTTACATGGCTCATAGACTACTGTGAGAAATAACATTCAATTATAGTGTTAAGTGCAGTATGAGAAAGCTCTACCTGTTAGGAGTGTTCAACAGGAAGTGGAGGCCAAGCAAAGCTTCCTGGAGACAACACAGAAATTCTGGTTTGAAGAATGATTGGGGTTGACCAGGTAAACCAAGGAGGGCAGGCACTGCAGTCTGAGGCAGCAGCACATACAAAGTCATCGACTTATGGGAGAGCCTGCGCATCCCCCCAGGCAGAGCGCTGAGGAAGGCTTCCCAGGGCGAGAAGGTGCTGGAGAGCCTCGAGGCCCTGTAGACGGACCGCCCACAGACAATGGGGAGTCCTTGAGTGGTTCCAAGTAGCTGGTTTTCAATTCTTGATTTTATTTTCCTATCACTCTACATTACTGTAATGGAAAACGAGAAAGGTATAGACACGATAACTACAAAATGTGGGCCTCGTCTCACCCCCAGCCCTGCCAGCAATCACTGTACCATCCCAGCCTCTTCCTTCCGGGCGCTTCCTTAGGTATCATTTTGACACAGGTGCGCGGGCCGACGTCTGCACGATTTCGGATCCTGTGTTGTTCACATGACACCACGACAGCTATGCTTCCCCACTTTACGTTTTGTGTATACAGTTTTGTATCCGGCTTTTATTTAATTAAAATTGTTAAAATAGCATTACAAACTTTTTGTAAATGTGAACTCTCATAACTGCATAACATGTTCTCATTTTAGACAAATCCTAATTCGTGAACATTTTCTGTTCACAAATTCTCAGTTTTTGCTGTTGTGACCCCATCGACAGAGGAATGGCTATAGCATGACGTAGTGGAATACTGTAGAGCCAGGTTTCTCAGACTCGCCACTATTGACATTTGGGGCAGAAAATTCTTTGTTGTGTATCATAGGATATTGACCACCATCCCCGGCCTTATCCACTGGATACCAATGGCACCCCCCACCTCCAGTTGTGACAACCTAAACTGTCTCCAGACATTGCCAAATGTCTCCTGGGGGAAAAAATCATGAACCATATTCATTGCTAATATAGCAATAAAAATAAATGAGCTACAATTACACAAGCGAAACATAGATGAATCTCATAAAGACAATACTGAGTAAAAAAAGCCTAATGCAAAAGACTGCCTGCTATATAATTTTATTTCTGTAAGGTTTACAAACAGGCAAAACTAATCTATGAAGTTAAAAGTTAGGATAATCGTTATCCTCGGACGTAGGCAGTGACCAGAAAGAGTACTTAGAGTGGGGGGGATCTGCGGTATTGAAGTTTTCTAGAGCTTGACCTACGAATTTCTGATATCGTAAATAAGAAATGTTACTAGTTTATATAGTTAAATCTGTTGGGGTTTTTTTGGTGACACTTTCCATTCCTTTATAAAAGCCTACATTTATATAAATAATACATATTCATTCCAGAATAATTAGATATTACAGATAAGAAAAAAGGGAAAAATCAAATATAATCCTATTGTCTTGAAAAGATTACTATACGTATTTTGATGTATGAATTCCCAGACTTTTTTCTATATATATATGTACATGTAAATACATTACATAATTTCTTTATATAAAAGTGGGATCATGGTCCATACATATTTTATGACATGGTTTCTAAATTTTTCATACGTCAACATCTTTCCATGTTAATAAGTATAGGATTCCATCATCATTTTTTTTATGATTGAATTCCTAGACATTGAATTGCTGAATCAAAGGATATGGTAATTTCAATATTTTTGCTGCAGACTTCTGAATTGTCCCCCAGATATGCTTTGTCAGTTTACACAGACCGGTGATTGGCACAGGCATGCGATAATGCCTGTTTCTCCACATTGAGATAGCAAATCATCATTATTTGATATCTATGCTGTTTTAAAGAGATTTTTCTTTTAAGGTTTTTCTTTGTTTTAATTTACATTTCTTTGATCACTGGTGATATTGTATACTTTTTCATAGATTTATTGGCCATTTGGCTTTCTTTTGTTAATTTCCTGTTCATATTCCTTGTTTATTTATTAGGATGTTCTTATTTTCCTTTATGACTTTAAGAACTATTTATAGCCTAAGAATTTTAACCCTTTGTCCATTATATATATATTGCAAATATTTTCCTACAGAATTTTACTTGGTTTTTAACTTCTTAGTGACTTTTTGGCCATAGAACTTTTAAATTTTGTATAGTGCAATCCATTGTTTAATTAACAATGTCCCTGGTTGCTTTTGCCATGCTTCGAAAGACTTTCTCAAACTCAAATTTAAAAATGTTTATATATATATGTATATAAATAAATTAACCTATATTTTTCTAGTGCTTATTGTTAAATCATGATTCCATCTGGAATTTATTTGGGTATGTAGTATGAGGTAAGAATCTAATTTTATTTTTTTTCTCAAATAAGTAGGAAGTTGTCTAATCCAATTGGCAAGTAAATCCATCCTTTCCCAAAGTCGAGATGTCACCTTTAACACAGAGAGTGTTAACTTATAGTAAATGTAGGTCTATTTCTAGACTTTCTACTCTGATCTGTTATTCCATCTGTTTCTTCACATGCCTGTATGCCCAGAGTGAAGCATTGTTATAACTATCATGGTGTTACAATGTATCTTTCTTTCCAAAACTTACTTAGGCTATTACAATGTTTTTTCCAAAGTGAATTATAGAATTACTCTGCTGAATTTTAAAATCCTATAGGATTTTTTTTTAATTTTTCTTAAATGTATAGATGAATTTATAAAGGAATTGACAGCTTTTCTGTACTCTTTCTGTCCATGAAAATGAGATATCTCTACATTTCTTTGAGTCTTCTTTTCCTGTGTCAGAATATTTTCATTTTCTTCATCTAAGCACTAGACATTTCTTGTTAAATTTATTTCCTGGGTATTTTATATTTTTAATATAATATAGAAAGAGTCATTTTCCCTTCCCGTTTTCTAACTGGTTTTGGTAGGTGTATAGAAAAGCTACTGATTTGTGTGTATATTCATATTTACCTGTTTACATCCCAATTTGTGTATGTCCAAAAATATTCCAAACTATTTTTAATTAATTCCTTTGAGTTTTCCCAGTAGACAACCATATACTTTATAAATAATGATATTTTGCCTCTTCGTCTCCAATATATATTTTAATTTTTTATTTCATTAAGGAGAACTTTCCAAACTTTGTTGAATAATATCACAATCATCATTTTTGTTTTATTGGTATTCCTCATTAGCAGAGAACACTTCTAATGATCCATTTTCAAGTGAATAAAGACAATTTTGCTTCAAGTATATCGAGCTATGTTTATCTGTATATCCATTCCTTTTAACACCTTATGAATTTGACAAATATTTCTATTCCATTGTGACTTTCTTAACATTGATCATCTGATTATGTCTTCTATGTATTTTACCATCTCTCTCCTCATTTTTATCTCTTTTTCCCTTTCATTCTAGGAGACATTCTTGCATTTGTACATCATGTCCCTGATTTCATTTTTAATAGTATCAACTCTGCCTTGGCTCTTTTCAATAAGGATTTTAATGCAAAGGAACTGCTACTAGTTAACTCCTGTTTTGATCCATCCTATTGTTCTTTCATCTTAGTCTACTCCCTTCTTAAATTTTCCTGATTCACAAGGATCATTACTTCTTGTACTTTTGCTAGAAAGCCTGTTTCTTGATAATGTCTTTAGGATTCTTCGTCATCATTATTTGAGGTATGCTCTTCCTGTGAGCATTTTTAAGGTGAAGATATTTTTATTTTTTATTTATATGTATTTATTTTTTAATTATAGTTGAAATTCAGTACTGTATTAGTTTCAGGTGTATAGCATAGTGGTTAGACATTCATATGACTTAAGAAGTAATCCCCTCGGTAAGTCTAGTACCCATCTGACACCATACATAGTGATTTCAATATTATTGTCTATATACCCTACACTGTGCTTTACATCCCCATGACTATTTTGTAACTGCCAATTTGTACTTCTTAATCCCTTCACCGTTTTCACCCAGCTCCCCAATCCCCCTCTAAGTGGGCAACCAGGGAAGATATTTTTATTACAAAATATTACAAGTATGCAAAAGTTATCGAGAATAATATAATGAACATTTTGTATAAGTATGACCCAGTTATATTTGCATCATATTTTTTAGTGTTAAAAAAATTACAAATGCAATTGGTAGCCAGTCTCCAGACGGCTGGCTTCTAGTGATGCTCACTCACTTCATGCTATTCACATCCCGTACAGCCTCCTCTCACATTTGAGCAGGACTGGTCTGAGTGGCCCGTAGCATATGAGAGAAATGATAATAGACATTTCCAAGATTAGATTACAAAGAGACTGAAATTTCCTGGTTGGATGTGCATTCTCTCTTTCTTTTAGATCATTTACCCTGGAGAAAGCCAGCTGCCATGTTTGAAGGACACTCAAGCAGTCTCTGTGAGGCCCACAGAGCAAGGAACTGAAGTCTTCAACCAATAGCACTAAAACACTGAGACCTGCCAACAACCAGCAAGTGAGCTTCAAAGCAGATCTTCTCCCAGTTGAGCTTTCAGATAAGACTGCAGCCCCAGCCCATAACTCGACTGAAACCTCCTGAGAGATATGAACAGAACCACCCATCTAAACTACTCCCAGAATCCTTGGCCACAGAACGTGTGATTAATAAATGTTCATTGCTTTAAGCTGCTAAATTTGGGGGTCATCTGTTTTGCAGCAATAGGTAACCAATACACAGATGAAGGATCCTTATGCCCCTCTCTAATCCATTTTCTTATTCTTAAAAATGTACTCATAGTTCAAGAAATGATTTTTTGAATTAATGCATAATTGGGAATTTTTTTTTTATTTTGGGTACTTCCTTGTCTTATGTTACAATGAAATGAAAAAGAACATCTACTGTCAGTAATTATAATAATTATAATAATAGTGCCACCTGTTGAGCACTGTTCCAAGTATTAAATCTTTACATCAAAACATGAACTTATATTTTTATTATCCCGGTTTTACAGATGAGTAACCGATCTGGTATCGGTTATTGGATCTGGTATCATTTGGATTATACAGCTATATTGCAAGTGCTACCAAATCCATTAGGTACTACCAGTGCTCTTTACATAAGACAGGAAGAAAAGAGCCAATTAACATAAAACATAGCCCTTAGAGGCTCCTCTACAATGGCCCTAAGGTCTGAGTTGATCATCATAGCAGTATTCTTCCATCACTTATTCCATGTTTCCTTCACCTTCAACTGGGCAGGGCTGTATGCCTGGTAGGGAGACCCAGAATCTTATTCCTGTAGGACCTGAATTCTTGATAGTCCTGTCTTTATTGGATTGCTGTACCTTCCCCATTAACTGGGTTTTAGGGACAAGGGCACCCTAAGATGGGCCCCCAGGAGGTCCTTGGGTTCCAGACTTTGCAGAGCAATTTTAATAGCAGAGCAATTTTCCCCTTGGGAATCACATCGATCACGCAGTCTAAACTGGGGCTGCTGTAACAAAGTACCATAGACTGGGTGGCTTAAACAACAGACATTTATTTCTGAGGCTGGAAGTTTGGGATCAGGGTGCCAGCAAGGTTAGGTTCTAGTGAGAACTCTCTTCCTGGCTCACAGATGGCCGCCTTCTTGCTGTATCCTCACTTGGCAGGGAGAGAGAGGGGGAGGGGGAGGAGAAGGGAGAGAGCGGGGAGCTGGAGAAGAGGGGAGAGGGAGGGGAGAGGGAGAGAGAGGAAGGGAAGGGAAGAGAGAAGAAAGGGCTCTGGACTGTTCCCCTTCTTATAAAAACACTAATTACATCATGGTGGCTCCACCCTCATGACCTCATCTAAATCTAAGCACCCCAAAGGCCCACCACCTAATACCATAACATTGTGGGTTAGAGCTTCAACGTATAGATTTGGGGGGGGACATAAACATTCAGCTATAACAGTGACCCCTTTTCTGTCTATTGATTCAACAGCATGAGGGGGCCCAATGGCCAATGGGTAGCCTCAGCTTCCAATGAATGGAACCATGATAGTGTTTCCTGGTTTAAACGTTCCTTCCTTGGGCACTGGGACTCTCCCTTGAGTGTCAGATCACTGGCAAGGAAAGCAAAAAGTTCTTCCAGTGAATTATTAGTGGTGGTAGTGGGAGGGGCCACTCCCACCCCCTCTGCTTGGTTCCTGGACGCGCGCATTCTGGCAACGTTTAAATCCAGGAGTGGCGGTGCTAGCAGAAGTCCTGCAAGCAAGGAAGGCAAAACCATACCCAGAACACGAGTCTCTCCCTGTGAGGGGGAGGCGCTGTCCGCACACCCCAGTCTTGCCACCGCAAACAAGGGATTATTGTTTTGCCTTCCAGAGCGCGACCCTTCCCCTTAGAGAAGCGCCCTCTGCTGGCCTTTCCTAAGATCTGCGACCACCAGCACCCTTTTTTGACTCTATCTCCGCTGGTTCCTCACTGCCTTGGCCAGCCTTCCTTCCTCCTTTTATTTTGAGAAATTTCACATGTCTCTAAGTTTTATTAATGGTGTTGTTTGTGGTTCTTCTTCTCACCCCTCGATGTTTTTGTGGGATTTCCGAGACGAGTAGGGAAAAAATGATAACTACGGTAGGTTAATTTTCAAGTATGATAAATTCTGGATATTGATATTATTGGATTGTATTTTAATATTAATTCTGATGTGTTTTCTGACGTTCTTAAATGAGTTTTGACAATTCGAACCAACACAATACTAATAAATACTTATATTTATCTGAGCCTTAAAAATTAAAATTACGAAGTGATCCAGTACAACAGCAGGCGAAATTAAATGATGCTGTTAGAAATAAGGCTACCGGTCACCCTGGGAGGAGGTCAGGATTGGGAAAGGCTCAAGGAGGGCTTCTGCAGTGACTAATGTCCTGTTTCTTGATCTGGGTACTGGTTATACAAGTGTGTTCAGTTTGTGAATATACTTGAACTGAACACTTAATGATATGTGACTTTTCTATATGTTAAGTGTTCATAATTATTTTTTAATCCCAAAGTAGAATAGCCCATAATTAAAAATAAATCATGATCCTAGTAAACACCTGATCTTTATCTGACTCAGTTGAAACGTAAAGGAGAATCTTATGCAAAAACTTCAAATATCTGAATTTTGCTATTTTCTTCCCTATATTAAGGATACTATCTTTATTACAAGTACAATCTATCTTTCCTGTGGTAAAAATGGGTTTCTCCAAATAATTGGGTCTGTAGTACATTATTCTCCAAATAATTGCCATTGTTTGTCTCCTCACACTCCAGCCTGCCCCGCTTGTGATGTGAGGGTTCCAGAACCAGGCCCAGGATTCAGCAAGGGCCTCATCAAAGGTGGCTTTATACCTAGCTTCCCCTGAGTGTCCCTGGAATTCTGTTTAGAAACAGCCTTTGACCTACTCCTCACTTTGTCCCTGAGACTGTTTGGGAAACAAAGGAAAAGTGATAACAGGGACAATTGGTGAGATCCTAAAATGTTTTTGGTGAGGCCCATCAATAAAATAATCATACCATCCCTGTTTGTCAAGCCTCTAAGGCAGTTCCTAAGCCTGAGCAATGTCGACATTTCGGGCCAGATCATTCTTTGTTATGGGGTTGTCCTGTGCACTGTAGGGTAATCAACAGCATCCCTGTCCTCTACCCACAGATGTCACAACTCCCCCAGTCGTGACAATTAAAAATGTCTTCCGATATGCCAAAAGTCCCCGCAGGAGCAAAACTGACCTAGTCGAGGAGCACTGCTCTCAAGTAAGTCAAACTATCAGGGTGAAACAGTCACCTCAACCAACTTACCATTCCAGGCGTACGTCATGCTGATTTGACACAGGAGGGCATTTGTAAATCTTCAAGCTGATTTTCAACCAAAGTCCAAAAATGTTCTGTAATATATATTAGTAATTTTACCTTTCTTCTCAGACTATAAGTAATGTGATACAGCTATCATTGGTTAAAAGCTGTTCACTTTACTCCAAGATTTGACGCCTTTGTTTATTAATAATGTCAAGTACAGACACTTTATATCATGAAATGTAATGAGAGTCTGTGACTCCTTAAAAATTCACAGTCTAGTATCTTTCGCAACAGGTTTGCTGCCAGAGCACAAGTGAAAACCACCGCTACATCTAAGCCAAAATGGGAAAGGAAAAGACTCATAGCCACGTTGTGGTCACTGGACCTGTGTATTTGGACAAGTCTACCACTACTGGCCATCTCATCTACAAATGTAGTGGGATCAACAGAAGTACACTGAAAAATTTGAGAAGGAGGCTGCTGAGATGGGAAAGTTCTCCTTCAACTATCCTTGATTCTTGGATAAACCGAAAGCTGAATGTGAGTGTTGTACCACCACTGATATATCTCCTTATGAAAATTTGAGACCAGCAAGTGTTATGTGACTGTCATTGATGTCCCAGGACACAGAGACTTTACCCAAAATGTGATGATAGGCACATCCGAGCCTGATGTGCGATACCAATCGTTGCTGCTGATGTTGGTGAATTTAAAGCAGATATCCCCAAGAATGGGCAGACCCTTCTGCCTTATACGCTGAGTGTGAACTAATTGTTGGTGTCAATTAAATGGGTTCTACCGAGCCAGCCTACAGCCGGAAGATGCACAAGGAAAACGGTGAGGAACTCAGCACCCAGGTTAAGAAAATTGGCTACAACCTCGACACCGTGCCATTTGTGCCAGTTCCTGGTTGGAATGGTGACAACGTCCTGGAGCCAAGTGCTAGCATGCCTTGGTTCAAGGGCTAGAAAGCCACCCATGAAGATGGCAGTGCCAGTGGAACCATGCTGCTTGAAGCTCTGGATTGTGTCCTGCCACCTTGTCCAACTGACAGGCCCTTGGGTCTGCCCTTCCAGGTTGTGGTACTGTCCCTCTGGGCTGAGTAGTGACTGGTGTTCTCAAACCTGGCGTGGTGGTCACCTTTGCTTCAGTCAACATCAAAACTGAAGTAAAGCTGTAAACTGTTGAAATGAGCCATGAAGCTTTGTGTGAAGCTCTTCCTGGCAACAGTGTGGGCTTCGATGTCAAGGGCATGTTTGTCAAAGATGTTCATCATGGCAGTGTGGCTGGTGACAGCAAAAATAATCTGCCAGTGGAAGCAGCTGCCTTCATGGCTCAGGTGATTAGCCTAAGCCATCTAGGCCACATCAGTGCTGGCTATGCGCCTATGCAGGATTGTCACACAGCTCGCACTGGTTGCAAGTTTGCTGAGCTGAAAAAGAAGATTGATTGCCATCCTGGGAAAAAGCTGAAAGATGGCCCTAAGTTCTTGAAATCTAGGGATGCTGCCATTATTGATATGGTTCCTGGCGAGCCCGTGCGTGTTGAGAGCTTCTCTGACTATCCTCCCCTGAGCCGTTTTGCTCTTTGTGACATGAGACAGATGGTGTCATGAAAGCAGTGGACAGGAAGGCTCCTGGGGCTGCCGAAGTCACCAAGTCTGTCCAGAAAGCTCAGCAGGCAAACGAATATTATCCCTACTCTCTGCCACCCAGTCTTAATAGTGGTGGGAGAACTGTCTCAGAACTGTCTTTAATGGCCATTGGAGTTTAATAGTGAAAGACTGGTTAATGATAACGATGCATTGTAAAAGCTTCAGAAGGAAAAAAGAGAATGTTTTGTGGACCATTTGGTTCTTTTATGTGTGGTAGTTTTAAATTATCAGTTTTTAAAATCAGTACTTTTTAATGGAAACAACTTGACCAAAAATCTGTCACAGAACTTTCAGATCCATTAAAACAAAGTTTAAAGAGAAAAAAAATCCCAGTCTACGTCACCTAAAATCAACAGTGGTGACAGAACAATTGATACAGAATACTAAAAATAAAATGTACAAAATTTGTGCTAAGGAAAGGTGCTGGTGTTTTCCATGGCTAACGAGCATTTCTCTTTTTCCTTTTAAGGAATTACCTCTTCTCCATTGTGGGAATAATTGGTAGGAGGCTAATTCTTCTGTGGCCCTGTGAATCAACAGAGAAAGGTCCATATTCAGGCTGGACCAGTTGTAAGTTTTCCCCTGGAACCTTGATTCTGGAGCGAGTGTCCTGGGACAAAGCAAAGTATCATAGGCACTTATTGCAGCTCTAGCCACATGACATGGGGCAGTGATGGCAGCAGGCGTTTCTACCTCTGAGAATCACTGTGCTTCCAGATTCTTGCTTTTGGGAGGCCATTGGTGTGTCCTCAATTCTTGCTCGTTCCCAAGCCTGGTCCTCCAGCTTTGCTCCCCTGGTTAGTGAGCGCCTCCTGTCCCCAGGTCTTTCCAGTGAATTTTCATTTGCTTTGCTTAGGTTGGACTAGTTTGTCTCTGCTGTTGGCAACAGAGGGAACTAGCAAAGGAGACTGAGAAGTTGTTGGGAGAATCACAGAAAGAGAGAATTCCTGGAAGCCTGGGAAAAGAGTGTGTTTCAAGAGGGAAAAACTGGTCAAGAATTTCAGACTTCAGAGTGACGTCAAGCAAGATGAGGACTGAAAGGTGTTTCTTAAATTTGCCAACTAAGAGGTCACTGTCAAGGAGTGTGCCCTGCGGCAGGGGAGTGAGGGGGGCGTGGCAAGTGGAGAAAAGGAGACAGTGGACCTGTGGAGACCACCATGGATCAGTGTGGCTGCGTGGGAAGAACACACCCAGGTCTCACGTGAGGGGTCCAGGACCAAGGGCGAGCTTCTAAGGAATGGGGAAATGGTAGGATGTTTGGGGGCTCAGAGGAAAGAGCCAGTAGAGGAGGAAGCTAAAGGCCTAGGCAAGAGGTAATTAATGGGCCTATCGCTTCGGAGTGTTTATTAAGTGCCAGACAATTTCCTGAGGGTAGAGAGGATAGGTTCAGAGAGAGAGACTGTCCTGGGACTGGCGGAGTCACAACCCTTCATCTGACACAGGTGAAGAAAGAAATGGGGAAGGTGACAGAGGTGAGGGAAGAGGAAAATGTGGAATTTGCACCAGGTAACCTGAAACTGGAGAATTCAGTAGGCACTTAGTAAATGTTTACTGACTTCAGCTGAATACACCATGGCGAGCGAGCCACAAAACATCTACGAGCGAGAAGGAGCTGGGTTGAGAGGGAGGTCGAAGGAGGGGAATGAGGTGGGAGGGTCAGGTGAGCATGCTGGAGGCCTAGGCAGAAACCCGAAGGGCAGAAAACCCAAGAATTTGAGCTGCCCAGTTTTCAGGGCTGAGCATTCTGTTATGAGAGCAATCTTACCTTTGGGGACCAGGGAGACATTGTCACTGTCTACTGTCCCCAGATCCAGTCTACTGGTGGGAGGCAGGAGACAATTTGGTTTGGATTTTTTGTTCACCTACTGCATGCAATAACCTAATGTGGTCACCAACTCTGAGATACCAGGAATGGAGCTGGAAATTATCCCGTGGTCTTCATTTGTTAATGTGTTCTGGTTTAAAATTTTCAGTAGTGCATTCCTAATCTTAAAAAGGGGTGTGAGGATATTAGTTAAACCTCTCCATTGGTTGCTTAGGTTTTTTTTTTTTTTTTAATAAACATTTAATTTTGGAATAACTTCAGATTTACATAAAAGTTGCAAAGATGGGGCAGAGAGCGCCCATATACCCTTCCCCCATTTGCTCCTAATGTTAACATCTTCCACTATCACGTACACGTCACCACTAAGAAATCAACATTGGTACATTGATGGTAACTAATCAGACTGTATTCTGATTCTACTAGTTTTTCCACTAAGGTCCTTAATTTTGGAATAACTTCAGATTTACATAAAAGTTGCAAAGATGGGGCAGAGAGCGCCCATATACCCTTCCCCCATTTGCTCCTAATGTTAACATCTTCCACTATCACGTACACGTCACCACTAAGAAATCAACATTGGTACATTGATGGTAACTAATCAGACTGTATTCTGATTCTACTAGTTTTTCCACTAAGGTCCTTTTTCTGTTTCAGGCTGAAATCCAGGACATTGCGTTGCATTTCGTGTTGAGTAAGTTTTGGAATAGGCGTTAACTCAGTGATATTCCTCTTTTATAAGTCTTGCAAGAAGAATTTAAACTTTCAAGATAGTCAACTGAACGGATCTGAAATGTTTAAACTCTGATCGTATTTCTTTTATAACGCTAATTCGCAAATAAAACACACATACAAACAGGATGTTCTAACTACAATTTGTTGTTCACAATAGTTTAGGGACAGAAACCATAAATTATGCTTATTACATTTGTGTGTTGTAACAGCACAGTTTCTTTTCTATAAACGCTCCCTAATACTGAAATAAAATGTTTGGAGACAGCACAGTTGGATCTGCTCACACTCCCCTTGGGATAGATGGGGAGAAAGTATTGCATGTGTGGCTGCCATGGTGAAACTCAGTTTGAAAAGGTAGACAGAAAAAGAGGTGATGCCATATGTTCAGTCGGTTTTTTTCTTTCAAAAGTAAAAGTTAAGCAAGAAAAATACTCCTCTTTAGGGTCAGATCTTAGCTCTCACTCGGTCTCATTTGCAATGGTTTTAAAACGCGAAGATGCATTTCTTAATTGTAAATACAATCATCCTCGAGATCACTGGAGAGGCAAAATAACCTCATTTCAGAATCTACTTTTATTACGCCATCCGTGTTCTTCATCATTGTTCTCTTCACCAAAATAGAACTTCGTGCGACCCAGATGGGACTCGAACCCACAATCCCCAGCTCCGGAGGCTGATGCCTTATCCATTAGGCCACTGGGTCACCACAGGATCCGGCTTCTCACTCCGTCTCCTTACGCGATGTCATCATCGCGCCCCGCCCTTGCGCTCCGCGGCCTCGCGTGGGGCGGTGTGTATTTTGGGAACCGCCCCCAACGGCGGCAGCGCGCGCCTGCGCCCTTGGCCCAGATCGCAGGCAGACCCCCGGCGCGCTTGCGCGTGGGTCCCCTGCCCGCGTCGCCCGGCACTGTGTGGTCCGCTCGCGGGCGCTCATCTCCTGTCTGCCCGTGGTTCTTGGAAGGTTCTCTTCCCTGGCTGCCCCTTAGGCGCATCAGAGGAACTTTAAAACAAAATTCCAATGGTTCTACTCCATCCATTCTAATTCTGTTTACCTAGGTGGGCGCCGGCGTCTGCATTTTACGGTTTCCCTGGACCTTCCTCTGCCACTGGCCCCTCGCACAGCATAAAGTCCTCCCTCACCCCCTTCAACCTTTCCATGCCTACAGCCCATTCCTTCTCTTTATTTCTTCCATTTAGTCAACGTACATTAATTTGATAACCTATTATGTGCTGTAGACTGTTGTGGGATTCCAGGGTGAACAGGCTTGTCTTTAAATCTGCCCTTCTACCCCACTTATCTACATCTATTTTCCTCCCCGTGTCCTGTTTACCTCTCGGTTAAAGGGAAAATGGATAGAACACGGTCCCTAAATACAAAATACTGATTTTTTTTTTTTTTTAAATTCTAAAGATTTAGAGACTCTCTGGCTCCATGCACAATATCTCTAGGCTTGTAGCGTGTAAAGATCCTGCATTTGTGGTTTTTTAAAATACAAATTTTCGTTTTCTTAGACGTATAATACCTGTTCATTGTAAAACTGTGTGATATATGGATAAGCCAAACGAAGAGAATTGAAATTGACCATAATTCTAGTTTTTTTAATTCTAAAGATTTAGAGACTCTCTGGTTCCATGCACAATATCTCTAGGCTTGTAGCGTGTAAAGATGCTGCATTTGTGGTTTTTTAAAATACAAATTTTCGTTTTCTTAGACGTATAATACCTGTTCATTGTAAAACTGTGTGATATATGGATAAGCCAAACGAAGAGAATTGAAATTGACCATAATTCTAGCATTCAGTTAAGCGTCATTAAAATTTTGGTATGAATCTTTTAAATCTTATAGGCCACTATTTTATTACCTGTGGACCATGAGTCATCCAGGAAATGCTTTTCATGAAAACTAAGACATTATTAGTGAATAATACTTCACAAATCGTGTAGCACTTGATGGTACAGAGGCGATGGTGGGTAAAACTGGCACCTTAGTGAATCTAGGCAGTGACACAACTAGTAACAGTGGTATTTTCAACTTAAACTGTCGGGGGTGGGGGTATTAGTGGTGGGGGAGAGCCAGCTTCACTTAGGATTATATCCTTGATGATACTATAAGAATTATTAATTGTATTAAGTATCAACCCTTGAGTACACACCTTTATAATATTTTATGTGACAAATGGGATGTGTGCATAAATCACTTCTTTGTACCAAAATACAGTGGTAGTCTCTGGAGGAAAACATTTGTGCAGTGTTTGAGTTGCAGGCTAAACTAGCTCCTTTTTCGCTCGAAAGTTTTTACTTGAAAGAATGACTGACAGGCAAACTAAGATTATTCAGACCTGATCACACTTGGATTTGCTTCTCTGGAGCAGCTACATTCTCAGGCTCACATCACAACACACAGTCCTGTGGAAGAGAGAGTATCTCTCAAAGGCCTCAGTAAAGATTTTCTTCCACAGTGTTACATCTTCATCACCAATCCCTGTATCTGGGGAGTGGAATGTACTATTTGGCCTAGGCTAGACAAGACCCTCTGCGGAATCTCCAAACTACAGTAGCTAAGAATGGAGGGTATATGCTTCCCAAGGGCAATACGGTATATCTTTCAAAGGCAACTTTCACTTTTGACATTATATTTGTTTCAGGTTTTCAGGTGCATGTACAGAATAGTGGTTGAGAGCATGCATCCTGGAACCAGACAGCCTGGATCTGAGTCCTTACCTCTGACTTCATTAGCTGTATAAACACAGACAAGTTACTTAACTACTCACGATTCAGAGTCGTGAAGATTAAATGTTAATATAGGTAAAACACTTAGAACACTTCTGGGCATATACTCGATATTTACAGCAAAAAAAACAAAAACAAAAA
The DNA here is from genome assembly GCF_000325575.1 of Pteropus alecto. Classification (NCBI taxonomy): domain Eukaryota; kingdom Metazoa; phylum Chordata; class Mammalia; order Chiroptera; family Pteropodidae; genus Pteropus; species Pteropus alecto. The sequence continues at coordinate 11,773,316 of NW_006436283.1, forward strand.
CAAAAAAACTGACAACAAAGGAAATGTATTGGAAGACATAATTGCAAAGTCATGTAACTGCAACCTTCAGAGGTAGGGCAGGCAGTTGATTAGAACTTTCCTGGTTTCTCTACAATTGTCTTATTCAAATTCCTAGGACTCACACCCCTCAGGAACAGAGCCTGCTTTCCTACCTCCAATCAAAAGGCATAGCCTTCCCAACTGGGTGAATTTAGGTCACATGTATGCCCCTGAACCATCAGTAGCCAAGAGAATGCCCTGCAGTGATTGGTTTAGGGGCGAATTTCTTCCACATTTCTGCACTTAGGGGGATGGAATTGTGCTGGTTGAGTAGGAGAGTAGAATCGACCTGTGAACCCCATGGCTGCTACACAATGAATGAGGCTGGCATAAATGCCTGCAAGAATGCACAAAGTTCAATGTTTGAGTTTATTTATAGAAAAAGAACCTAATTTTTCTAGAAATACCATTTTAGAATACAGAAAAATTGCAGGAAGAAAAAATGGCCCATAATCCCAATGCTCTGGTAACCATCATTGATACTTAAAAAATGTACATGACAAGAAAATGCAAACATTTTATTCAGAAATGTGTAAAATACAGCATAGAACGATTGGCAAAATTTGAACACTATATAAATATACGTAGAGGGCGCGAGAGAGAGAATAGCCAATGTGGCAAAGTGTTAACGTTTGGTAAATCTGGGTAAAGATTTCCAATTATTTTGTATTTGACATTATTTAAAAATAAAAGAATATCTAGAGAAACGGGCATAATGAACCTTCCGTTACCATATTTGTGGTTTCTAAGTAGTCTTTTATGACGCAAGTTTAAAAAAATAAAAAATTTTTAAAAAGCCATACCAATTGGCCAAATCCCTCTTCTCCATAATGGTCATAAACCCCTGCCAAATTCCATCTGTGTCCTATCAGGGAGACTATGCATAGCAGTAAGTTTCTATATCAACATTTTAAAAAGCATGATTTGGGGAATCATTTGTAGTACTTGGTTAAGGAAGCCGCCCAGGGAAACGTCCAGCGACTTCACCCGCGCAAACCCTTTGCAAAGGGCCTAGTCTCAGACCAAGGCGGGGTTGAGGACTGGCCCTTCGCGCTGCATGCTGGGATCTGGAGTCTTTTCACTCTGAACTATTAAGCGCTCTGGGATTGCCAGGCCGCTCCCTCATCTCGCGATGCTATTTTCTCTCGGGCTAGGCCCTATGCTCCCCCGCCCAACGTGTTTTTCAAATCCACCAATGGACGCACACCGTGGGCTCGAACCAGCCAATCAGAATGCGGAGTCACCGGGAAATTTAAATCGCGCCGGCCGGCTGCACGAGCCACACCGTCTTCGGGCCGATCCGTGGTGGACGTTTTCGGAGTAGGCGAGCCGCAGCCTGTGCGCCCCCTCACCGTCTCCTGTGAAACCCTGAGCCGGCTGTGTAGGTACGAACGCCGGTCCCAGCACGGCCCGAGTGGTAACGTTTGGCCAGGCCGCGCTCTGCTTGTGGGTGGCGGGAGAGGAGGCTCCCGGTACACGCCCGGCCTGGCTTTGGCCTCCCTCGTTCACGAAGCCTTCTGGGCGTCGTTCGTTGACGAAGGGTCTGTTTCGCGGTATGAGTACTTGGGCTGTAGGCCGCCGAGGCTCTGCGAACCTCATCCAGAGCCTTTGCGCGTCGCGGCCCAGAGAATTAGAGTGAGGCCGGAGCCTCTCTCAGGCCCCTCCTTTGCCGATTGGTTACTCGCTGCATCTTCCCTGGGGCGGGGGGCAGGGGAAGGCTGGAAATGGAGGTGGCGGTTGGAAGAACTCTCTCTTAACATGTAGGACTTGGTTGGCTGTGTCAATTTCTTAAAGAAACATAATGGAATAAAGATAGATTGTTAGGCGCCCTTTTACTTTTGTCACCTCTTGGAGATTGCTCTTCAGTATCTGAGTCTGAATGATATCAGCCTAAGTGCATTCACTTGAAATTCCTGGAAATGAAAATGTGATTGAGATGTTTAAGATGGAGAACTGCATCGCAAATTTTCAGTGTTGACAGGAAATGTAATGGAAGACTCCATAATGTAATAATGAACCAAATTTTTCTTTAATTTTCACGTGTGGAAAATATACCTATTTTGGCCATTTAAAGACTATTAGTAGAGAGAGCCTCCAGAGGATCTGAATGTATTGCGCCTAGGACAGATTTTAACTGTAAGCTCAGTTCCCCTACTTTGCCTTTAGCTGTTTATAGATTCTACATAGTAGAGTTGGAGGCGCACTGTCCAATATGGTAGTTATCAAATGCTTGTGGGCAGTCTAAATTTTGAATGCTGAAGTACACACAAGATTTAGAAGAATTAGTATGAAAAAAGAATGAAGTATCTATTAATGCCCTTATTATGGGCAAAGCAAAATGATAAAAGGGAAATTTTTTTCTCTTCCCCCATCTTACAGCTTTCTCCCTTTGTCTCAACCATGTCCACCAACGAGAATGCTAATTCACCAGCTGCCCGCCTCAACAGATTCAAGAACAAGGGGAAAGACAGTACAGTGAGTACCTTCTGTTGCTTCTGGATAGTATTTTTTTGAATGGAAAGATATTTGGAAAGGGGTCAAAACTGAGGGAATTTGGGGGAAAAGTGCCCTCGCTTTACAACAAAAACTGAAACGATAGGTGAAATATGTTATCTTTTCCCAAGGAAATGAGGCGGCGCCGAATAGAAGTTAATGTGGAACTGAGGAAAGCTAAGAAGGATGACCAGATGCTGAAAAGGAGAAATGTAAGCTCGTTTCCTGATGATGCTACTTCTCCACTGCAGGAAAACCGCAACAACCAGGTAATTATATTTTAGTTTATGAGTTATGATGAACCCAGAAAATCAGTATGGGGCTTAGAAATTTTAAAACTATCCTAGCCTAATGACTTTAACTATAAAATCTGTGAAGATGTTTTTCCTACTCCAAATCAGTAAGTCTGATGGGTTGTTTTCTTTCCTGCCCACTCTGTAATCTACTGAGGCTAATTCCAAAGTCGTCTCTAGCTCTGATCTCCCTTCAAGTTTCCCTGCATTTACAGCTGCCAGCTCAGTACCTTGACCTGACCATGCCAGTTGAGCGTGTCCAGAACTGACCACTTTCTGGCTTATTTCTAACTTTTTTTTTGCTGACATTCTCTAGTTTATGGTACTTGTCACCAGTTTTGTTCAGATCTTTTTCCTCCTGAAATATTGTTAGTAGTCTCCTAATTTATTTTCCTTTCATTCTATGCCACATACTATTTACCTAAATATTTCCTAAAAGACAGCTTTAGACATAGTCTTTGTTTGCTTAACAACTTCGATGGTTTCAAATCCATATGCTTTGAAGGTTTTTTGTAAATTAGACACATCTTAGATTTTAAAATTTATCTCTTTCATCTTTCAACAATATTGGGCACTTAATTTTTTTCACATTATGATTTTCTTTAGCGCTCCACATTTTATTTAAAATTGAATGCTACCTATGTGCTGTTTCTTGAGTATTGTACTTAAATCCCTTTTTCTCTAGTTAACTATAGCATTGTTTCTCAAACCTTTATACTGTGATCACAATATAAAACGTCTTTGCAGCACTGTACCATGGAAATGCATAGATTACAAAGTTAGGTGAGAAAATCCCCAGCACAGTGCCTATAGCTCAATTCTTTTTTCACTAAAAGCATATCTGCATGCAAGTGATTGAGACTAATGTAGAAATAACCTTCAAACTGCTCTAATTTATTTTTTTAATTGTTCAGTCACCTTTTTAGTGACAAAAAGCTGGTATACTTCGTAACAGACTGTGGTAAATTATGACACCAAGTTTGAGAATTGTTCTCTATATGATGAATATTTAATTAGCAGGCAAAATGAAATGTAGAGCTAATAAAAATTTAGTAACTGATTATAGATCTAAAAATGTCTTCACAATGGCAAGTGGAGATTTTAATGTTTGTATTTAATTTTAAAAATGATAAATTTCACTGTTTTTGTAGGGCACTGTAAATTGGTCTGTTGATGACATTGTCAAAGGCATAAACAGCAACAATTTGGAAAACCAACTCCAAGCTACTCAAGCTGCTAGGTAAATCTTGTCTGTTATAGCCTGGGTAACCTAAGAAATTAGCCTTTTTGGATTTTTTGGTGTGAAAAGAGACTGATGATGTTGGTGGGTAATGGTTTAAGCCACGCATAGGCCTATCTTCATTAAAATCTCTTAGGTGCAGCTATAATTTTCTATAATGCCAAAAGTCCCACCCACACTCAGTGATAATTGCTATTCACCTTTTGGTATACTTTTAAAGAAAACTGCAAAGTTTTTGTCAAAGTGGCATTTCAAGTCAGTGTCAGGGAAAGGGAGGATTATTCAGTAAATGGGATTGGCACATCCATTTAGAATGGTACAACCATTTAGAAAATAAGTATTTAGACTATCACTATACACAAATATTTCTGACATCCTAACAGAAAGGATTAATAATTTTTCGAGCATAACTGCAGAAAATCCAAATGACAAAAGATCATGGAAAAGATGTTTAACCTCACTTGGTCAGAGAAACACAATTTAAATTTACTGAGTGTAATCAGTTTGTCAACGTTTGTAAAATGTGGCAAGATTTCTGCAAGGATGCAGAGAGGAAGGTGATCTACAAAACTAGTAATATTTTTATTTTGGAAAAAAGGTGGTTAAGGATATGTGTGTATGGTGCTAGTTCCTTTCCAATTCCAGGATATCTGAGCATTTGTTTGCTTTATTGTAAAAGGTTATCTAAAGTTTCAGACTCTTGAATTGCATTTTTCATTGGTTTTTACACAAACTTCACTTGTTAATCACGTTTAACTTTTGTTTCTCTTTTTGCTTACCCTTAGGAAACTGCTTTCTAGGGAAAAACAGCCACCCATAGACAACATAATCCGGGCTGGTTTGATTCCAAAATTTGTGTCCTTCTTGGGCAGAACTGATTGTAGTCCCATTCAGTTTGAATCTGCTTGGGCCCTCACTAACATTGCTTCTGGAACATCAGAACAGACCAAGGCTGTAGTTGACGGAGGTGCTATCCCAGCATTCATTTCTCTTTTGGCATCGCCCCATGCTCACATCAGTGAACAAGCCGTATGGGCTCTAGGAAACATTGCAGGTACTTCATTTTAAATTCTTTTGACAGACTGTCTCTAATCTTGCTGAGGCTGGGAGAAGTGCCTTGTCATAAGTAATAGTGACTTTTGTGTCAAGTTTTGAACTTGCTTGTTTCCAGTGCTTATTAGTGGTGAAAGTGGCATCTGAATAAGTTAAGGAGTTTCTGAGAATGTTCAGTGACTGGGTGTGCCAGAGTCTAATGCAAAGACAAACATTCTCAGATATGATTAACCGCCTTGTTTTTCAGGTGATGGTTCAGTTTTCCGAGACTTGGTTATCAAGTATGGTGCAGTGGACCCACTGTTGGCTCTTCTTGCAGTTCCTGATATGTCATCTTTAGCAGTAAGTTATTAAAATAAGTGAAGTTACTTAATTGTTGATTCTAATTTTTCCCACCCCTTCAAAAAACAGGATCTCTCATTTCTTTTTTTTTCTTTTTCCCCAGTGTGGTTACTTACGTAATCTTACCTGGACGCTTTCAAACCTTTGTCGCAATAAGAATCCTGCACCCCCCTTAGATGCTGTTGAGCAAATTCTTCCTACTTTAGTTCGCCTCTTGCATCACGATGATCCAGAGGTATTAGCAGATAGCTGCTGGGCCATTTCCTACCTTACTGATGGTCCAAATGAACGGATTGAAATGGTCGTGAAAACAGGAGTTGTGCCCCAACTTGTGAAACTCCTAGGGGCTACTGAATTGCCAATTGTGGTAAGTTGTGAACGTTCAGACAAGACTATGAAGTATGAGGAGCATTATCAGTCGATATTAATGTTGACATATTGTCTACTTTAGGCCACGACGAGCCTCTTGTCAAAACATTTAGGGTATAGAATTTTTGAGCAATGTTGGGAAAAATGAAAGATAACTGCTAGTATCAACATTTTTTTTCTTTTCAGACTCCTGCGCTAAGAGCCATAGGAAATATTGTCACTGGGACAGATGAACAGACTCAGGTTGTTATAGATGCGGGAGCACTTGCCATCTTTCCAAGCCTGCTAACGAACTCCAAAACTAATATTCAGAAGGAAGCTACATGGACAATGTCTAACATCACAGCTGGCCGCCAGGACCAGATACAGCAAGTCGTGAATCATGGATTAGTCCCATTCCTCATTGGCGTTCTCTCTAAGGTAATACCTGAAGTCTCAGACCTTAATCAGAAGATAGTTAGTGTTTATGGATGGGCATTTGGTAAGACTGCTCGGTAAGATTCTTAATGTACCAATGTTTGGTTCTTAACAGTCCTTTGCTAAATAATAGCCAGTTATCTCTTTCATTTAAGGTTCAATGGAACCAATTAATAGTTTTAGTTATTGTTTTTCTAAAACAATACTTTTGGAAATTTGTTTTTACAACCATTCTGAAATAAATCTGTTTCCTTATGTTTATTAGGCAGACTTTAAGACACAAAAGGAAGCTGTATGGGCTGTGACCAACTATACAAGTGGTGGAACGGTTGAACAGATTGTATACCTCGTTCGTTGTGGCATAATAGAACCACTGATGAACCTCTTAACTGCGAAAGATACCAAAATTATTCTGGTTATTCTGGATGCCATTTCAAATATTTTTCAGGTGAATCTTAACAAGGTGGAATTTATTTGAATTTGGGCTTGATAATTAGCTTACTGTTTATATGGGGGAAAGGGGCTTTGGGGTGGGGTGGAGGCAGCTAAGTTTACCCAGTAGGCCACAGAATCAGGAAGCCTGTTTATGCGAGCTGCACTCTTGGTAAAAGGTGTGACAGGGATTAAAAGATAAGGAGATGACAAGTGCCTGATGTAACCTGAACTGAAGTCAGATTCATACGTGAACACTATTCTTAATTATTTGTCAAAAAACTAATTCCCCAATTTCCTCCTGAATTTTGTTGAAATTAAATTAGAACAACTGTTATGTAATTATATTTCCTTCCTAATTGATCTAAGCATGTTAGCATGTTTGTATCTCGTCACAGTGATTAATGGTAGGTAGATCCTATGCAACAACTTTAAACTTCTAATTACGGCAATTTTCATGTACAGAAGTTGAGTCTAGCCTAATCCCTGGTGTGTATCCATCACCAAAGATAATTTGTCAACATTTGACCTATTTTCCTATTCTCTCTCATCTAAGCAAAGCCTCTTAAATTATTTTGAAGCAAATAAATTATTTCATCTGTAAAAATTTATCTCTTAGAAGTCAAGGATTTAAAAATTTAACCACAATATTCTTACACCTAATAAATTCTTGGTATCAACAAATAATTCAGTCATCGAAATTTGTTTTTATGCATCATCGGCTATCTTTGCCCTTAGATAATGGTTCTCAACCGTGACTACACTTTGGAATTATCTGGGTGCTTTTACAAAACAAGTTTCCTGTTCCCATCACAGACCAATGAACCTGGATATAGTGTCGTTTTTAAAGTCGCCCTGGTGATTTTGATAACACAGAAGTTGAGAATTATTCGAAGATCTCTTTGGTCAAAAGCTACAGAAGTAGTTGCTAAAAGCAAGTACAGATCTGATCACTTTGAATTTTTAAAAAATGTGAAATGGAGATACTCATATTTTATCTCGTAGGGTTGAAGGAACTGTCAAGTGTTTTTCTGTCTGATATATTAGTACTCAAACAGACATTGTTTTCTTTGAAATAGAGTGTGTATGTGTATATGCCAGTAAACTTGGAATTTTTTTTTTTTCAGGCTGCTGAGAAACTAGGTGAAACTGAGAAACTTAGTATAATGATTGAAGAATGTGGAGGTTTGGACAAAATTGAAGCTCTACAAAACCATGAAAATGAGTCTGTGTACAAAGCTTCATTGAACTTGATTGAGAAGTATTTCTCTGTAGAGGTGAGTAACATGGTAATATAAGAACTTGGAAAATACACATTTAGGGTCAAGCCTATAGGATTCTTTTTACCTCTTGCACTTTTAGCGAGCCTTGTACCCTTGTTAAATAGAGCAAAATATCAGTATAAGTAATGTACATACTTGCTCCTCTCATGTTTGGTTTGATGATAATATTTTTAACTTGAGATTTTTAAAAATCACCAATTTACTTTGAAATGAATAGCCTTGGGGATCTTAGAATATGTTGAGAGTAAGTTTGTGTAGGAGTTGATGGAGAAGTGGGCCAACCTCCTGACCACACTCTGGCCTAATAAGCAGTTCCTATTAAAGTGACGTGACAAGTAGCCTTCCTTAACCCATTCAGAACCTTCCCCTCCTGGGCACTGTGAAATTGGCAGGTTTCAGCAGCCTACCTTCCCTCCACTGTTACAGGTATTGAAATTTGGTACAGGATTAAATATGATATGTATAGATAAAGAACTTCAGAGTAAATACTTCTATAGTATTTACTTCTAGACAAACTACTGCTTAGAAATGTGCCATATTTACGGGATTATATTGGTGTTTTTGTTTTTGTTTTACTACTTCAGGAAGAGGAAGATCAAAATGTTGTACCAGAAACTACCTCTGAAGGCTATACATTCCAAGTCCAGGATGGCACTCCTGGGACCTTTAACTTCTAGATTGTACAGCTGGGGCATAAAGTTGTTTGTTGTGCACTGTTTGGTATAAGTTTGTCTTACTGTTTCTCTACTAAGAATTCTTTTTAAATGTGGTTTGTTATTGTAGCACTTTTTACAACAAAACTATACTTGAACAGTTCCAAACTGTACATACTGTACAAAGCGTCTCTCAATGGGTTTCTTATTTCTATGTGGAATTTCATATCTTGTAGTGTCCTGTAAATAAAGATTAAATTCCACCCTTTTTGTTACTTTACCATGCCTATGTTTTGCTTTCCAATTTGGAGCTCTTAGGTTCCGCATGAAGGGTAATGGAACCAAAACGGATGTGACTCTAGAGATGCGGTTCTGGTTACAGACATTTGATGTAAAGTTCATGATGTCATCAAGGGTACAGGGGTAATAACATTTTTGCTGTCTGGTTCCCAGTTCTGGCTTTTCTCTAGCTGCTTCCCCGCTTGGTAATAATGGCTGTTGGCACTTCCAGATTTCACATCCTTTTTATACTAGCCAGAAAAAATTTTTCAGAGGCCCTCAGCCAGTCTCAAATCTCAATGGCCAGGGAGATGGAATAAAAATCTTATATTTAACCATGAGTTCGTGGGAGCTACAAACGAAATTCATTCCTCCCAAATTCCAAGGCTGAAAGTGGTTTCAAGGCTTAATCTTGGCATCACCTGCAAAGTGTTTTCCCAGAAGTTATGTTTATGTTTATTTGGTAAGGAGTGGGGTCCAGGTATCCTATCTTCTCTTTAATCCTCAGGTGCTCCTTTTTGCAGTTGAGTTGAAAGCTTACTGTATGGAATAGCTGTGCTGTTAGCAGAATAGGAAATGGATTGGGGTGGGTGTTAACTACAGTACCCCGTAAGTCTTAGGAAAAATGAAATGCATCTTAAAAGTACTACTGCGTTTTTGCTTTTTCGACTAGTAGAAAAGTGATGTTAAACTAAGTGTACATTGCTGAAATCCATAACTTTGCCTTTTTTTTTTTTCCATAGAAGACAAGCTACAGTGGTGGAGGTTAGGATTTGGGTTGAAAACTAGTTAAAGGTGATTAATGACCTTTAAGGGTGCTTAATAAGATGGCTTTTCAAGTCAGCAATACAATGTAACATTTTCATTTACCTGCTCTCAGTGGGGACAAGTGTAAGGATATTCTCCCAGTTCATCAAAATTTCCTCCATGAAATGGAAAGTTTGGTTGCAGAAATAGAGAATACTTTAGCTAATGCTAATTTAAAGCTCCTTCTGCAGCCAGGTTCCTAACCCGGAACACTAAACCACACTACATGTGGTTCCCTAAGCTTAGGGCATCTTGTTAGGAGCCCTGGGCTTTTTCTCACTTTCTCTGTATCAAGCCTTCCCTTAAGGGGAGAGTGAAGAGAAAGGACAAAAGGGTGTGGCTTTACAGACTGCCCTTTCCCAGCTTATTGCTCCACTTCTGCTTTTTCCTACCTTTTTCCCAGCGTAAGTCTCTTCTTGGATGCCGGATCCAAAAGTCTCTAACTTAGATAATGTAGAAGTAAATCTGGACACCCTGAGGCTTTTTCTGTGAAGATAGGCGAAGCCTAATGGCTTGGGAGGGACTGATGTAATACCACTGAAAAACAGTTTAAGGTCTGGATTTGTCACTGATAAACAGTTTAAGGTCTGGATTTGTTAGAGTAAAAGCGTGACTCAGTATGAAGTAATGGACAGGAGACAGCTGATTTCCAAAAATACATTTTCATATTTTAGATAAAATTCTTATCATGCTAGTTTTCTTGGAGTTGTTAAAACCCATAGAGGCATTTGTATGTTTTTATTGAATTTAACTGGATAAAATTCTATCTTTGAGTTTTCATATCTAGCTTAATGTTTAAAGTCCAATTAAACACTATATAGTTACCAACTTTTTCTTTTTTTACGAAGTATTAATGTTTAAATTGCTTCTATCAATGCACTAAATTCTTAGCAGTTTTAAATCTCATTTGAGACTTTAATAATTTATATCTTTGTCTATAACTTTCATTTTTATATTAGTTGTAGGTAAGGATGGGAAAGTAACACTTAAATTTTCATGAGGCAAATATCAGTAAAAGCTAACATTTTACTTGCTGCAAAAATCTTTACAGAATAGCATTATTATTAAAGATTGAACGTCAGTGTTAAACATTTCACAAAGTATTGATTCCTTAAATTGTTACATTGCACACAGTGTAATTTGCAGATGATGTATCATTGAGTTATACACTTGAATTCTATATAATTTTATTTACAAATGTCACCCCAATAAGTTTTAAAAATAGAGCTGAAAGATAGTTTATCAAAAAATTGTTACATTGTACCATGACTTTAAATCCTATCAAGCTACTATTTTTGGAACAAAGTAGGAAATAAACGTTCCATTTCCTAAGGTGGTTTGATTGTTTTTCCTTCACCCTCAATCTTTCTGTGGCTGTGTGATCACTGGAAAAATAAACTCTGGATAATTTCTTGCCATAGTAAATCCTCATTGTTAAATAGGACTTTTGCTTCAGCATTTGGCCTCTTAAATTACTTTATTCTTTTATTTTATTTTTATTTTTTGAGCTTCCAGAACCAAAATTGTATGTTCACCAAAGTGATATGTTCTTTTCCATCCTGTCAATAGTGGTAAAAGCAAAATCCTGTTTTGTTTGTATGGATAGTTAGAAAGTTTGTGAGATGCAGGTCTCCAAGTTTAGAAGGCCATTAAGGGAAGTGTAGCAGACTGCTTGCCTCCCTCCACCCTGCTGAAGCTTGCCAAAACCCAGCTGGCTCATTGTGGAAAGCCCTTGAAATATGTCATTAATGGTGCTTTCTTTTGAGATTGGGCTGTTGACCTAATTTGTGATTCACAGAACTTGGCCAAATCATGCGGTGTCCCTCTCCCCCAAGGGAAAGTGTCAAGTGAAAAGTGTTTTAGCAATATTACTGATAAGTGTCTTAACCCCAGCTAATAAAGATGATAAAAAAAACAGGCTATCACGTAGGGTTCTTTGAGAGCAGAAGAGCAATTTGCTTTTGAGTGTTTGTATGTTGGCATAGTTTGAAAGCATAATTCTGGTGTCTATAAATACCCAATTTCTCCTAAATATTTGGGAAGGTTTCATAATACTATGAAGGAGTTGTATTCACCAAACCCTTTTAAATCGATCAGTTTATGCATTCCTCTTAGGCTTTTCACAGTCACAAATGTCTTTCCTCATCCTAGGTCTGGGATGGGATGCGCTGCTGTGGAATGGACTAGTAATTAGGAGCCAGATCCATTTCCCTGAGTTCAAGTCCTCTTCCATATGTTAGTAAGTTTGGGCTGTTAAAATAGCACAATCCCTGGTATAAAGTAAGTATAGATATTACTATATAATATTAATATCTCAGGTAAGTATTATAGCCATAGAACAGCAATTCTCAACCTTTTAACAGCAAAGATTTAGTTCTTTTAACACATCTCTTTCAATATATTTTACCTTATAGGCTAAAGTTTATCATTACTCTTTTTTTCCCCCTATCAATCAGATGTAAATCAACACAAGATCACTACATGGTTTGTTTCTATATTCAGTGATAGGATTCTATCCAACAGTTGGATGTTTTGTCAGCCTTTAGGCCTTTTACAGGCTTGTTTGGATTTTTGAACAGTGGAACTGACCCAGGCCCACCAGCTTTTAGCAAAGTGTAGCTATCCAGGTGAGAGCTCTTGAGTTCTCTTCCTGTGTCCACTGTCCCCCTTTCTCTTAATTCTGTTGGACAAAATATTTGGAGCACCTCCTCATCCAGCTTCTCAGTGGCCATGAGAATGGCCACCTGAGCCGCTCAAGTCCTACGCGGTGATGTTTGCCTGGAAGCTTGTCAGTATAAACGATGGGCCTTTACTTATTAGTGATAAGAAGCTCCTTCAATGAACAAGCACGTGGCTGTGAGACAGCAAAGTTTTATTTTCTACTCTGAAAAAGGTTTACTGTTTAGAACTTGAACAGGTTCAGGCAGAGATATTGGAAGCTTGTCCATAAAAAGTGAAGATGAGGGATAATTGGATGAAAAAGAAAATTAATTTTAAATGAATGAAAAGGCAGTTCCTGATTGTAGCTACATATTTTTAGCAAAACTGTTGGAATACAGGAAAAATGTGGGAAAACATGTAGAAATAAGACTTCAAAACTATGACTTAGTTAGACCAGAGTTTCAGGTGCCCAGTGACTGTCTCTGCCCATCCCCATGAACAATGTTTCCATCATGAGAGATCCTAGTGACTATGAAACTTAGTCCTTTTTTTTCTTTTTGGTAACTTTGTGAAATAACTTTTCCTAGTGACAGAAGTAATACTAACTTCAGAAAATGCAAAAACACAGAATATCACAAAGATTAAAATAATAGTCTAAAATTCCACCATTGAATTGTATGTTTTTTTCATAGATAGGAATTCTTAATCTAAGTAACCCGAGATCCGGGATAGGCCTTAAAGGAGCCCGTGAACCCTTGACATTGTAAAGTTTACCGTTAAATAACATGCATCTGAGCTTTTCTGAGAACGAAGCTTATAGCCTGATGAAAATTAAGTTCTCAGAGGTGTAGCCACCTTCAAAATATTACAAACTTCAGGTGTAGCTCTTTCCAGTTTATTTTCTACACATTTGTAGTGTGCTTTTTTTCTCATGTCACCATCTGAGCTTACTTCATGTGGTAGTTTAAGACCCATTATAAAATAACGAATAAAATAATAAAGCAATGAATTAGGCTGTATTTTGACCAAAGAACTCTAGTTAAATAGGAGTTGTAACTGCTGTCCCTAAGCAATAGCATTTGGTTGACATTCATTCCAAAAGCAGAACTGAAAACACCCTTAAGAATGTGGTGCCTTTGTCCCTGGAAAACAAGACGACAGAGGCTGATAGTTGTCCCTTTGGCCTCAGTTCAGCATCCCTGCAGGTCCTGACTCTACGGTAACAGCAGGTGTTCGAGAGGCAAGTCACACACTTACTTCCCAAGTGCTGGATCCTGAGCCCTGCCGGGGACTGGTTCCTAACTTATGAGGAGGCAGGGAACTTGCCTGGCCTTCAGCAGCATAATCAGATCTGTCATTCTCTTCACGAATTGGCTTTCTGTCTAGGCCTTGTTCTTTGCTTTGGAGTTAACAACTGCCATGTTCCTCTGGTATTTTTGCTGTGCCAATCACGCTTGCCCTTCTCATAAGAGACTGGAGGAATTTGCTAGCCGAAGTCACAGCTGGCTCCCAGATGGCTCTCTGTCCCGTGACCCTGCTCCCCCAACCCCCGCTCCCAACATCCCAACACTGATTTGCAGGGGAGGTTTAAACTCTCTAGAGGTGGGATGGGGCTGATCAGTTTCCATTCTAGAATTCTGCCTAAAATCAAAGTTGACCTCATTCTTACCCGTTCTCCCCGACTGCCCCAAAGATTGAGGATAATGAGATAATTAGCAAGCTATTATCGATACTGCTAAATTACCTAGTGAAGAAAGTTCATTCAGTCATCCATCCATTCATTCATTCATTCAAACTCTCTCCCGCTCCCTTCATAAATATATATACATAATGTGCTAGAAGAATTCTCCAGGGCATGTTGTTTAGGACACTGAATGTGACATCAAAATGATCTAAGACAATTGTCACCAGTTCCCAGAGTGAGAGTATTCACCCCATTCAGGTAGAAATGGGCAGCAGAGCTCAAAAAGTTCCTTGTTGCAAAGAAATTCTTCAGCATCTATTTCCTTGGAGATAATTTAGAGAATGCTAGCAGGTTTCTAACATACTTCAGCTGTTCAGGAAATACTTTAAATAACTTCCTGCTCTGGAGAATAGGAGGAGGGCCAGAAAGTTGGAAAGTATTGCCCTCTTTCTTTAGTCTCGAATGCGCTCCACAAGGCCTCCTTCACTATTCACACTCGCTCCTGTGAGCTCTTTTCTGCCGGAATGTTCAAGAGTGTGGCGAGAATCCTAGTAACTCGGACTTCCCATAGAATCCTGGCCTGAGCTTCCTAAGGAACTTTACAAATAAGAACTAATTAAGCTTGGAAAGCCCCATGAGAGTCCTCCCAGCCGTTATTGAAATGCGGCCAGCTCTGAGGTGGACCAGCCACTGTTTTTGCCCTGCACAGCAACGATTCAAACCGTGGGGAGGAAGGGAAGCCGACGGCCACATGCAATTGAAACTGCAAGGAAGAAGCAAGTTAGGCACCACTTAATTGCCTCCTTGATTTGCTTTTTGCTGCATTCGGCGGGGTTCAGATACTGGTGTTTAAAACGGGTCATTTAGACGTTTGAGCAAGATTTCAGGAATTGCAAAAAAAAAGAACAAGTCTAAGATTAATTTTTATCTAAAGCAGTGGTTCTTAATTGAGCGTGATTTTTGCTCCCCGCCGCCCCCCCCCCCTCCACCAAGGGGAAGTCTGATAATCTGGAGACACTTTGATTGTCACATCTCAGGGAGAAGGGTGCTGTTAAATACACTAGAATGCACAGAACAGACCCCCACTATGAGAATTATCGGGTCCAAAATGTTAGTAGTGCTGAGGTTGAAAAACCCCTGTCTAAAGAATCAAAGCGATTCATTGAGGTTTGTGTCCTCTCTCTCAGCCCCAGGTCTTACGTTGGTGACCTCAGAGCCCATTCAGATCTAGGCTCTAAGCTCCTGGGAGCACCCTGGGTTCCTCTGCAGGTGATGACATTCTCCTAAGCCATGAGGTGTTAGAGACATGCCTCTCACTGTACCATGTGTCCCCTGGGAAGCATATGCATTGTGCATCTTGTGTTTTTTTTTTTTCTGAAAAAGCCACTTTTTGCAGTTCCCTGTTGGGCCCCAGAGCTTTGAGGTTTTATTTTTGCTGCAGTGAGCAGAATGAGGCCTTCCGTTTCTCTGACTGAGCCTATTCAGTGAGTAGCTCTTTCTTTCTTTCTTCCTCCAGGCCCAACTTCCAGGGGAACCTCAGTCTCCTCATCTGTTAATGTAAAAAATGGTTTCCACCTCGTGAGGGTTGTTATGAGGTTTGAACTGCCTAGTGCAGTTACAATGATTTGAACAGTAGCACTCAGCTGTTGGCAGTGTGGGCGGCCGTCTTTGCCTTCCAGGATTTCCACAGATTCTCAGCAAACTCCACACTGAGAGCTTTGATTCAGAGGCAAAGACACTTGGAAAAGATAAAGGAAACACAGTATCTTCGTCCTTTTAATGATTTTATTTTACCTATTTGCAAGTTCACCTCCCCTTGTCCTACCACTTACTTGTCCTCAAATCCCGCCAGTGGGTCATCTCTCCTACTCACTCCTTTGCCCTTTCCTTGGGCTGATTTTTGTCACCTCCATGTTACTTGGAAAAGAGTAAGGAACCAAATGCCCAGTCAAACCTGAGTTCAATCGATCCCACCCGGATCCCAGCAACTCTGTTCTAACCTTCTAATTGAAGGGGCCACGTTTGCTCCTAATCCCACCGAACAGATCAAACCTACCCTCCCACCAAGACCCTATTCCTCCTCCACCTCGGACCTCACTCACTATGCAATAAAACCAACATCCAAGGCAAAAAACTCTTGCTTTGAACTTGGAAAGTTTTAACAGAAAAAAATAAACCTCCCTTTTTGCCACCTGAGGTATCTGAAAAACACCGATATGAAGAACGAAGATGTGTCTAAAACTTTGGAGTTATGACCAGATGCGACCTACTGCAGCGATCCAGATCTAGGTGTCCAAGCGAATTCCCGCCAACCTGGGCCATGCATCACCAGATTCCTCCCACTAGACTCAAGCCCCAGGGCTTCTAAACGGCTTCCAAACTGTGTCGTGAGTTGACAGTGAGTAGATCCATTCGGTCTTACATAAGAACATAAGAAACGATGCTCTCCTTATAATGGCTGAGAGTCGGAGAATGTGGAAGTTACTGGTTAAAAGGAAACCAAACCAAGGTATTTTTTTTTTCTCATGGTGGGTTAATATTTTCTGCATGTTGAAAATGTGAACATAGGGTGTGGAGTTTGCTCTGAAAAGCAACATGAGGGACACTGAGTTCAGTGTGTTGTGGGACAGGTAGGTGTGGATTTGTGAAAGCTGTGGCTTTCTCGGGACTGGGAAAAACTGCCACAGGGAGGCAGTAGAGTTTTGAGATTAACAACGTGGGCTGTAAAGTCAGATCCGAGTTTGAATTCTGCCTCCCACACTTAGTAGCTGTGCGACTTCCAGAAAGTTACTTAACTGCTCTCGTTCCAACTCCACAAAATGGGGATAAAACTGCTATCTAACTCCTAGGGATATTTTAAGGGTGAGTGAGATAACCAGCTCAACGAGTAAGCTCTCAACTGGTGTCATTTTAAAAAGCAGTATACTGTATTGCATATTTGAAAGTTGTAACACAGTAGGTTTTAAACATTCCCGTCATAAGAAAAAAAATTTTTGTAACTATATGGTGATGGTTATTAGCTAGACTTGTGGTTGTTTTGCCATATGTACAAACATTGAATCATGTTGTACATCTGAGATTAATATAATGTTATATGTCAATTATACCTCAAATAAAAAAAATGGAAGTTTAAAGGGAAGGCGACAAATTTCTGATAGAGAGATGATAGAATTTTTTTGAGAGTATGATATTTTTAACCCAAGTATCTCTAAACTCAATGAGCCTGTCCCCAGTCCTCACCTACAATTACGTCCTATTCTGGTTACGAAGCAGATAGCAACAGCTGCTTCTGCAACACTCCACAATGATGTTCTTCTAGCTGTTGTCACGCAAAAAATGTGTACTTTGTTTCATTTCACTCCTAAGAGTGATAAGCTTTCTCTTGGCTTTTGGTTGTATGTATACACACACACACACACACACACATACACATGGAAATGATAAATATTATATAATTATTTTGTTAATATATAATATAATCAACTATATTATGTAATAGAATGTATTATTATATATTATAATTATGTATTTACCGTCTATTTTTAACTTTGGGCTTTTCATTTCACAGAGGATTTTACAGAGGTGGGAAGGCTGCTTCTTTCTGCTCTTTTTCTTGGTCAAGTTTTCAAAGAAAGAGTTTAAAGCAAAAGCTTTCGATTTTGTGCGTTGATTACGCTGAGCAGTGTCCAAGTTAGGGCAGGTAGTTATATTATGGCTGGTAGTTAAATGGTTGATTGTTTAGGGGACTGATACAATTTTGGAGGAGGAAAGGGATTAGTTGGGTGTGTTGGGAGCTGGGTGATCAAATGAGAGGAACTTAGATTTCATCACCTGATCGTGTTATGGTTCTATCTGTAGATTAGATTGTCTCTCTGGTTTATAGGGATGGACTAAATATTGATGGAATATCAGATTCCTCACTGTTGAAAGGAAGAAAGAGAAACCAAGTGAGAGATTGTCTTTCTCTTCTAGGAGCCCTGGTAAACCAGAGTCAAGCTTGAACAAAAAAAAATTATTTAGGGCTGGAGAGATTTCAAATGAGAGCCAATAATCATAAGAGCGAACATTTACTGAGCACTATGTGCCAGGCACTGTACTAAGTACGCCCCATTCCATACTCGAACTTCTCAGGCAGCCTCATCACACTCCATGAAGTGGGTGGTGTCTATAAGATCTTTTTACAGATGAGAAAAACTGAGGCAGAATGAGGTCAAATGATTTGTCAAGGTGTAGCCAGCTTCTTTGGTTTCTTCTTCTTTTCCAAAAGACCAAGGGACGTGGCGTTACAGAACCCAGACTTTGCTCTGCAGTCCCAGCTCCTGTCCATTTTGCAATGGACAAGTATGCCCACTGAAGCTACATGGCTCCCCAGGGGACACCCCACAATGGGGAAGAGCAAGATGGTTGCATCTGGCAAAGGGGCAATCAATATCCTTTCCATAAGTTTGAAGACAACGAACAAGACCAGGGTAGGAAGTGTAGGCCTGCAAGGGGCACTGGCCAGGATGCTGGGCCTCAGAGCTCTCTCCAGAATGAACCAGCTCTCTTCTGGCCGCTGCCAATTGTTCAAGAGGAACAATCTAATTCTGGGCAGAAATAGGGCCAACGCTGGATGGTTTTAAGAGAAGCTTCCCTGATGTGCATCCTTTCAACTCAACAACTGTTTCTTGAGCTTTGAATACGAGTCTAGGAAGGAAAATAGTTTATACCACAAACCATCTCCTGACATGCATTGCCTCTCTCAACTCTTGCAAACACCTCGGATGCAGGGAAAGAAACTGAGGCTCAAGGAGGTTAAGGAAGCTTCCTAGCGTCACACAGCTACCAAATAGCAAAGCCAGAAAGTAAACTGTTTTGTCCCCTGCCTCATACTGCCAGAGATGGTACTAATTGTTGGGTACAAAGCCTAGAAAAAAAAGTCTTTTTTTCCCCAAGATTTTTACTGTTCAACAGGATAAGACTGATATTCAAATGACCAGTAGGAATGGTGATATTAATCGAGAACTCTGGAGCTGTGACTATGCTTTATGTTCAGTAGCTCTAATATGCTAACCATGGCTCTGTGAAGAAGGTATTGTTCCCATTTTGCAGATGGAGAGACTGAGGCTGAGAGAAGTTAAGAAAGTTGCTTAGGATTCCACAGCAAGCAATTATCCCTTCCCAGCCAAGGGAGGCGCCATGAGAAGCACAAACAAGCCCTGTGGGAGGAGGTTGTTACACTTGGTGTGTGTGTGTACAGCTCTAGCCTCATTCCAGACCTGAAATGAGTCATCTGCAAGTCACAGAACCAGCCCCTCTGGACACATGATGAGGCTGTTTTGTATATTAGGCAGAGCTGGGCCCAGAGAATGTGGTCCTCAGCAGAAAAGATGGCCTCATTCCAAATGCATCCCCTCTCCAGGCCCTTGGGAGCTGGCCAGGCCTGGTGACCTGTGGAAGAGGTGACGCTGTGCCTTGGTGTCCAAGCAGCATGGCTTGGCTGAGTTTGCTGGGCTTCTTCCATCCCAGAAACCCATTGGCTTTTACCCTTTGATGTGAACCAGATGTGTGGCACCTCACCCTGCAGGGCAGAGGCCACTCTGGGAGGCACCGGGGGGAGGGGTTTGCCAGAAGCAGCAGCTGGTGGCCCGGGCCCCTCCCCTCTCTCCTACCCCCCTCGCCCCTGCATGTCATTCCTCGTGGGTACCCTGTGCATCTTCCCTTCCCACCAACAGGAAATGACACTGGACAGATCTCAAAAGTCCATATGTCCTGGACAGTCTCTCTAGGAATTTTCTAGGCCTCCAATTCGCTCTATGTGTCATATCCTTTCCACTCACAGCATTTTTTTTTTTTTAATAGGAAAAAAAAAAAGAAAAAGAGTGAGTATTCTTCTTCCTCCAGTGCTACCTTCCCCACTTGAGATCTTGGGCAAGTAACTTACTTATATCTTTATGGATCTGTGGAGTCAATGAGTTATAATCCATTATTCTCATGACTTATTTCGTTAAGTAAGTTATTCACAATTCGGCCAGTGGCGGCCCATCCGAGCCGGTGGCCGTGTCCTTTATCCATGACCCGTCATTCTTTGAGCTTTCCAGCACCAATGGTTCTAGGTTCCTCTTGTACTTTTCCTGTCCTAGCCCTGGAATCAGCCATTTCTCCAAAGATCCTGGTTCACTTCGCTGAAAATGGTATTTAGAAGTCAAGATCCAGATGCTGGGTGTGCTCACTGCTGCTGGAGCAATGCCTGCCAGTCCTTGTTAGTGAGTAGAATATAGGTATATATACACACGCACAGCATAGCACAGCACACAGCACACACAATCATTTACATTTATGTTTATTTATTGTATTTGAAAATTGTGGTGACATACACATAAAACTTACCATCTTAACCATTTTTAAGTGTACAGTCCTGTGGCATTAAGTACATTCACCTCGTTGTACAACCTTCACCACCATAATCCACAGAACTCTTTCATCTTGCAAAACTGAAACTCTACCTACGAGCACTCATTTCTATAATTATTTTTATACCTATCTATATATGCTGAAAGCCGTGGGTTCACGCTGATGTGTCCAATCACTATCCAACACCACAAGGCTCATTCCAGACTTCTCTCTTTCCATATTTGTAACTCCTTTTTCTGACAGCCATGCTGTCCCCTCTCTGCTCAGGCTCTGATTCCCCATTCCAGTCCATGTCCTATGTGGACACTTTCCTCACTCTGCTTGGGCTCCGATCCATGTGTCAGATTTCCTCCCTGAGTGGGCACCCATCCTGAGTCACCACGGCTCCCTATCTTCTGCCACTGTGGACACCTATCTTGCTTGGTCCTACCTAAGTTTTAAGACTGAATTTTTCAGGATGAGAAGAGAAAGGCAGAGAGAGATGTGAAGAAGAAGAGCTGTTAGTCCTGTGATCTTTAAACCAAACTACAGACTTTATTCAGATCTCCCAATTGTTCTACCAATGGCCTTATTCACCCCAGGATCCAAACCAGGGTACCATGTTGCTTTGAGTTGTTGTGTCTCCTTAGTCTCTTTCAATATGTGACAGTTTCTCAGTCTATCCTTGTTTTTCTTAATCTTGACATTTTGGAAGAATACACTCAGATGTTTTGTATAATGTTCTTCAAATTGAGCTTATCTGATGTTTTCTCATGATTAGACTGGGGATGTAGATTTTTGGAAAGAATACCAAAGAGATGAAGTGTCCTTCTCATTATATCATATCAAAGAGTGTGTGATATCAACATGTGCTTGTTACTTTTTAAAGATATAGGCACTGGGATTCCAAAGCTGTCACACTTGCCTAAAGTCACACAGCCAGGAGGATCTGAAACTGGGCCATTCTGAACTTTGTGCCATTTCCTTAATTTGAAAGGAAGAATCATCTGGTGAAGATGACAAAAGGCCCCTGGTGTTGAAGCGAAGGGTGGGAGGTGGGGAGACTTTACACCCACATTAGGTCCTTTAACTGGGGCTGATTCACCACCCGCGGCTCTTCCCCAGGGCCCTGTCCAGTCTTGTCTTAAACTCCCTCTGTCTGGTGCAAGCAGCGATGAGGCTCCTCTTCAAATAAATCTGGCATTTTTTGACTACTAGATGAGGTTGTCTGGTCCTTGTGCCTCCAGCACCAGGATGAATATAATCTGATAATTTTTTAAAAATGCATTTTTCATGAGGGTTCAAGTTATACAAGAATCCTATAACCAAACCGGCTAGCAGTTTATAAGGCCATCTGTCCCTGCCCCCCACCAGCCTTCAGAGTTCCTGCTTGCTCTTTAGGCCTCTCTCAGAGGGATGCCTGCAGAAGAGGCCGTCCAAATGGAATTGGCTTATGGATGTTGGTGATACTGGCTTTCCTTTGCCTGCTCTTGACCTCTTTGCCTAGCAGTTTTCAGCAAAATCACTGTCGCTGCATCAGAAACATCCTGAAGCTTCAGGGTAGAAGTTCCAAACATGTCCTCTGGTCAGTGGTCAACCAGCCACATGTGTTTTGTTTGGCCCTCACTTAATTTTAAAAGTTTAAAATTTGTTCACAACATGAAAAAATCAGGAGCTCATCATAAAAGTCTGGATTTTGGCTTCTCTTGAAAAATCAGATGTGGCAATAGATGGTCCACATTCCCACATGGCAGCAAATGGCCAGAGCTGAATAGTGGCTGCCCTTTTGAATGTGACACATGTAATCCTCAGCACTCCCTATTGTTACCATCCCCAACCTCATTCATTTGTACTATTTGCTTGGCCTCTGAAGGCATTTGAGTCCACAATCTGTAGAATCTTGCAGTTAATTCATTCACTCAGCAAACACTTACTGAGCCCCTACTCAGGCCAAGTTTTGTGCTAGGCTCCAAGATCAATGGCATATACTCTGGTGATTCTAGAACCATATGGAACGTCTCTGATAAACTCTGTTGATATGGGAACGTTGAAGAGAGACCCCTAGCTCAGTCTGGAGGGAGTCAGGGGCGGCATCCTGCAGGAGACACACATCCTCGAAAAGCTGGTCACCATCTAAGTTCAAGTGAGAAAGCTGCTCGCTCTGTTCCAGGACCCCTGACCCTAGGCTGGGCCATCTGCTTGTCTGGCCTCATTCTGTAGTTTGCTCTTCAATGGATTCACTTCTTTGCTAATTCTTATAGCCTCTTCACAGAGCAGGATTTTCTGTGTTTATCTCAAGACCCCAGGTACCAGGGAGTGTGAGAAGGACAAGTGCAGGATGCTCAGCTGTGGTGCGAGATGACATCAGGGCTGGAACGACCTATCGTGTAAGTGATGGAGGCTCCATGAGGCAGGGGAGAGGTCAAAAGACTTGGAGTCAGACAGATTTGGTTGAATTTTGGTCTTGCCACTTATACCTTTATACCAGGCAAACAGGAGCAAAAGCAGGATTTAATCTTTATTCTTTCGCCCTTCCCTTCAGTTTTATTGAAGTATGATTGACAAATAAAAATTGTGTATATTTAAGGAGTACATGTGATGATTTGATATATTTTTAAATAGTGAAATGATTTTCACAATCAAGCTAATTAACATATCTGTTACCTTCAGTATGTAACCTTTGAGACTGACTTTTTTCACTCAGCATAAAGTTCTGAGATCCTTTTTTTTCTATGTATTCATAGTACATTTCTTTTTTTTTTTTTTTTTTTGGGCTGAGTAATATTCCATTGTAATGATATACCACTGTTTGTTTATTCATTCAGCCATTGAAGGACATTTGACTTGTTTTCGGTTTTTGACTTATGATGATTAATTTTATGTGTCAACTTGACTGGGCCATGGGATGCCCAGATATTTGGTGAAACCTTATTCTGTGAGGGTGTTTTTGGATGAGTTTAACATTTAAATGATAGACCGAGTAAAGCAGATTGCCTTCCCTAATGTAAGTGGGCCTTGTCTAATCAGTTGAAGGCCTGAATGGAACAGAAAGTCTGACCCTCCCCCAAATAAGAGGGAATTCCTCTTGCCTGACTGACTTCGGATGGGATGTCATTTTTTTTCTTGCCTTCAGACTCCAACTGAAACATTGGCTCTTTCTGGGTTTCAGGCTTTTGGACTCAGACTGGAACTACACATTGGCTCTCTTCAGTCTCCAGCTTGCTGACTGCAGATCTTGGGACTTGTCAGCCTCTATAATCACGTGAGCCAATTCCTTATTATAAATCTCTTTACATCTATATACATGACTATTACAAGTAAAGCTGCTATAAACATTGGTGTACAGGATTTTGTGTGAACACAAGTTTTCATTTCTGTGGGATAAATACCCAGGGGTGTAATTGCTGGATCTTATGGTAAGTGTGTGTTTAACTTTATAAGAAACTGCCAAACTGTTTTCTAGAATGGCTTTACCGTTTTACATTCCCACTGCTCGTCGCTTATATTATTTTACTATACTAGTTAAATTAGTTAACTTTGAAATGGGCTGGCATTTTGAAGGCTGGTCATACAGGGATTTTTGCCCACTTGTATTATAATCATAGCTATCCCATGCATCCTTGTTTTAACTTTCGTATTTATTAGCCAAACATAGAGGTCTGTAGGGTTAAAGATTTGAAATAACAAACCTGGTTGCCTCAGATTTTCTTGACTGGCACCAAGGCTTGCCAGGCCTTTGAATCAGCTGGATGCAGGGAAGGGTCACCAGGAAACTCAGGCTGCCGGACCCGACAGGAAGCGTGGGATGAAGCTTACTCTGGGTCTGGCTCGTGGTTAGCCCTGCTGGAGCCCGAGGCTTCCAGGCGGGCTCAGCGTGCACCGTCAGGAAATGGCCTGGGTTCTTTAAATCACCCCACCCCTGAAAAATAAATTCATGAACAAGAAAGCTCTGAGCTCCCTTCCTTTGAGAAATAGCATCTTTGAGAAATTTCTTCTTTTGGAAGAAAATTGACTTGCAGAGCAATTAAGACTGTGCGCTCCTCGGGCTCCACACACTCATAAATCAGTGACAAGTGGCTTTGGGCTCTTTCCTGGAGAGGACTACTGTGGAGTTATTTACTGATGCTTAATCCCATGACATTCTCTCTTTTACACTTCTACGTGCCTCCTCCCGAGTTAACACATACAGAAATACTTATCTTGCCTATAGTTATTACTAACACTACAGTGTTAGTATATTGCATTTGGGCGTTGATAAATGGATTCAGTCAGACATCACACCTGTATAGACCTTTTTAGTTTCATGTTATCTCTCTGGAGTCTCCCCAAAACTCTGTGAGATAGGCACATAAACTGTCCACTCCATTTTATTAAGAATTTCTCAGGACAAGGACCAAAATTCATGACTATTAAGGCACTTCCCACAGGTCCCATGGCTTACGTGGTAGAGCTGAGGCTGGAAGCCAGGGGGCCGAATGCTGGTTCAGAGGCTGGCTCCTCATTCTAGCCTGGAGCTGACCTGTACAGAAGCCACAGGCCATATGTGGCCATTGAGCCTTGAAATGTGACTCGTCCAAACAGAGGTGTGCTGCTGGTGCAACATACACACCGGCTTTTGAAGACTTAGTATAAAAAAAAATAAATGTAGACTATTTCATTAATGACTTTTTAATGTTGTTTACAAGCTGAGATGATGTTTTTTATACATTGGGTTAAAAATATTTTGTAAAAATGAATCCTATCTGTTTTTCTTAATGTGACTACTAGAAATATAAAATTACATGTGTCTCACACTGTGTTTCTATTGGACAGTGATGCTCTAGACCACATCACAGGCAGTTTATTTTTTTAATAGAGGAGAGTTTTAGACATATGATCTCATTATCTTGTAAAACATATTCATCCCCAGTGTCTGCTTTCTGGATGGCATTTATGCAGATTTCTCCCCACTATCCCTTCTCTGATAAATGTGTGTGTGTGTGCATGTGCGTGTGCGTGTGCGTGTGTGTGTGTGTGTGTGTGTGAGAGAGAGAGAGAGAATGTGTGTGTGTGTATAGATGTCGTTTCCATCTTCGGGCTATTGTGAATAATGCTGCTATTCACACTGGTGTACAAGTATCTGTTTGAGTCCCTGCGTTCAGTTCTTCAGGGCATATACATATATACGTAGCGGTGGAATTGCTGGATCATATGGTAATGTTATGCTTAACTTTTTGGCGAACCACCATACTGTTTCCCACAGTGGCTGCACCATTTTATATTCCCACCAGCATTGCATGAGGGTTCCAAAGGAGAGGTTATCTTTTAAAATATCTTTATTCTAAGTTCCAAATGAATGCATATCCAGTATAACAAACCTGAACTGTATAGGAGAATAAAAGTTAAACACTACTTGGCTGTAACCACTGAGAGTTGGCTCTGTTTGCATCTGACCCTTATCTCTGTTTCCTTGCCTCCATTCCTGCCCCTTTACACTTTATCCTCTGCACACAGCCACAGTCAGCTTCTTTTATTTTATTTTTTTTTACAGTGAGCTTAATACAAAACAGAACATATAGCTTCCCTGCCTGGAATGTTCCAATGGACCTCCCTTCTCACCTTGTATTTGTGCCAAGTCCAGATAGTAGCATCTAGGCACAGCTGGCACCTAGCATCTTCCCCAACTGCATCTTCTACCCGCCTCTCCCTTTTTCCCTCCGTTCCAGCCACACTCACCTTCTTGCTATGGTTCAAATGCGGCAAGCTTGTTCCCACCTCCGGATGCTGGTGCTTGTTTGGTGCCTGCAGAGCTTGTTAGGGCTCCCCACTCCTCTTCTTTGGATCTCTGCTCAGTGTCACTCTCTCGGAGAAGCCAACCATGAATGTCCTACCTGCTAAGCAGATACTTGATCCTCTTACACAATTCGTTTTGTAAATACAGCATTTATGATCGCCTGCCTCATATGAATATGTTAATTTTTGGTCTCCCTGACTAGAATGTAACCACTTATTAGAACATGAGCTTTCTCTATTTTGTTTATCTTGTCTCCCCAGTGCCCAGAACAGTGCCTGGCAAGATGCTTACTTGTTAGGTGCATCTATTTGTTAGATGAGTGGATAAATAAATGAATACACACGCATATAAAATATGCATATTTTAATTTACAAATATTTTAGATATTTGAAATACATGTGTATTCAGGTCTGCTTGCAAAACAAGTGAAAATAATTGCACATCAAGAGACTACCATCGATCATTGTGACATGACTATAACAGTCTTATAATTACATTCAAGGCAATTATGCAGGTCAAAAATATGCAGAAACTTTTTAAACCATTACATTCATGCAGACCTCATTTATTTCCTGCAATCAAGCATGTGTTTTACTTGGCTATAGGATAAAGTGGCAAACACTCTTGATGCCATACTCCAGCCTATGAAACTGGATTCTGACACAGGGTTCCGGCTTAATTTCCTCATGGTCTTTGTGTGAGGACAAGCATCTGAGCAACTGCCAAGTCACACTCTCATTTGCTGTCCTGAAGCCCCTCTAGGGAGACAAGTGGGGAGGGACAGAGCAGGTCACAAACTCCAAAGCAGAATCTTCTATTCGTTTTCTTAAATTGAGGTATAATTCATGTACCCTAAAATTGACCCTTTTAAAGTATATGATTCAGTGTTTTTAGTACGTTCAGAGTTATGCAACAATCACCACTATTTAACTTCAGAACATTTCATCACTCCAAAAAGGAACTCCGTACCCAATTAGCAATCACTCCCCATTTACCGTAGACAACCATTCATCTGCTTTCTGTGTCTATGGATTTGCCTATTCTGCACATTTCATATAAATGGAATCATACAACATGTGGACTTTTGTGTCCAGCTTCTTTCATTTAGCATAATGCTTTCCAGGTTCATCCATGTTATAGCACATATCAGTTCTTCATTCATTTTTATTGCCAAATAATATCCTATTGTATAGATAAATCACATTTTTAAAATTCATTCATCAGTAGTTGGACATTTGGGTTATTTCTACTTTTCAGCTATTATGAATAATGCTGCTATGAACATTTGTGTACAAGTTTTTATGTGGACATGTGTTTTTAATACTCTCGGGTATAGAGCTAGAAGTAGAACTGGGCAACTCTGTGTTTAAGACTTTGAGGAGTTGTCAATGTTTTACAAAGTGGCTGCACTATTTGCATTTCCACTATTGATGTGCGAGGGTTCCGATTTTTCCACATCTTCGATATTTATTATCCATCTGTTCAGCTATAGCCATCCAGTGAGTATGAAGTGGGAGCTCATTGTGATTTTGATTTACATTTCTCTAATGACTATTGATGTTGATTATATTTCCTTGTATATATTTCCAGTATATATTGGAGAAATATCTATTCAGATCCTTTGTCCATTTTCTAATCGGATTTCGTGTCATTTTATTGTTAAGTTATAAGAGTTTATATATTCTGGGTACTAGGCCCTTATCAGGTATATAATTTGCAAATATTTTCTCTCATTCCATGGGCTGTCTTTTCACTTTCTTGATAGTGTCCTTTGAAGCAAAAAGTTTTAAATTACGATTAATAAGTCTAATTTATCTACTCTTTGTTTTATTGTTTGTGCTTTTTAGTGTCATATCTCAGAAATCATTGTTTAATCCAAAGTCACAAAGATTTATTTCTATGTTTTCTCCTAAGAGTTTTCAGCTTTAGTTCTTACATTTAGGTCTTTGATCCATTTTGAATTAATTTTTGTATATGGTGTGATGTAGAGGGTCCAGCTTTATTCTTTTGCATGTGGATACCAGTTGTCCCAATACCATTTATTGAACAGATTAATATTTCCCCACTGAATTGTCACGGCACCCCTGTCAAAAGTCAATTGACCATAAACGTAAGGGTTTATTTCTAGACTCTCAATTCTATTCCATTGACCTATACGTCTATCCTTATGGCAGCTGTGTACTGTCTTGATTACTGTAGGTAGCTTTGTAGTAAGTTTTGAAATTAGCAAGTGTGAGTCCTCTAAATTTGTTCTTTTTTTTTTTTAAATTATTTTGTCTATTCTGTGCCCCTTCCATTTCTATATGAATCTTAAGATCAGTTTGTCAATTTCCACAAAAAAAAGTTTCATTTTTTAAAATTGTAAAATATTTCTAACAGAAGTTCAGAGTTTGATATAGTATTCTCTGCACCTACCGTCAATGAGTAACATTTAACATTTTACCAAATTTGCTTTCGAGGTTTTGCTTATTTTTAAGAAAATGAAGCATTACAGATAGAGATCAATACCATTACTCCTACTGTCTAACCCTTATCTGTCTTACCCCTCCCTTCTCCAGAAGTAACCATGCATCTGAGTTTTGGTGATGTGTGCGTAATTTTACAACATATATAGCATCCACAAATAATATACAGAATTGTCATTCGGGCTATTTATTAACTCTATTTAAATTAAATCATGTGTATATTATACTTCAACATTAAATGCTTTTAAATTTATGTTTTCTGAAATTTACCCACAGTAATATATGAAGCTCTTGTTCATTTTTTAAATGTACAATGCCATTGTACATTTCTGTAGCAATTTATTTATCCAGGCTTCTATTGGTGGATATTTAAGTTGTTTGCAGTTTTTTGCTGTTATAGAGTTGCAAGAGGCATTCTTGTATATCCTTCTTTTGGCGAGTGTGTGAGAGTTTGCTGACAGATATACCCAGAAGTGGAATTGTTGGATTGAAGGATTTATTCTCCACTGAGTTTACTGTGGCCAAGTCATTACTCAGAGTGGTTGTACCAATTTACGCTCCACCGGCAGTTCATCTGAGTTCCTGTTTGAGCACATCTTTGCCAACACTTGACATTGTCAGTCTTTTAAATCCTTGCCAATCTGAAGGCTGTAAAGTGGTCTCTCAGGGTCCTTTTAATTTGCATTTCCCTGTTAATGAGTTTGGGGACTCTTTCCATATGCCTTTGACCATTCTCTGAATTTCCTGTTAAAATCTTTTGCCCATTTTTCCGCTTGGTTTGTTTGTCATCTTCTTGCTTTTATAGGAGTTCTTTATATCTTCTGAAAACTAAAGTCTGTCGCTTTATTTTCTTTTCTTATTTTCTTCCTTTTGGTAAGGATTTATTTATTTATCTAGCTATCTATTTATTTA
>NW_006436283.1:11802979-11809117 GCF_000325575.1 Pteropus alecto
TATATATATATTTTTTTTTAAGTTTTAAAGTTTTGCTTCCACATTTGGGTCTCCAATCCATCTAGAATTTATTTTTGTGTATGCTGTGAGGTAAGGATCTAACTATTTTCTCCCATTTGGGTAACTAATTCTTCTAGCATCACTTTTGAATAGTCCAGCCATCCATCTTCTTTTCGCTGATTTGTAATATCCTCCTGTCATATATTGTTTTTATATATTGCATGGATCAGTTTCTGGCTTCACTATTCTGTTCCACTGGTTTTTTGGTTTCTCCCTACACAAATATCACATTGTCTTAATTATAATATTATTACAGCATTTGGAAGGTCAAGTCCTACTACATTGTTCTTCAGATATTTCTTAGCTTTCATTCTTTTTTATTAAGTCTGAAGAAAACCTATTTGGAATTTTTAAAAAGTTTCATTATAGATTAAAAGTTCTAGATTAATTTGGTGGGGAAATGACATCTTTACAATATCGAGCTGTCTCATCTCTGAGCAGGTTGTATTTCTCCATTTCTGGGTATAAGTCTTCTTCCTATGTCCTTCAAGAATGGTTGGAGATTTTCTCCATAGAGGTTTTGGACATATTTTGTTACATTTATTCTTAAGCATCTTAGACTTTATGTTGCTATTATAAATGGGATTTTTTTTTTTTTTTTTGATTTGGCTATTCCGCTGTCTAAGAATGCTGTCAGGTTTCTGTATTTTGATATTATATTCCAACACCATTCTGAACTCTTTTAAATTTAGTATTTTGTGCAAAGATTCTCTTGGAGCTTTCTATGTACTTATCATATCTTCTGCAAATAAATGCTGTTTGTCTTCTCCTTAATTCTTATACCTCCTAATTTATTTTTCTTATCTTTATTGCATTTCCTAGGCCCTTCAATAGAATGTTAAATAGAAATAGTGACAGTGGATTTTCATTTCTTGTTTCTGGTCTCATTGCTTCTGCATGTCCATTTTCTAAACGAGTTGATAGAAAATTTTCATCAGATTGAGGAAGTTGGCAGCTAGTCTAGTTTCCTTTGAGTTTATTATTACTATTATTTACAAATGTCGAATGATATCGAATGCCTTTTCTGCTTTTCTTGAGATGATCCTATGTCTTTCCTCCTTGATCTTTTAATGTAGTGGATTAATTTATTTTCTTTATTATGAAATATGTCAAACATAGAGAAATATGCAACAAGCAATAGTACTGATCAGAGTTCCTGATTGCAAGACCCAGGAATCAGCTCGAGCTGATCTAGGTAGGAAAACAGTTCATGAGCAAGAGAGTGGCATCTCTCAGAACTGCAGGAAGCCTTGTCCTTTGAGCTCTAGATGCTGCAGCTTGCATTGCCGACACCTTGAGCCCTAAGTGCTGGTGACTCCATTGGCAGCACTGCCACAGCTACCCAGGAATTCTATCTTGTGCCTCTAGAGGTAGAGTTACTCATGGCCCACATAGCTCTGGGCCGAATGTTTTTAAATAGCTGAGTCCAGGTCATATGTTTGTACCCCAGAAGCATTGGAAGAGGGTGCAGATGTCAGGTGGCCAAATATATATATATTTGATATATATATATATGAGAAATATCCTCTATAATCATAAATCCTCATGTACCCACTACCTATCTTGATTATTAAGAAAGGTGGTTTAGTGCAGTGGTTATGAGCGTAATTCTACAAACAGCTTGCGTAGGTCAGTAGCTGTATGATCTTGAGTAAGTTACTTCACTTTTCTGTGCTCCAGTTCCCCATTTGTAAATTATGGATAAGAACAGTAGCTGCCTCATGGGGTTCTTCAGAGGATTAAATGAAATGGTATATGTAAAGGTCTTATACCAATGCCTGACATTTAAAATGTGCTATATAAATTTTAGCTATTGTATCAGTTAGGGTCCTACCTGGAAACAGATGGCACATTCAAACTGGGTAATCCGAGGAGAATTTAATACAGGGATTATTTACAAAGATGTTCTTCAGAGAAATAGAACAAATGGGACAGCCTGAATAGTAGCCCGGACTGCTGCAGAGCCCTTTCTTACCCCAAGCCCCATCAACATTGGCGGCCTTACTGGTGACTCAGAGTCACATGCCCAGATGTGATATACACTATCTTCAAAACTCAGGGGTCTACCAGGGTTTCGCCTTTTCACCTTTTTCTTCATGGTGGGTGATGTAAGTGCAACAACTTATCTCTTACTTTAGAAGGGATGTTCTGATGTGCCCCAGACTCCTGGATCCTAAAAAATTCACAACATGGTAGGCTCTGAAAGTCTGTGGGTTTATCTCCTACTCTGTATACGTGTGTGGCTTACTGAGGTATCTAAAGTGATTACTACTTATAGCTCATCAATGGAGAGGCGGTGGTGTCCTGCGGGTTATCAAGATGATCAAAGCCTCCTGAACTAGATTATCACAGGAGAAAGATAGCAGCGGAGCCCTAAGGCAAAGCAGTAAAGAGCATCTGTGTTGACCCCTGCTTCTGATTCTCTTTACTGAGGGGAATGGGGAGAAAGTGTTTTTCTGGTGAGTAGCTGTGCATTCGGTGCCTAGCATTTCAGCTGTGATCGTCACAGCTGGCACCTGTTTAAGTCTGGGTCAATCTGTTTAAGTCTGGGTCAATCTCCTGACATTCTCTGCGATTACGAGAGGGTTACACCATTCAGACAGGCATGTTATGTGGGCATGGTGTGGGAATGGCTGTCCCTGCATCTTTCACGTCCTTGATGGTGGCACTCACTACTGCAATTTCCTGTCAAACTCCAATGCCCAAACCCAGGCAAGTATATCCATATCTATGAATTCAGCCCGATCAAGTCCTGTATTTACCTTCCTTGGGCTAGAATGCTTTGACTCCATTGCCATACATGCTCCCAAGACTCTTGATTTAAATTGGCAAGGTCCTGCAACACTTCTGTATGTGGGACATCTCCTTCTGGAGCAGGGCTTAGTCTCCTTCATCTGGGCCATATTGGGATCCTACTCTCCTTTTGAGGCTGGAGGTTCGAGAAGGAGATTTGGCATCCCTTTTGTGAAGCGGCTTTCCTAAGTACAGTCACTAGAGGGCTCCTAGGCAGGGATGTTTGTTCCCCCAGATGGGGGAGGGACTGCCTGAGATGACGAGGGAGGTTTGGGAGAATCTGAGTGCTCAAACTTCTCAGTCTTGTCTGCGACTTCCCAGACGCTGCCATTTTAAGTCTCAGGGTTTCACTACTTCCCCCTTTGGCCCTTCCCTGGGCATTTAATTGGAGCTGCATTTCTGCTACATATACAGTGAGGCTCTGGCCTCAGTCTTCAGCCACATACTGCAAAGACAGGGGATGAAGGCTCCTTCACTGCTACCAGCAAGCCTTTCTCACTCTTCACTGCATTTTCAGTTTGACATTTTCAGCTTTCAATTGTTCTTTTTCCTTATGTATTTTCTCTAGTGACATTAGTAGAGGCCAAGTGACTCCACAGTCTATAACAACCATTATTGTCACAGTGTCTAAGTGCCCAAGTCACTCCAAATCTTAGTGCCTTATCCTCTACCTGCCCTTCATCCCATGCCACCCTTGAGTGATTATAATATCACCCAAGGCCATTGATGATATATGAACCACTCATGCCCACCACTCCCTTCAAGGATGTTATTGCTGCTCTATTCAATTATATAAACAATCTAATCACAGGATCTTATTTTGAGGGCTGCCCTTGATACTGGGCCGCTCTTGTCACCAATTACTAGCAGAAGACAGCACACTCAAATTGGGTAATTCGAGGAGAGTTTAATGAAAAGAAAGTGAGGAAAACAACAAGGAATAAGCTCAGTAGCCGAAAGTTCGTCATAGTGGAACGCTTTTCTGGGCCTGGGCCGTAGAAGGCCAGGGAAGGACTGGTTACTGAAATCCAGAGATAGAGATGGCTGCCTGGCAGGAGCTGTGACCTTCAGTCCAGGGCTGCCGCAGCCTAGTGGCAAGCTGTCCGACAGACAGCTGGAGGAATCCACACCCCGACCGTGGGCTCCTCTTGGTGTCTTCATCGGCTGAGCCTATCAGAAGCCAGGGCAAGGAGGCGCGATGATGTCATCCTCTCTGGTCTGTCTCCAAGGCCACAGGCGGAAGGGTGAAGGGTGGACTTGGAGGGGCAAGTGTTCAGCGAGGCGATTGTTATTATTATCATTATAATTTAGATGTTTAACCATCCTTGAATGCCACTCTTACTCGATCGTTTTGTTTCTTATTCCGTAATGAGTTCACTTGGCAAATATATTGTTGAAGATTTTTAATTCTTTATCATTGGTTTCTATCCAACTACAGGGTTTCCCCAGTTGTAATTAGTTTCTAGAGAAATGTGCTCATACTGAGAACTGATAGAGTTTGTCTTAATGTTCTTGTCTTCAGTATCCATCCTTCACCACCCCACATGAAAATGTTTTCTTATTCTGTTTCCAGACTCCATGTCACTTAGTTGTAGTCTTATAAGTAAGGAGAACCCAACTTTTACACATGATGATACACATAGAAAGTCATACTTTTGCATGAGATGCTGGAGTCATAAACCAGGCTGCTTATGGCAGGAGACACCCACCAGCCAAGGGGGGTCACCCTTTTGGGCTCACCTGTCATCCATTTGCCCCTACGTGTGGCTATTATGACTATATTTTAATCTATAAAATGTGAGGGAAAATGATGTGTTTAACTCCCAGGCTGTACCCTTTCTTTTCCATGACTATTTTTGAAATTACAAGCAATGAAAAGCAGCCATGGGTCAGGTGTGGACCTAAAGCAGGCAGCCGGTAGCTCTGGGGCAATTACTGATGAAGCATAAGGTTGTATTAAAAGCCTGGGCATTGGAGCCAGACAGTCTTAGGTTCAAATCTGACTCAGCTAATCCCTACTTGTGGTCCTAGGGTGAATACTTTAACCTTGTGGGTCTTGGTTTTCTTATCTGCAAAATGCTGTGAGGAGCTATGATAACTAAATCTTCTAGATGTGTTCAGTGTCCCAGGGCAGGGCTTTTGTAAACAGAAATGCATGTCACTGCCCTGTGTCCCTAGGGCTGCCTTTCTTCTTCCTCTCTGCTTGTCTTTCCTCTCCGTCCTGTTCTTGCTGTCCTGTTCTTTCTTTACTTTCACTTTCTGGGTTGCTTGTCTTAAGCTGGTGTGTTTTACGTATAGATGCCTTCAGGAGGCCACCAGGTCTCCCTGGCTGACCTGTTATTTGTTCTCCCTCCTTCTACAAAGATACTTCTTTAGCCCTAAGTGATTCTCTCTCTTTCTTTCGCTCTTCACAGGGCCATCAGCTGCAGAGAAATCCCCATGGGAATTGTGACTAAGTCTGACTTTGTGACCTGTCAGGCCATCTCTTCCCTTCAGCCATCTTCCTTCTCTTTCTCTATTTTTTCTCTTTCCCCCAGGGAAGTCCAGGACAGGGAGCTGGTGTCCTGGCCCGCCAAGCCAGTGATGAGGCACAGCCAGCAGGGGGAGAGCAACAGCCAGAACTGTCCGGAGGCCTTTGATACATCAGATCTTGAAGGAAGGCCACCCACTTTTCTGTGTTTCTCTGGGGACTTTTTCCTGGGGTTTGCAGTACCTGTTAATAATACTTCTTTAGAGAATGTATGGGGAAGAAACAAAACAAAACAAAACAAAACAAAACAACTTCTTTAGAGAATGTAGGGGGAAGAAAACAAAACAAAACAAAACAAAACCAAAAACAGAGAGGAAAAGAAACAGGAACCAAAATGCCATTTATCCCATGAGGAATTGAGGCTCCAGCTCTGAGTCCCTCTTTCAGCAAGGGGGAGCCGGGCTTCTTGTGGTGGCCTCACTTCTCAGGCATGAGTTGCGCCCCAGCTCTGGATGTCCCAGATCACTTCACCACTCCCGGAGAATTCAACCTCTTGTGTAGCCACATCAAAGTAACCAGTGTCTGGTGGCTTGATGGGACAGACTTGAAGGGACTCCCTGCCTTTTGATGCATGCCATTCCCGTGAGCTGGGCCGGGCTTCAAGATGAGAGAACTCTTTAGGCTTCCTGAGTGTCTCAGCATTCCGATTCTTGGGGTTTGTGGTCTGAGATGCTGGCATGAACATTGTGTTCTATAAAACGTGCCCTCTGGGTCCTGTAAAATTAACAGGCAAAGCTTTGTGCAAACCCCGCCCC
>NW_006436283.1:11809163-11832858 GCF_000325575.1 Pteropus alecto
ACCTTGCTGACATTGGCGGAGCATGAGCGAACAGCTGGATGGATCCGGGAGGATGAGGGGAACTGCCTGGGTGAGGGGGTGGTGGCAGCACGACCCTCTGCTAAGCTGTCCCCTGCATACCACTCTGGCACCTCAGAGCTCTCCCCAAATGAAATCAGAGGTTTTTCAGCACTTGATGTGGCTAAAGGGCAGATATATGTCACCACATTCTAATACTCTTCCTACCTGCAGATGAGGAAACTGAGGGTCAATGAGATGAAGTGCCTGCCCCAAAGGCACACAAAGGTAGGACTGGAACTTAGATGCAAGATCTTTCTGCCTCACCGGACTGCCTCCCCACAGTCCTGGAGTGTGCAGGCAAAGTCAGGAAACACAGCACAAACTCTTCTGAAATCACCTGGCTGAGGTCGTATTTGTCAGATTTCCCCACTATGAAGTTCCTATTTTTCCCCTTTTCCAGGCTGTTTTCTTTGGGAGGAAGTCACCATGCACAGACGGGTCTTAAGGACCAGGGAGTTCTGCTCCTCCCCTTGAGTGTGGAGTGCCTACATAAGTGATTTGGAATTCTGCATGAGAGATTTCTCTTTTGTTCTCCATTCATTCATTTATTCAGTTATTTATTTTTTTAAGTGTATGCTACTTACATTTTCAAATGATAAGCTTGTTATGTTTACAGGGGAAGTAACTTGCCATTGAATTACTGGGTCCAATTGTTAAGCTGAAAAAAGTACAATAAATGCACCGCAGGGTAATATCCAGAAAGTCTGGAAATGCAGGGAAGGTCACAAACTTATTGTGTGTTTTCTTGATTAATAATTAGACCCATTGGTTTAAATGTAGAGGTATTTCACCAGGAAAGGTGTGGGGAGGCCGAATTAAAACGTGGAGCGTGTTATCTGAAAGCGTTCCTAACGTATTGCTGAAATGTGAGTGTATCCTGGTCTCTGGCTTTGCTGGCCCAGGGCTGTGTCTCCCGTCGTGATGGAGCGGAGTCTGTCCTGTCTGTTAGCAACTCCGCTTCTCATGGGGTCTGTCTGGTCCCCACTCCTTTGAGATTACTAACACTCGGGTGGCAGGAAAAGCCTCAGTCCTCCTGTCAGGCCGATTCTTTCTCCATTCTATACTGGGATGGGGAAGAGCCTGGGGGCCACTTCATTTAATGGCAAATGCAAGAATCTGGAGAGAAGCTGTGGCTGGCGTCAGACACAAGGCTTTGCAGAGTGAGAAGTGGTCAGCGTCCTCAGCTGCCCCCTTCCTGCTGGATAGTGCTCTGCCTCCCAGAATCTATATCCCCTGTCCTGGCGATTGTTCCCACAGTGGACCCAAGCAGACCGGGTCAATGAGAATCTCTGAGTGTGCCTTCTGGAAACTTCCCACCTAACCTTGGAGGAGCTGTGGAAAGGGGATCTCCAGCAACTCGATCAGGATCAGGATCGACCATGTCGTTTCCCCCAGTTCTGTGAATAAGTGACCAACCCCCCTGGTTATCCTGGGCCTGTCCTGGCTTTAAAACTCAAAGTCCCATGTCCTTGGAAAACGCTCACTCTCAGGCAAACCAGGAGGGTTGTTCACTCTGCCAGGGAGACGGTCGCTTTGCCATCTATCTTCAGCTTCTAGAGAGGAAACAGTGAGATCGGAGCAAGGTGAGGGGAAATTGCAGGAGGCGAGAGCTCAAGATGGCCAAGAGGAGGCACCCTCCCCACCCTTCTGCCACACAGAAGATGGATGGGTGTCTGTGTAACATGAGAAAGGGCTGAGGTGGTGAGTTCCTCCCTCGGGGATGTTTAGCAGAGCATTTAGCAGAGTGGATGTCTGCTTTGGGGCCCACCTCCTGGCCATTGCCAAGGTGACTCCATCTCTTCCATCAAGGAAGACCCCTTAGGTTCTTAGTGTACAGGAAGCCCGTAGGAGGATGTAGATGTTTATACATTGAAATGTATGTGAGCTTGGCGAAGATGCTCGCAGTCAGTTGGTTAAGCAAGGAAAAAAAAAAAAAAAAAAAAAAAAAAAAAAAAAAAAAAAAATAGAGCAGGTTGCAGGATGCTTCGCACCATACAAGCTCTTTTCTGTAAATAAAGAAGTTTAGAAGCAGCCCGCCAGGATGACACCTCCTGCTTGCTATCTTTAACCGTGCATCATAAACAAGTTTAAAGATGCTCATTTTGGTTTTCAGAGAGGAAGAAAAAAAAATACTGTGGCTTTTATTATAATAATTGTAATGCTCGTAACAACATTCCCAGCTTTGAGCTGCTTGCTGCATTTCACCATAAACACAAGGCCGGGAGCTTGTCTGGGGATCGCTGTGGTCACGCAGCATTGGGAGAGTTTTCTTTCTTTTTCTGCTCTTCTGGGAACTTGTATCGATGCATCTGCCCATTTCCACGCTGAGCAGTGTGTTTGTGGTTCTTTTCTTAAAGATCCAAGTTGTTTTTCATCAAAACTTTCCTGGATTTGATGGATTTGATGACACTGATGCCCTTTGACCAAAAAGTGGAGTCCAAATTTTAGAGCCACCAAGGCAGAATGACTGCAGAGAGTCTGTAGGAACCCTTTCTCTCTCTTCTGGCTGCAAAATAAGACATTTGGCCATGGCCTCTGTGATCTTGAAGCTGGAGAACCTCAAAAAAGCTGAGAGAACCCCCCAGATTCTGCTGGGGGTGCCTGTCGTGAGGTCCCAGGACTCGGTCAGGCCAAGTTTGCTTCCTCGCTCACTCCTGGGAAAGGTACAGCATGCAAGTTTCCTAGAGAACCCCAGGCAACGGCTTTCTAGACTGTCTAACCTCTGATTCAAATTAAGAGATGGTTGCTAAAAGGACCTGCTGGCAAGCTACCCCCTTTGACAGTTTCTGCAAAGCGTTAAACACACACGCCCTTTTCTCTCTCTGGAACTGAGTTATTCTTCCCTGCAACAGCACACACAACTCCAGGACCTGCTGCCTTGCTACGTGCTCTCTTCTTCACCCACGTTGTCCCCAGGAAGATGCTGGCACAGAAGTAGATTAATCTCACAGCCCACCCGAGCTGTCTGGGGGCATGGGTATCCTCTCCCCATCAGCATCCAGTCATTCAAGCTGGGAACCCCAGAGGAGGAAACACCTGTCCACCCTGTCTTAGGGATGGGCTGAGAATTCCCTGAGATACAGAGTGAGTCACCGCAGGACCGTGGAGCGGAATTTACTCATCCCCCAGGAATGGACCCTTGGAAGGCTCCAGAATGACTAGCCTCAAGTGTTCTGTCTCAGGCACAGGGCATTTTCCCCCTGAACCATGTCTGCAGTCACTTCCTCTCCGGACACATCCTGTTTCTGGGAGCAGGCGACTTGCCAGGCAGATCGCAGCCTCTGCTCCTGGGAGCAGACGGGCGGAGACATCCTTCCTCTAATTTCTAGTACCTAATCCCATCTTCCTTCCCAGCTGAAGATATCAATCAGCATCTCTGCTTTTCCCAGGTCCCTGCACGGCAGGAAGGGAGAGTATAGAATGAACATGTTTCTATTGGCAACTCTAACTCATTGGAGGTGCTGAGAAACTACTGCTTCTCAGGCACAGGTAATGAAGAAAGCATCCAGGGCCAGGATCCATCCATCCGTTCATTCATTCATATAATAAATGTTTATTGAGTACCTACTACATGCCAAGTCCTATTCTAGATGCTGGGCAATGGAGGTAAACAAAACATAAAAATCAATGTCCTCATAGCAATTACGTTCACTGGGAGGGGCAGCTGATAAACATGATAAAAAATATAAAACATTATGGCATGTGAGATAGTGATAAATGCGAAGCGGAGAAAACAAAGCTGGGAAAACAAATACGCAACGTTAGGTATGGAGGGAAGCGTGAGACATTCACAAGGTGGCTGGAGACGTCCTTCCTGGGAGAGGGAATTTTGAGTAAAGGTTCGAAGGAGGCAAGGGAGCAAGCAATGGGGGCAAGAGCATTCTGGGCAGAGGGAACCGTGAGTGCAAAGGCCCTGAGGTGAGAGCATGCCCAGACCGTGTGGAGAACAGGAGAAAGGCCACTGTGGTTGGAGTGAAGTGAGGAAGGGAGAGGCACAGGTGTTAAAGTCAAAGGTTAAAAGGAGCCACGGCACGCTGCGACTTGTAAGTGGTAGGATGGACTTTGGTTTTCACCCCGCGATATGGAAAGCCACAGGAGAGTTTGAATAGAGAAGTGACAGGATCTAATTTATGTTTCAACAGGCTCTCTCAGGTAGCCTGAAGAGGGTGAGGGCCGAGAGACCACATAGGAGGGGAACGAAATAGCCTAGAGGAGAGATAATGGTGGCCTAGGAAGGTAGTGGCAAGGGGGCATAGAGAGCAGTGGTTCTAGAATATTCTGAAGATGGAGTTCACAGGATCTACTGACAGACAGGATATGGGCTATGAAAAAATTCGAGGAGATCGAGATAACAATAACACTAACGTTTTCAACCTAAGTAAATAGAAGAACGACGCTGCCATTAATGAAGGTGAAGAACCCTGTCGCAGGAGCTGACCCGGGGCAGACTATTGAGAGCTTGGTTTGGGCCATAGAAGGTTTGAGATGCCCAGTAGACACCCATGTGGAGCTGTCAGGTAGGCTTTGGAGACGCGAGTATGTGCTTCAGAGTAGAGGTCCTGGCCGGAGATATAAATTTGCCGTCATGCTTTTCGTGCGGGTGCTGGTCAGTGTGGGTTTTATGTCATACGGTAAACATTTAAAAAATGTAATCCTAAAAAATTTCTAGTATGTGACCCTTTAAAGAGATAGGCCAGATTGTGTGGTTTCTCTGCTTGAAACATGCAAATGATTTTTCCTTTCCACTCAGATTAAAAAGCAAAGTCTGAAGACAATTTGGTAGCGTCTCCGGAAGCAAAATCTATGCCCAATGGTTCCACCGCTGAATATCCACTCAACCGAAATGCACACTCATGCATTCCAAAGATGCAAACGAGAATACTCATAGCAGAGCTATTCGAAATGGCCCCCAAACTGAAAACAATCCAAATGTTGATCAGTGGTAGACCGGAGAGAGAAATTGTGGTTTATTTATACAGTGCAATAACGCACAAGAATGAAAAAAACGAGCCATGACTGTACACAACAGTATAGAGAAATCTCACAAACAGAACATCGAGTAAGGAAAGCCAGACACCAAAGAGTAATACTGTATGATTCCATTTGCATGAAGTTCAAAAACAGGTAAAATTAATCTATAGAAATAGACATTGAGCTAGTGGTTATCCTTGAGGGGATAATGACAGAGGAGGCAGGAGAGAGGCTTCAGGGTTGCTGGCATGTTCCACCGCTCAGTCAGGATTAAACAGGTAGATCCAGTTGGTGAAAATTCATTGAGTCGTATATTTATGATGCGTGGCCTTTCCTCTACGTGTGTTATATTTCTGTAAAAAGCTTACACAAAGTCCTTATCTAAAAGGCCCTAAATGATCATACCACTCTCTCCTTTCAACTCCCACTTCTGGCTGCACCCCAACTTTGTTCACTCCACTCTTATGACGATTTTCTCCTTACTGTCCAACATACCATTGTTGGTTGTTCCTCTCTTGAAGGTTTTGCAATTACGACTCCATTTATTCCCAGATGTCTCCACAGCCCACTTCCTCGCCTAGTTCACGTCTCTGCTCCACCTTCTCTTTATCAGAAAATTCTCCTCTATCGGACCCATGTGGAATAACATCCTCTGCCACTCTTGGCCCTTACCCTTCTTTATTTTTCCTAAGTATTTCCTAAGTATCACTGCTTTACATATTATGGGTTTATTTGTTCATTTATTTATTGTCTGTCTCTCTTACTGGAATCTAAGCTCCATGAAAGTAGATACTTTGTTCACTGTTGTGTCTCTAGTACCTGAATTGGGACCTGGCACATGGTAGGTGCTCAGTAAATATTTACTTGATGAATAAATACAATATACAGCAGTGAATAAGACAGACATGGTTTCTGCTTTTTTGGAGAAAAAAATGCTTAAATCTTTAAGAGGAGTATAAATAATCTAGCTAACTCTGAATAGGAGTTGTATTTCTTTTTATTTTCATTGGGTTTAGGACAGGGACTGACCTGTAGAGTAGATTTTCAACAGATGATTATTGTGGTCTTTAAAGCTACATTTCTGAGCTTAGAAATTCATTCTCTTAAAGAAAGAATGAAGACAGTTGATGAAATGAATGAATGAATGAATGAATGAACAAATATTTTTAGCCCCGTCTGGTTTCCAAGCCATAGAAAAGAGACTGGATTCAAGCTCACCAGTAAGTTCCTGAAGTCAGAGGTGTGTGTGTGTGTGTGTGTTCCCCGTCCTAAGAAGATGTGACTGCCAACACCATCAACATGCTGGAGATCATTTCTATAGCTCGACAAGACCATTGCATTCTGAGCAGCAACTCTAGGGCATTGGAGCTCTCAGTATAGGGAGACTGGACTTTTCTTGATCAGTAGGAGCAAGGCAGGGCAGTGAGGTGCCCTGTATGAGAGCTTAAGACAGGGCTCCAGTTCTGGAGAAGAATAAGCATACTGAATAGGAGACCAAGGAGAACATATCACTAGCTCTGTGGGAAGCAGCTCCCCAAAGATGTGCCTGGGCCGGTGTCTCAGCTGCAAGCCTCACGCCCATTCATATCTTCACAGCAATGTTCTTACAGTGATTCGGCCAAACCTGCATTAGGCTGCACCTGCAGCTGTCCAGCTGGAAAGCCAAGTGCTGGGCTCCTGGATGCCTGCAAGGATCACAGGATTTAAAGGGTTACATGACTGGGAATAACCCTCCTCCCGCCTGTTGGGTCTTTTATTCCACCAGCTCACATACCTTCTCAAACAGTAATTAACCTCCCCGTAGCCCCAAGTGAACGCTAGAGATGTTAAACACAGTGCTCCTTGTTCAGTTGGGAGAAAAGAGGCAAGAGCACCTCTCAATGTCTTGGCTCGAGGGCACACACAGTGAGTCAGAGATGTCTCCCAGGAGGGAAGTCTGGAGTCCTGTCCACAAGTGACATGTTTTATTTTAATCACCACCCCACCCAGCGTCTTCTGGTCGCTTCCTCACAGCTCCGTGGTGTCTGTCACCACTCCTCCATGAGCTTGCCCGCTCCCAAAACGTGTTGGAATTTTTCAACCATGAGATCTTTCTCTTCCCTTTATCTGTGTGCGTGTGCGTGTGTGTGTGTGTGTGTGTGTATAGAGTTGTAATCTTTATATTTTTAAAAATTATATTATTGAGGTATCTGGAGGCAGAGGAGAAAAAACCCATGTGAACAATTTGCCATTATTAAAAAGTAAATTTGAAAATTTTACTGATAATACCACTTTACAGAAAATTCAGGGGAAGAAAGGTGGGGGGAATCTCTTGTCTCTCATCCCAGCAAAACCACTATTATCCTCCTGGTGTATTGCTCATACGATTCTTTGCTACACATGTT
This sequence comes from Pteropus alecto, assembly GCF_000325575.1. Lineage (NCBI taxonomy): Eukaryota > Metazoa > Chordata > Mammalia > Chiroptera > Pteropodidae > Pteropus > Pteropus alecto. Next base: position 11,816,579 of record NW_006436283.1, read on the forward strand.
TTCAGAATGTGGTCATTCTTGGTTTGCGTGAAATTTATATCCTTTTTTGTTTTTCACTTGACAATTGCATTTGTCAGAAATTGCAGAAATCTGAAGCATTTCTCCCATGTTTTGACATAATCTTTATAATCATTGCTTTAAAGATTGCACAGTATTTCATCAAAATTATTTACAAGACTACACTTTTACTAGAATTCTATTGTTGGTCTCTGTTACCAAATATTTAAGGTATTCCTGGTATTAATTTATAAATGTATTGGGGAAAGAAAATGAAGTAGGGTAACTACACCTGGTATTTCTTTATTTTTATTTTTTATTTTTTCTTTAAAATTTCACCTCCCATAGTTAGATTTCTTTCAGTCCCCACAGATTTGACCCCTTTTACCCCATCTACCTCCCTCCTCCCCCCGTTCATGCCCACGAGTCTCTTGTTTGTTTGTTCTGTTCATTTGTTGCTTTTAGGTGCCATTCATGCCCACGAGTCTCTTGTTTGTTCTGTTCATTTGTTGCTTTTAGGTTTATATCTCAGTATTTCTTTTTAACTAGAAGAAGCTATCATTTGAATGTTGCCAGGGAAATTTAATAGATGATAATGATGTATAAATTAAAGGGAAAAATATAGATAATTTTTAAAAGTAGTGTTGAGGACAACTGAGTAGTCATCTGGGGGGAAAAAACTTGGATCCATAACTTTCACTGGGATAAATTCCAAATGCACTAAATATTTAGATGTCCAAAAAGAGAAAAAAAAAGAAACTATAAAAGTACTTGAAAAATCCATTGGAGAATTTTTTATTATTTTATAAGTGGAAATTTTGTCCAAGTGTGAAACTAAGTCCAGAATCCATAAAATAAAAAATGGATAAATATGATTATATAAAAATCTAATTCCTTCATGGCAGAATTTACTATACATGCAGTCAAAAGACAAATGACAAACTGGGAATACATTTTCAATTCCAAATTTAGAAAAGGCTAATTTCCCTAATATATAAAGACTTCCTACAAATTGGTAAGGAAACAAGCCAATAACCTAGTAAGAAAATGAGCAAGGACTATGTACCAACAAGTCACAGAAAAGGAAACACAAATCATTTTTAAATATCTTTTAGAAATGTTCACTAAGAGAAAAGTCACATGAAAACAACCCAGAAAGTACTAGTCTTTGTCTTTATCTCTCAGATTGGCAAAGACCTGATAGTTACTGCCTCCTGGTTAACTGAGTTACTAAATGTCTATGGAGAGCAAATTGGTGATATCTACCAAAATTAATGCTTACATACCCTTTAATTGAGCATTTAGCTCATTAATTTGTCATGAACAATGGTGCCTCTGTGATATTATGATTTATAATAAGGAAACTATATTTGATCTTTCTCCCCTTCCTGGCACAGGGCTGCTAAAAATCCCTTGGAATTCCCTAAGTGATGAAAGAAGCTCTTAGTGTCTTTTGTTATGTTAATTAGGTCACTTTTGGCCTAAGGGTGGGACCTGGTTGCCAGGAGACTCAACTATGTGATTGGAGGGTTAGAACTTTCAGTCTCACCCCTAGACCTCCCGGAAAGATTGAGTTCAATCACCAATGGCCAGTGATTTAATCAATCATGTCTGTGTAATGAAAACCATAAAAACCCAGAAGGAGAGAGTTAGAGAGCTTCCAAGTTCATGAACACATTGAGATCAGGGAGAGTGGACCCCCTGAAGAGGGCATGGAAGCTCTGTGCCCTTTCCCCCATATCACGCCTATGCATCTCTTCCATTTAGCTGTTCCTGAATTATATCTTTGTGCAATAAGCCCGTAATCCAGTAAGTACACTTCCTGAGTTCTGTAAGCTGCTCTAGCAAATTAATCAAACATAAGGAGGGGTTCGTGGAAACCTCTGATCCGTAGTCAGTGAGAAGCACAGGTGAAGATGGGGAGTTAACAGTCTTGTAGGTTGAGTCCTCAACCCGTAGGGTCTGATACTCTCTCCAGGAAAATAGTGTTAGAATTAAGTTGAATTCAAAGACATGCAGCTGATATCCAGAGCATTGCATGACGGTGTGTGTGGGGGGAGGGGAACCCCCTCTATGCATTGAAATTTGGGTGCAGAACCCTTTTACCCTTATTAAGGTATTGGTTGCATTATTGATTGATTAGCAAAAGATTGGAAACAACCTAATAAGAGATTGGTTAAATAAGTTATGATATATCCAAATTTTGCACTGATAGGGAACGATAAACAAGATGTGAACAAAGATTATGTATGATCAGTTCTCGTATTGTGATATTGGTTAGTCTAACATGGTCCCTAAGCAGGAGGCTGGGACAGGATTGGAGGATGCTTTTCACTGTGTACCCCTTTGTATTATTTAATTTTTGAGTGAAATTGATTGCCTACTCACAGAAAAGCATGACATTTACATTTTAAAAATTAAAAATAGAAGGTGCCAGCAGTGGGGATGATCTTTAGGAAGCACCCCCTTGAGTGGTTTCTTGTAGTTAGGCTGATGTAAGGCAAAGCGTACCCCACACTCTGGGGGCTTCCAGTATGTGAACTCCTCCACCTGGACTCCTTGGAGGGCAGAGCTCAAAAATCGTTGGGGAGGAATGGGAAAATCTGCCCTTAGAGAGGTTTATTGGCTTGGAGTCTCACTGATGGACTGAGTTAATCCTCGCTGAGGTCATCTGATGGACAAAGGGGACTGAAGGAGGAAGTGGCCAGGAACCCAGACCCTGCCTTCCGGGGGAAACGAGAAGGGTGGCCAGTCTGTGCCCGAATGCCCACAGTGACTTCTTCCAACAGTGACTCTGAGAGCCACTCCAGCAACAGTGGCAGAGATGAGCCCCTTTGGACCGATTTTCTCTGTGGAAAAGCCTCTTGAGATGAAAGAAAGACAGTAACGTGTCCCAGTCATTTCAGTTATAAAGAAATTGGGGCCTCATTTTTGCACCTTTTGCTGGAGAAGCAGGACAAATGGGTTAGGCTTAAATAATATCATGATCAGCAGCTTTCTGCTTAATGTTTTCCCGCATTGTTTATTATTTATTTATTTGAATCAGATTCTGAGAAGGAGGATTACGGAAGTGAAAAGAAATGGACATTTTATATATGATTTTGTCAAAAAGTTGCATCCAATTTATAGACTTCTGGCTATAAAAAGACAATGATAATGTCCTTCCACATGAAAACTTGTATGTGAATGTTCACAATCACCAAAGAGTGGAAACATCTCGAAATGCCCAGGAAATGATGAATGAATAAGCAAAATATAGTATATCCACACAGTGGAATATTATTTGGCAATGAAAAGGATTGAAATATTGATGCATGCTACAATATGAATGAACCCTGATAACATTATGGTAAATGAAAGAAGCCAGTCATAAAAGATCACATATTGTATGTCCATTTATTTGAAATGTCCACAATATGCAGCTCTATAGAGGCAGAAAGTAGGTTAGTGGTTGTCTGTGGCTGGGGGAGAATGGAATGGGGAGTGACTGCTAATGGGGACAGTATTTCTTTCTGGGGTGATGAAAATGTTCTAAAATGAGTTAGTGATATGGTTGTACAACTCTGTGAATATATTAAAAACCACCGAATTGTGTATTTTAAAAAGATAAACTGCATGGTATGTGAATTATAGCTCAATAAAGCTATTATTAAAAAAAAAGGCAATGAATTCTATGAAAACCTGACTAATATGAGGTTATTTATTTATTGTTATATTTTTCTAATTCAATTCATGAGAAATATTTTAATAAGTGAATTTAAAATTTTTTCTTCGATGAACTGTATATGCAAGTATATACCCATTAATCTTTTTGGTTAGTAAGTTTTTTTCCTTAGGAATTTAAGTTCTCCACATAATAAAAATAATAAAACTTTCCTAATTAGATTTGGGGACAGAATGCAGTCAGTTTATTTTACTTTTGTGTTAATTTTTCTTGGATATGCAAGAAAAATAGCTTTTCTTTTTTCTAGACTTTGGATGTTATTCTCTAAAGGAATTATAAAAATAAATAAGTCAAATAAGTTTGAATTGATAATACATTAAAGGGTTAATTCTTTGAAATACTAATCTGGTGATATAATTAAGCTAAAAAATGGAAGAATCTCCCATAATAACTAGAAATAGAGATGAGAAAGAGAATACTGTATCAGTTGGGAAGAAATTAACAGCATAAGATGTTCAACACTGTTCTATTAAATCTGTAATTCTTAATGAAGTGGAAATTTTTTCTGGGGAAATATAAATTACTAAAGTTGATTGATGAAAGAAGTAGTGTATCAGAATAAGCAAACAGCTATGGAAGAAACTGAATATGAATGTCATTTAAAAAATATTAATTCCAAGAAAATCTCTGAGTCCAGAACTTGCCAGTCTGCTGTCAGCTTTCAGGAAAAGAAAGGCTAGTGGGCATGCAGGGAAAGAAGGTTATACCTAGAAAGAGTTCATGCCCTTTGACCTCAAGGTAATCCCAATTCTAGGACTCATTCTAATAAAATAATCAGGGATGTATAAGTAAGAGTTTTAATTATAGATCTAAACCAGTGAAGACTATGAAACAATCTAAATATTGATTAATACTTGACTAGGCAATAAAGTATGTATATTTACAGGATAAAATGTGATACAGCCACTTAATTTGTTTTCACATAATATTTAATAATACAGAAATAGTCTCACTATAAATAAAAAATCTGGATATAAAATTGATTTTACAATATAATCCCAACTTGGTTTAAAAATATATTTTTACATTTATACATAAAAACATAAACTAGATAGAAAAATTAATAGCGATTATGTCTGAATATTTAAAATTTCTCCTTTATACTTTTCTGATTTTCCAAATTCTCTATATCCATCAGAAAAATAAATATTTAAACTACATAGTTCACACAGAATAAGGAATAAAAAGAAATATACCAAAATGATAACAATGATTATCTTTGGGTGTTAGATAATAAATTATTTTTAGTTTCTTCTTTATAGTGTTTACCATTTTTCAAATTTTATGATGAACAATTGTTACTTTTATAATAAACATTTAAAAAAATCAGTCTCCATAGGCTACATAACATTTTAATTACATTTTTAACTTTTTCATAATTATTTTTAAGTTAATATTATGTATGGTAGCTCTCCCATTGTGCATATTATTTTGTAATTTATTTTGTAATTTATTTTCCCTTAATATACAGTATTATGAACATTTTTAATGTCTTTCAATATTTCTCTGAAATATCATTTTTAATAGTTGCATAATATTTTCTTATTATAGCTTTTTTACCAGATTTCGATTACTTTCTTTTTATTTTTCTAATTCAAACTCTGCTTCAGTGAACACTCTGACTCGTAAATCTTTCTCAGCCCTCCAGTCTGAGTTCCACACAGTCTCCTGAATGAGGGTAGCCCAGCCTTGCATTTGTCTCCAGGGCACATTCTCTCCCCAGGTGGGCAGTCTACACCAGGGCCCCTCCAACTGGAAAGTGCATTTGAGTTGCATCATTTAAAGCTGCCTGTTCCGATTCTCTGAAATATCATGGGTGTGCACTGGCTCTGAGACCCAGCACTTTTCTAATGGGTTTCCCATGAAGCCCACGCTGTGGTTCCATGGACCACACTTTGAGGAGCAGTTTCAAGGCCAGTGCATCTTCCGCAAATTCAGACTACTCAGAAAGCCTTTTTCTTGTCTCAAGATCTGTCTCAGTTGTATTGCAATCCTAGCTCCAGCACGCTGGTCATAGTTCCTTTTTGCAAAACCACATGAATAAGTTTAATTCACCTGAACATGATAGCTTATCAGTTATTTCAAGGCAGCTGGTGTGTTCCTCTGGGTTTTCTTTCTCAGCTTTTCCAAGCATTCTGCCTGGGGCATGGCTTGAAGGCCCTCAGCATTTTGATTCCTTTCTCTCCTGTCCCTTTTACAGTATAGCACCCAGAACTGAAAGTATTTTTTGTGGATGGAGGAGGCTGATGGGCTGCAAGGAGAGGGGGACCATCATGACCCTCAACCCCAATAGAATCCTTCTCTGAATTCAGTTAAGGGCCCATGTCACTGGAATGACTCATGCTGAGCCTATTGTCAGCTAAGAGCTTGAAGTCATTTCCACAGGGGCTGTTGTTGATTCATGTGTCTCTCAACTTCTACTTGAGCAAGTGACTCTTTGAACCCTAGTAACCCAAGGAACCCCCTGTTAAGCTCCAGTTTTCTCCCTGGAATTTGGTTGGTATAGGGTTGTCCTTGTCCCAGAGAGAGATACTATAACCACAGGAAGGGGGCAATGTTGAGTCAGGGATCCCACCACCATTTGGACCGATTTAAAGTTGTCACTGGCATTTGCAAATTACACATTTAATGGCTTCATTTATTAGGAATCTAATTGGCTTCATTTATTAGGAATTAAGATAGTTTAAAATTTCTTGCTATCGACAATCGGACATTTCTGAAGAATCTATAGTATAGTTTATATGCATATATATCTATAGCATATAATGCAGAAGTTTTCATTTTTAGTTTATTGAAAGTGAAATTTCTCCTGTGTAAACACTTCCTTTCCCCATCCATTCATCCAATATGGGGTGAAATAATATGTAGTAGTAATATGTAATATAATTTTAACATATGCTCTTTGTGGAAAATTCAGAAAACATCAAAGTTAAAAAGGAAAATGAAAATCACGTAATATGCCATTATCTAGTGACAACAATTGTTGACACTTGGTGAATTTCTTTCATTCTTTTTCTATTTGAATATTTTTATCTTGCTAAAACCCCATATTTTAACTGTTTAACTACATAGGTAATAGATGTTCATTATTAAAAAAGTGGAAAATACAAATATAAGAAAAAAATACTAAGATTTAAATCTGCATCCATATTATATTTTTCTGTTGAATGAATTTCAACAGCAATATAATATTATAAAGCTTTTTGCACTTGACTGCAAGTTTATAGCATTTTCTCATGTCAAGAAATAGGTATATTAATAATATTTAATATTTTTATGTACTATTTATGCTATGCATCTTATATTTAATAAATATATTTCTATAATATTATTTTAATGGCTGCATCTATAATATTATTCCAATGACTACGTTAAAATAATATTCCATAGTACAAATGTACCATAATTTATTTAACCGATCATGAATGATTAGATATTAAGATAGTTTAGAATTTTTCGCTAGAATACAAACTTTTTATTCTAAACAGAATCACTCCACTAGGTCATTTATTCTTAACTTTCTTGTTAATATACTCCGCTTGATGATGCCTAACTCAAAGTTCTTAAACATTTTTTAAACTTAACTTTATTGGGGTATATTAATGTAGTTTATCTACTTGGCAATTTTAATTGCCCTCATGGCACTCTATTAATTGAATATATTATAGATTACTTAGCTGTAGTGTCATACAAATGGCACATTAGAAAGTGCTATTTTTCAACAAGAAAATTCACAGTGGACATTAATACAGTAGATAGCTTTTGTGATTATTTTCTACATTTCTATATTCTATATATTTTCTATATTTCTATATATTTTCATATTCATGAACATTTTCTACATCCATGCCTCTTCCCAAGCCTGTAGAAGCTGAGATCACTGAAACCAAGAGAACTTTCTTGTGTCAGGCTGCTCTACCCTGGGGGTTGGCACATTTCACCTTGGTTTGCTCAGTGTTCTTTCTCGAGTCTTCTGCGTAATGACGCGGGAGAGGAATTCCCTCCACAGACTTGACTGGCTCAGTCACTTTCCGTGGCTTCGGTTCTATGGAGAACTATTTTAGGGAACGTTTAGTGAACTTACTCTGTGTGTTTTCACGTAGTGAGGATTTACTCTGTAAGAATATTATTTCACCTGTATTTAGAGAAAATTGCTTGTTTTGGCAATTTCTCTTTTGTTATGAGAATTCACATAAGCCAAATTCCACGTTCAGAAACGGGCTGTGGGCCAGGCTTCTCGCAGTGTAAGTTCTTACCTAAAGACTGTAAATTTCTGAATGGGTTCATAAGATGAAATACAGCTTAATTCAACTCACTGCCTTTCCTTAAAAATTAATTCTAGAATGTTTTAAATGCCTGCGTACAGTCATAGATTTAAACTGCCAAAGATAGCAGTGAATGGATTCAGAAAAAAAGATATCAATATTTTAATAATTTTGCAAATAAAGAAATTCTGATATTGAGGGGAAATCTTCTTGGGCCCTACAAAGATAACATAATTCATTCTGAAGGATATTTTTAAAGACAGCAACTTGATAAGAATTTAATTCATTTCATGTTTGACAGAGTTTGGCACAATAAATATTTGATGAATGAATGTATAACTTATATTTACCAGTATAGTAGAAAATATGGCTCTGGTCTTTAAATTACCATATGAAATGTGTTTTGGGGGGTGACACATATTGATGGTATAATTTTGTCTTGGGTTTAAATATTTGATTTGGTTTTCAGATACTTTCTTAGCTCAGCCTCAATCCATTGACCATGGTGCCGCTTTTCTAACTCCGTACTAAATCCACGTCCCACCTCTTGGTGTCATCTGCCAGCTCTGGTTAAGAGGCCTTGTCCTCTGGGAGCCTAGGTGATGTGTTGGCCATAAAATAGGCCAACCTATTGAATATTTCCTGAATAACAAACATGAGAATGGGCAAAATGTGAGAAAAGACTTTTTTTCAGCTCAGTCCCTAATCAAAAAGTAACTCTTCCTAGATCTGAGCTAAGTCTCAAGAAGACTTGCATTTTCACTCTACCTCTTGGCACTCTGCTGGAGGATGAGAGACCATGTGGAGCAAACTGTGCCATCCCACCTAAGGCCGTCTTAGACCAGCCCAGTCCTCAGTTGATCTGCTAGCTAACTGGCAGCTGACCAAATGTACATTGGTGAGTCCACCTGAGACCAGAGCCCAGTCCAAATTGCTGTCCCATATAATTATGAGCTAAATAAATTGTTGTAGTTTTATATACTAACTTAGGAGGTTGTTACACAGCAAAACTCGGTGGTACATCCTGCTAGAAAAGTCTGGTCACATCGCAGGTTTAATAACCGACCCAATTTACTTGATTATGGGGACCTTTGGAGCTATCCTGTACTTCCCCAACATCTTCAGCTTTACCATAGCACTTTCATGTGTTGGTTGAGGTCTTGGGTGCTATAGTTAAAGACCTGGGTCTGAATCCAGTCTCTTCCACTTATTGGTTGTATGACCTTGGGTGAGTTTCTTTCTTCTCTCTGAACTTTATTTTCCCATCTGTAAAAATAAAAAAGAATATCACCTAACATTGTCACCTGTGGTTCCTTATTCAATATTCATTCCTGGCCTCCATACTTCCTTCCTAACAGAACCGTGATTTCATTTAGATATTCATGCATGTTTTCCATCATTCTCTATACTCTCTACATAGCCTAGATCAGGAGGTAATTCCTGATTGGTCTCAGCTAATCTTGGAAATTCCATTGCCAATGATTAGTTTAAGAGTGAGCATATGATCAAATTCTGACTAATGAGAGAAGAGACGGAAATATGTTGGTATGGAAGGGCTGCAGGGAAGGATTTCTTCACTCCGAAGAAGCAGACAGAGGAAGAGATGATCTTTTTCTTCTGAAGATTATTTGGTCTGAATGTGAGGCCAGGGACTGCAGTAGCCATCATGTGGTCATTGAGGAGTTACTTGAAGGCAAAGCCAAAGCCCTGAGGAAGGCAGAGACGTAAAATAGAACCTAGGTTCTTGAACATATCACTAAACACTGAAACTCCAATAATGGAATAAATCCTATCTCAGAGATACTTGTTATATGAGATAACAAATCTCTATTATTTAAGTTGTTTGATTCAGGATTTCTTTCCTTGTTAACCAAAGTGTCCTAAATGATATGTTCCTTAGCATAGCATCTAGCACATAGTAAGCCCTCAATAAATATGTTTTTGTTATGATTGAATTGGCTTCTTTCCCTCAACTAATAAATGGTTTCAGAATTCACAGATCTTGGAAAAACACTGTATCCTGTTGACCTTTCCAGATATGGTACTGTTCTCCTTACTTATGGCTCTAGATCTAGAGCAGGGATTGGTGCTATGGCCAATGGACCCAATCTAGCCCACTGCCTGCATTTATAAATAAAATTTTATTAGAACACCACTATACCCCTTCATCTATAGCTGCTTTTGCATTATAACATCAGAGTTGAGTAGTTGCAACAGAGCCCCTACGGTTGGTGAAGCCTAAAATATTTACTCTCTGGCCTCGTCTAGAAAAATTTTGCTAGTCCTTGTTCTCAAGCCAATTCTTTACCTCCTCAATGATTATTCACATGGGGACCTAGTTAAGAATGCAGATTGTGGCTTCCACCTCAGAGATCTGGCTTAGTTAGGACTCTTGTGGGCAAGTGACCGAAAACCTGACCCAAACTACATGGTGGCTTTAGGAATGGCTAGATACAAGGGTTCAAATGGGGTAATCAGAATCAGAGTCCATTCTTCATTTCTTGGCCCCTCTTCCTCTGTGCTGACTCCAGTCTTAGACAGTGTCTGCCATCGAGGGCCACAATATGGCACAGCAGTGCCTGTCCTTTCTAGTTCATGTCTAATGGGAAGAGGTAAAATCTTTTTCAACACTTTTGGTAAAACTTTGATTTGACTTAGGCATTGAAAATGAACTCTAGAAAGTAACAGATAATTGCCTTCTTACTCTTTGTATTTTATATATTGTTTCCTTGTTAGTTGTCTTCTTCCACTGTATCACAAGCTCTAAGAACAGTTCTCAACAGCTAGCATATGCTTGGTATATGTCATTTGAATGAATGTACATTTATTTAAAAATTGAAATTGGGATTATTCCTCACGTGTATTTTCATTTTCTGCTTTTTAAAAGTTTATAAACTTAAATCATGAACATTCCTTTATGTCATAAAGCTGTTTGGATTGGCTTCTAAAGGCAATGAACAGCCATTGAAAGTTTTTAAGCAATGGTTGACATTGACCCATTGGCTTCTGAGCTGTGTTGATCTCATTTTGGCCCATATCCTCTGCATTACCCACGAAGACTGCATCATACAAATATTTCCACATCTCCTCCCATCCCGCCCTTAGAGAATCGTGTTGTAGCTACTACAGTTTTTATTTTGAAGATGATTGGATATGACTTTTTTTTTGAGCCTGCTCGTGTTGCTCAGTTGTCCAGAGTAGTTGCAGTTGAGTGATGCGCCCGCTCCCTTTCCCCCGGGGCTGGGGCTGCTACCTCATCCTGAAAAGATGTGTTGTTTCATGATATCAACTTACAGCAAACCATGCACAGATAACTTCTCAAACATTTAATTGTAATACTTCCATGCTTAAATCACCAAATTGGCTTTGGAAAATATGCAATCTCTTCAAATTATATTCTCTTTTAACTCAGAATTCACAATATAACTGGGCAGTCTGTATACTGAAGACATTTGAAATTGGGCGCATAAAAATGGCCTGGATTTACAGGGTTTTCTATTTTTTAAGAAGCGCAGTGCTGTAAATGCAACAAATAATGAAAGCCAGCTATGCAGTGTGCCTTTTCACTTGTATTATGTCCAATCTAATTGGGTATGGAAGGGACTTAGAGGTTGTATTAGTTTCCTAGGGTTCCTGTGACAAAGTATCAGAAATAAGGTGGTTGAAAACAACAGCAATTTATTCTCTCACAGTTCCGAAGGCTAGAAGTCTAAAATTAAGGTGTCGACAAGGCCATGCTTTCTCTGGCACTCTGGGTAGAATCCCTCCTTGCCTCTTCCTAGTTTCTGGTGGTGTGTAGATGCATCACTCCGACCTCTGCTGTTGTTTTCACATGGGCTTCTTCCCTGTGTGTCTGGGTCCCTGCATTTCTGCATCTCTGTTCTCTTCTCTTTTTATAAGGACACTATTCACTTTGGTTAAGGGCTTGCTCTACGCATTCCTGGCTTGCAGCTATACACTCCAATCTCTCAGTCATCACATGACATTTTTCCTGTGTGTCTCTGTATTCACATGGTATTTTGCTCTTATTAGGATCTATCCTATTGCCTCATCTTAGCCTGATTACATTTTCAAAGACCCTATTTCCAATTAAGGTCACATTCACAGGTGAAGGATGAAATTTAGGACTTCAATATATCTTTTTGGAGGATCTCTTCCCGCTCTCACTAGTGTGAGATAGTTGCTGTTGAACTGGAAGTAGATGGGTGGGATGGTCATCATCCTCTAAATTAGTGGTCTCCAACCTTTTTGGCTCCAGGGACTGGTGCTCCTATGAGAATCTAATGCCTGATGATCTGAGGTGGAGCTGGGGTGGTGATGCTAGCGCTGGGGAGCAGTTGCAAATACAAATAAAGCTTTGCTCGCTTGCCTGCTGCTCACCAGCTGTGTGGCCCAGTTCTTAACAGGCCATGGACCAGTACTAGTCTGCAGCCCGGGGATTGGGAACCTCTCCCTGCTCTAGATCATCACTGTTCAATAGAAATATAAAGTCATATTTGTAGTTTCAAATTTTCCAGTAGTCATGTTAAAAAAAAGTTAAAAAAATGAAGAACTATATCTTATTTAACCCAATATATCCCAAATATTACCATATTAATATGTCAATATAAAAATATTAAGATATTTTGCCTTTTTTCCCATACTAAATCTTCAAAATTCAATATGCATTTTATACTTGCAGCACTTCACTAGCCATATTTCATGAGCATGACAGCTGTATGTATTAGACTGCTCTAGATTCTAGAGGTGCTGCCCTTGGTGACAGGATCCAAGCCACAGACTAGGTTTCAGGTGAGACCCAGGTTTGGGAAGAAGACAGGCAGAAACAATGCAAAGAGATAATTAAGGTTGTTTGAGGAAGAGCTTAGGAGGGGCCCGAAGAAGTTTCCAAGTGGAGACAAAGTGAATGCAAAGGACAGGGACCCACTTAAACTGGCTTGAGTAAGGAGTGGAATAGTTATTCTGCACAGTGAGGCCCCTTGAAAAAATGAACTGTAACAAGGCACACCTGGGCCAGGAGTACCTGCAGGAAATCCATCAGACAGTCACCCTCTTTGTCTTCCTCTTTGGGGTTATGAAGCCTTTTATCTACACTTCTATCTGCATTTTAGTATCTTTTTTCACACTTATTTCCTCTTTTATTAATCTACTTGAACCTTAAAATGGCTTTCTCAACCGCTAACTCTGTCACCTCTCAACCCTCAGCTCCCCACTGCTAACTCAGTCTCCCAGTGTCCCCATTTCGTGTTCCAAGGAGAAAAAATCTGATTGGTCTCTTGGTCAGCCATCCATCTTGGGCTCAGTTAGCCAAGGTCAAGCTCACCTAGCAAATAGGGCCAGCAGGCTCATCCTCCCTGGTGTAAGGCAGTGGTTTTCAGAGTGGGTTCTCTCCACCAGCGGCATTAGAAAGGCACCCGCTCCCACCTATTGAATCAATATCTCTGAGATGGAGTCTAGGACACTATGTTAGAGAAATGAAGGCAGATTCCTTCAGAAGGGAACGTGGGTAGAGGCTACCATCTTAGTACACCCAGGTAGAGGCCGAGAAGGCAAGAGCTGAGGCTCGTGGCATGGGGAAGCCCAGACCTGGAGAGACACAGGTCTCGGATGTGACTTCAGCTTCCATCACTGGGACCAGGTCTGCTGGGAGGGAATCAGGGAAGGGGCCGCGGAGAATACCTTGGAATGTGACCTAATCCTAAACCATGTCAGGACAGGACTGCATATCAGAGTGTTTAGTGAACCTAACTTTGAGGACATGGGGCAGGCAGAGGAAATGAGTGGAGATGGGTAGGAAGGGTCAGACTGACAATAAGCAGGTACATGGGGGCTGTGGCTTTATCAATTACAAGCTGATTTGGAGGAAGCTAGAACTAAATATTAAATTCAATTCATGATATTTTAAATATTTAAGAGAGTTGAATTTTAAGCAAGAGTAGAACTGCTGAGTGTCTGATGTTTGCTTTTTCCGTGGTGCATAAACTGTATTAAATTTGAAATTTATAAAAATAGCTTCACAGGAGTACCATTATTAACATAACCTTATCTCAGACAGATTTTTTATTACTGGAGACAACTCTTCTATGTGAAAAATATATTAATGGCTGGAGCAGAAGAAAAATACCAACTACAGATGGTAAGCATTTTCTTGCAAAGTCACATCAAATTTAACATTAGTCTTGAAAAACAGAAACATGTTTTAAACAAAAGGTTTTAAATATTCTTATAACTAGGTGTCGATTTTTACCTCTGGTCTAGGATACAATTATAAAGAGTACAATATTAAGTGATTAATATACGTTAATGAAAAAGTTTAAAACTTTTGCTCAAAAACGCTATTTAATGAGCTGTTACAGCATTTTCATTGGAAAGTTCTATTTAGTGGCATTCATGCAAAAAGACATTTTATCGTTATGAAATAGGTGGAGTTAGTATACTTGAGACAGATGCCTAAAACAATGATTCAATAAAAAGTGCTCAGTTCTACCAAGAGCGAATTAGAAGTCATAAGGGAATAAAAAGGCTTTGAAAAGATTTTCTGCAATTTCCATACCCATTAGAGACATGTATAGGTACAATTTACATTGGAAGTGGATTTTATTTTAGGAAGAAATAAGAGGGCGAATTCCCTAAGAATTGTTGTTCCTTCCTTTTTCTCAAAAATATGATTAAACTGTTGCCATGATGAAGCAATCCAAGCATCTAATGCTAAGATGTAATTATATGAAAAGTTTAGCTCTCCTTAACAGTATGAATTGTTTTAAAGTATCATTCTTATCTGAATTTTTCATTTTAAACAGTAAGATTTAAACTTACACATAGGCATATTAAGTAAGCATATATACATTTTTCTCCACCGTCACTTACATATTTGAATGTACTGCTTTAAACTTTACAGCAGGTAGTCTCCTTAGCTCTCCCATGAAATCCTAACTTCTATTACCTAATAGAAAGCTACAAATTATGTTAGTGGGTGGTTGGGAGCAAAGTGTGTGCCTTAAGAATGAGGCAAATGTGTGTGTATGTATAAGTCAGCTTGCTAAATTTAATTGCCATTATCCATCCAGTCTCTTAAATTGTGATAGTGGCTATTGTTTAAATTGATTAGTATATCTTCAGAGCTTCTGTAGTACAAAGAAGTATTTTTAGAGGATCTTGTTCACTGCTTTGCACATAATGGGCACTCAGTATCTGTTGAATGAATTTCTAGTCTGACTTCTGGAACTTTATATAATCACTTTATTGTAGGGTTGTACTCTGATGAGATGCTCTTGGAGGTTAACTACTTCTGGAGGATGAAGTGACATCGCTGATGAGTTGGAAATAACGACTGACTCTGATATAGGATTAAAATATATTATACTTTGTTAAACATTTAAAATTGCATTGTTATGACAGCTTTAAACAAAGCCTCCTCCTCTCCCCGTTCCCCGCCCCCCTGCGCTGATATCCTTAGTTTTCCTTATGCTGGATACTTTCGCATGCACGCATACAACTTTTTATTCTGCTTTTTAAACTTTGGTTATTTGTAAACTCTTCCCCATTATATGATCTTCAAAATTGCCATTTAAACGGCTGCATAAAAATCCAAGGGGTTGATGTAATTCACCAGGCTGTTTGCTCAATCCCTCTTTTGTTATTAACCAAACTTTGCAAATAACATCTTCTGTATTATTATATGTCAAGAATAAATTCCTAAGAGTGCAATTACAGAGTCAAAGCGTAAGGTACACTTATTTTTATTTCACTTAAAAAATTTTTTCCTTCTGAGATAACGACAGACAGTACTGTATGAAAAGCTTTTCACACATTGCTCTCCAAGGTTTATCTTGTTAATAATCCTTTAAGGCAATAGTATTATCCTCCTATCCTTGCTCTACAGCTGTAAAAAGAGCCGAACAGGCAGGTAACCTGATCTCGTTCACCGGTGAGTCCTTTATGGAGTGGCAACTATGATACCAGGAGCAAAACACCCCTTGGGGAGTTGCTGGAATCCTCGGTATGAAAATAGCGCCTCTTCCCTTGGCGACGCTACATTCCCAAAGGGCAGCGGATGGGGTCCTAACCTTGTTCGCCCCAGCCTCTCCGAGAGCCCTGCACGCAGTGGACTGCAGTCTGCGTCGCATGGACAAAAGCTCTCCCTTAAGTGGGCGGGACACGAAACCCCTCCCGGGGCCAGAGAGCTCCGCGCCGCCCCTCGGTTCCTTCGCGGGTTCCCTCCTCAAGTTCTGCGTGGGGCGCTCCGCTGCCGCGAACACTCAACCGTGCACATGGGCGCCCAGGCCGCGCCGGGG
>NW_006436283.1:11833567-11863897 GCF_000325575.1 Pteropus alecto
CCCGGTGGGGGGTGCCAGTGGCCTTGGAAGGGCCAGGGTCGCGATCAATGGTGAGTTGGGGGTCGGGGACGTGGGAAGGCCTAGTTCAGGGAGAGTCAGGGAGAAACCTCACGCCCTTGTCTGGAAATTCTTAAAAATGCCAAGGGTGACTCGGGGGTCTTTTGTTGAGGGGAGGGGGACCCAGGTTGGAATTGCAGGCGAATTGGAGGTCGGAAAGCCTTGGCCGAGGAGCACGACCCTCCGGGGACCTCGGGGAGCAGCCTGCGGGCCGCTGCCCAGGTGGGGTCGTCGAGGGACTGAGGAGCTCCAGTGCCGGATTATTGAATCCGGTGGCTGACTGCGCGCAGTAAACACTCCTTAAAGATGGAGCGCTTAACGGGAGGGTGTGTGTGTGTGTGTGTGTGTGTGTGTGTGTGTGTTCCTTGATTGTTAACTTGTTCGCCCACTTGTGCCCGCGTGCAGAGCCTTCACTCTCTGCTGCCAGCCACAGCGGCCGGTGCCACACACCTGAGACTCACGTCCTTGGGAGGGAAGGAGACTGAGGTTGACTTTTCCGGTGTGTCCGCCTGATCCGACGTCTCCGGCTCATTGTACACTCTGTGTTTTGGAAGTGTTTGATTGCAGGGTAGCATGTTTTGGGTTGTTCCTTGTAGGCCGCAGAACTTATGTCTCACTCCTAACTCGAGACCGGCTTTACAAACACACTTTTTTTTTTTTGTACGTTTCTAAGTATGTGCTCATACAAACTTTGAAGCGAAGTTTTTTCTTTCTCCCCAGCCTCCTCCCTTTCCCTTTTCTAAATAGAAAAGAATGTCTGGAGGGGTTGCTAGAGAGAAGGCTTCTCTTACAAAGTGTTTATGAGTCCAAGTGCATTAAATCTTTAACATTACAGGTCCATTTTGCTTACAGTGCCATTTTTGGTATTCTTACAAAGTCGTTACCCCATTTCAAGGAAAAATTATTTTTGGTTTGAAAAATGTATGAAATCAGCGTAGTTATTCCTAGTTTCTCCATTCACTATTAATAAATTACCCATGTTGATATTCGGATGTGTGGCGAGAAAGGTCGTTTTCCTTAGGATCTGTGTGTATGTGTGTGGGTGCGTGTGTAAGAATAAACTGTAACTATGTTTGTCTGCACTAGACTTTGAGATTTATATGGACTAATTTTGTAATTGAATGCTTGTGTGTCACATCCCAGCCCACTGGCTGAACTTTTGGGTTAAAGACTTGCAGAGAAGTTGGTATTTGAGAATTTAGCCCGACTTTTGACTGCAATTTTTAAAATATATTGCTTTCATGATAGTTTTACTTTTGCTAGAGAAAATTGCAAAGAATCATTAACTAATGAAAAACCCGGTTGAGGGGATGCATGTGTCCACCTTCCCCCATTCAGTTTCCTTGTTTTCTTCTGAATCAATGGAAACCTTTATAGGAGATGATTGTTTTAGAGTTTACTGCTGTTCTTCTTGGAGTCAGTCCTCTGTCAGTGATTATGGAAAGAACCTGTGATTCCAGGTGTGCAAAAAGCATCAAAAATAGGCTGTTAGCCATTTACTATATCCATAATGAGAAAATGAGGGAGAAAACAGGGCTTTTGATTTTCTGCAGATAAAATGAGTTTGAAGTTTTTTGTGTGATTCAGTAGATTTTAAAGTGTTTATCTATGGTTTTTGGACTGTATATGATACATTATAAAAATTCATGAGTAAAGTTACGAGAAAAGATTACACTTATTTTTTTTGGGGGAGGGGGGAGAGTAACACTGGACTAAATGGAGTGATTTTTGTAGTTTTAGATTTTTCTGAGGAATTTTAAATATACTGTGTCCCCTTAATTATAAAAACAGTTGAGGTACTCTCAATTTCTTAAAACCATTGAGAATTCATCTCTGTCATATTTTAAGAGAAAACTATTCAAATATGAAAAACATTGCCCTCTCCCTTTTGGTTACATATGGTGGATTTTATGCTGTTTTGCCAGGAAAGTTAACATATATTTTTTATTTTTGTTCATTTACAAATTAGATGGTATATATATTTTAACAAATAGATCTCAAGAGCTGGATTCAATTAGCAGCTTTTTAGGACATAAACATTAAAGGGTTAGATGGAAAAGATTGTTTTGACTGACTGGATAAATGACAGGGCTGTGTTTGATGTGCGTCCAGGAATTGGTCTGGAGCTGGTGCCCAACTTTTCAGTCCATCTTGAGAAGCCAAATAAAATATTTAACCTAGGCCTCGTTTTGTTTTAAAAAAAAAAAAAAAAGTTGATTCTTTGTTAAGACCTTAAGAAATGTTTGGCATACCTTTAGACTAAGTGTTTAACAGTTCATTTAGATTCGGATTCCATAATAGAGGAAAATCACTTAAAAAAAAAGGCAGATTCCACAGAGAGCTTTTATTTGGTTTATAATACACTGGGGCTGTAAGATGTTTTAAAATTATTGTTCTTTGCTTTATGTTAATACCATACCAGTATTTTAAATTTATAGATTATCTTTGATTTCAGCTTTATGAACTGCAGTTACTTAATTATATCCTTAATGTGGGATATAATGTTGTCCCTTTACTGAAGGTTATAAATGATTCTTGCATGGTGACACACTCACCCTCATATACATACACACACAAAGTGAAGAAGAAATATTTGAGCTATGAGATCTCTGCCCACAACAGATATTAATTAGACTGTTCCACATATTATTCCTCAGACCATAATCAATTAATGAACTGTTTGGTATTTGTTGATACCAAGAAGACAGTGCAAATTTAATCCCAAATTTGAGATTCCTTGGGCCATTAGTGGTTAAAATCTGATTGGGTTCATCAAGCTACTTCTGTTGTTCTTTATGACACATAATACTTGGTCATTAAAATGGGCTCTATGGTAAAGCTATCAATTTCAGCAAATATTTCTAGAGCAAATTGATCATAAAATGTACAATTTGTATACAACATTCTTATGAATATCTGATATGGGCTTTTCGTACAATGGTTTAGAAAAAATATTCTTTGTATTTGGTTATAGTAAAAAAATTTGGGGTAATATTTTTTATATCATTGTTTTGAAAACTAAAGCCTGGAAAAAGCAGGTTAATATAATTTCTAATATTTAAAATCCTTAGATATGGAGAAATAACAGATTACTTCTCCAGAACCTTTTTGTATTTTAAATGTTTTTGTATGCTGCTCATGTTATGAATTTATAAAACCCTTGGCAGTAATGAGGTTAACTTTGTCTATTGCTAACGGAAAATTAACTTTAAAAGTTTCATTTTAGATTTGCTGGTATCTTAGTATTGTTTTCCTGCATATTTTATTGATTTAAGGCTTTAAAAATTACAACTTGGTTATATCTCATAGGTTTGTAAGTAAGAATGTGTCTATATACCATAACGCCTTATTCTTATTTAGTGTTTTGAATATCCCCAATTCATTTTATTTTCTTGGTTTCTGAAGAGGAAGCCAGTCTGGCTTAGCTCCTTTCTTTTCTCAGTGTGTTATCTCTTCTGGTCTAACCTCATACAGGCAGTTGGACCTGCGTAGGTGCTTCATGTAGATTGGTTTTTATTGGTGAGTAAAGCGTGTTTTAATAATAGTCTACTTTTTCCCTCTTGAATTGTAGCTATGACAGCATACTAACATGTCATTTATTTAGCATCTAATTAGCATATTTAGCAGATAACTCAATTTTCAAAGTAAATGAAGGGGCTATATTTTAGGCACACAAGATTTTTATTTTAGCCATTTTTGATGTTTTTAAAAGATTTTTAAGGCTTTTAAAGATGTTATTATGTCTTACTCCTTTCAAATAGACCATCCTTAACGGAACTTAATGTTTTATTTATGATTTAACATCATTATGAGTGTAAAGTATTGTGCTGTAGTATGAGGATATCATCATGGAGTGAAGTCTTACTGCTTTTTCTCTCTCTACCCTCACTTTGTTACTTTCTCTAAGAGTGCTGGACCCTTGAAATATACTCTTGCAATTAGTATTGTAATATGTTTCCACATGACTGACATGTATTGAATGCTTATTAAGTGCCAGATACTGTATTAAGTTTACATCTATTATCACTTTTAATTCTCACAATAGCTCCAAGAGGTCGGAGAAACTTAAGTTAAGTACATGTTAGAACCTAAGCTGTCTATCTAGAAAGCCTGTTACAAATTTACAAGATTTCGTGTGGAAACAAATACTTTCCATTTAGTTGGAATTACCCCTGCCCCTTGTGATCCTTGCTCACTTTTTAAGACTTATCTCCAGGATTACCCTATCCTTAGAACTTTCCTCGCCCTGAGTTGTCTTTTCCTCTGTAACTCACTGAAGGGCATCTGTAAACTCCATGATGGATTAAGAACTTTTTGGCATTTTATTGAATCAGTGCTGAAGACATAGAAGTAGTTCTGTGTAACTCTACATGTGTTCTTTATGGCTAATGCAGTGGGTGTGAGTGGCAAGAGATGAGGATGTAGACAGGGAAAAACCCATTTAGGACATTGTTATATTTTACCAAGAAGTTTGATTTTTCCTTTTTTTTTTAAGGCGGTGGGAACTCTTGAAAGATTTTAAGCTTTGATGTATTTGCTGTTTAGAAATGTTAATCTTGGGGCAATAGGGAGGATGGACTGGCATGGGAACTGTGAAGACTGATTTTAGGATAATCAGTTAAAAGGATGCTACCACAACCATCGTTCATGTGTTTTTCTTGTTTTAACTTTTTATTTACAATTTTTTTTTTATTACAGATAATTGCTGTAAACATGGTGTAGATAACTTTGATTTTTTTTTTTTTTAAAGATGATTTTCTTAGGATATTTCCATAGAAAAAGTGCTATTGTGTTAAAGGGTATGGATCTTTTTAAGGTTCTTGATTAGTTTTTTCCTCAGGCAGCTTCCTAAAAGAATTGTGCCTATTCAGAGCAGCAGCGGATAAATAAATTTTCCTTCCTATTATTCCAGTACAAGCATTGATTCTTGTTTTTAATTTTTTTTTGCTAATTTCATGGCATATAGTCTTGAAACATTTACTTGTAAAGTTGAATATTTTCCTGTTTACTAATTTTATTTCTCTTCGTTGACTTGTTTGGCTTTGTCCTAGTTATCTTTTAAGGTCTTAGTTTTTTTCTTATCGATCTGCCTGAGAATTAAAAATATGTTAGCCTGTTGTCATATTTGCTACAAACATTTTCCTCAGTCCGTTATTTGTCTCTTAATTTTGACCATTTTTGGACATGCAGAAATTTGTTATTTTAGGAGTCAAATCTGTCCAACTTTTCTTTTGTTTTTCCTATTATTTCTATATTTAGGAAGGCCTTTTTCTTCAAGAGGCTTAGTAGATATTTAAATGCGTTTTATTTTAGTGGTTTTAAAAAATGGTTTAGGAAGCTATTTTCCCCCAAATTACTATTAGTCATCTCATCATTATTTATTAACCAATTCTTCCTTTCCACAGTGATGTGATTATCTTTTTAGTTATGTTAAATTAGTTGTAGAATCACATTATCTCTTGTTCAGTGCCATGCTCTTTTCATTATTGTAGCTTTATAATCTAGTTTAATATTCTGTTGTGTCAGAAATTTATTTTACTATTTTACATATTTACTTTTCCATATGAATATTAAACTTGTTAAGTTTAAAAAGAAATTTCATTGAGATTGTAATTAGAATTGCCTTACTTTGGGAGGAGACATTTAAGTGTATAGTATTTCGTTTTCTCACCTAGGAGCACCCTGTGTTTTTGTTTATTTAAGCTTTCGTCTGTATTGCTCAGGGAAGTTTAATAATTTTCTTCATATATTTTAATGTAATAACAGCTAATTTGTATTTATGGCATTTTCATTGTATTTTCTAATCTTAGTTATTGCTTATATTTAGGAATGCAGTCATACGTATTTTTGCTCAACACTAAACCTATTGGTTTTTCACTCGATGCTAGTTTTCTGGGTATTAACATTTGGCATTTTTTTTACAGTTGGATGTTAACACTTAACATTTTTCTTTTGGGTTTTCTCACTAATGTATAATCGTTGAACAAAGCAAGGAATTTTATATTAATTTGTTTTAGAATAACTTTTGAAAGCATTGACTGTTTTGGGGAAAAAAAACACATTTTAGAAGTCATTAAATATCAACAGGTATCTTAAGTTTGACAGTTTGGTTTCTTACTAAAAATTGACAGCAGACATAAAACTTCAGTTTTAAAATAAATCTTGATGATTCATTTTAGGTAGGAATTACTACATAGATGATTGCATAAAGGGCATTTCTTTCTTCTCGGAAAGTTTCCTTGTACCCCTTCATAGCTGTCTCCTTCTACCATCCCCAGTCCTTGGCAACCACCCATTCACTGTAGTTTTGCCTTTTCTAGAATTTTATGTAAATGGAATAATACAGTATGTAGCCTTCTAGATGAGGCTTCTTTTACTTAGTATAATGCTTTTGAGATCTATTCATATGTATCAGTTGTAGGTTCCTAATTTGCTAAACTGGTTTTCAAAGTTGTACCATTTCACATTTTTACCAGCAATGCGTGAGAGTTCCAGTTGCCCCCATCCTCTGCCAACACTTGCTGTTGTCAGTCTTTGATTATAGCCCTTCTAATTGGTGTGTAGAAATATTTCAGTGTAGCTTTAATTGTGATTCTCTTATTGACCTACAGTGTTAGGCATCTTTTCATGGACTTATTTGTTATCTATGTGTCTTTGGTTAGTATCTGTTCACATTTTTTGCTCATAGTTTGAAAATTGGGTTGTGTCCTTATTATTGAGTTTTGAGAATTCTTTTTATATTCTGGGTACAAGTCCTTTATCAGATATGTGTTTTGCAAATATTTTCTCCTATATTGTGACTCCCTCCCAATAGTATTTCAAAGAGCAGAAGTTTTGAATTTGATTAATCCTTGCTCAGCAGTTTTTTTCTTTATGATTCATGCTTTTTATGTCCTGTCTAGGAAATCTTTTCCTGATTCACAGTTCTAAAGGTTTTCCCCTGCATTATTTATAATATTAGCTCTCACATTTAGATTTTTGACCCTTCTAAAGGGTCATAATTTTTAATATGGCATGCGAGGTAAGCGTCAAGGTGTGTTTTTTTTCCCCATGTGAATATCTGATTTTTCTAGCATTGTTAAAATATTATTGTTTCCTCCTTTGAATTGTCTTGGCACTTTGGCTGAAAATAAATTGACAGTATACATGTAGTTCTATTTCTGGACTCTATTCTGTTCCTTCTATCTATAATTCTTTTAGAAGTTTATCATTTATAATCCACACTTTCTTGATTTCTGTAGCTTTAATGTAAATCTTCTGATTTCAAACATTGATAAATTTTTTTGGTAAACATTTTGATAAGAATAGATTAATAAGCATAATTGAGTCTTTTAAATTTAGGGAACTGTAGCAACTTAGGATCTTGTAATGCTTTAGAGCCATTGTTTCATTTATTCAGCCAACAAATACTTATCAATTTCTTGACATGTGCCAGATATTTTTTTATTATATGGCATCCTGAATGGAGATATATGAAATCAGATTGGACCTAGAATGGACTCTCTTTTTCCTTTCAAAATTTTTATGATGGACCTTTAAAATTTTTATCTTTATCTCTTACTGATGAAAGTGCAGTAAGCATGACTTAACAGGGTTTGCCTATTGACTAGCTATCAGTTCAATTCATCTTTGGAAAAAAGTGGGATGAATAGAATAAACATATCTAAAAAGTGGCAATAGAAAAGAAAGAATGTAATTGTTTTATTAAATGTGAGTTGGATTATGGGTTTTTAAACTTTTATATTATGATCATGTATTTTTCTCTATATAAGACAAAAGAAAGGAAGAAACTTAGTTTTATTAAAATCTAAGCAGACTTTTTTTATTTGACCACAGTGCATTCCTGGGAACTGTCACAAAACGGACATCATAATGTAGATCTTATTTACTTTGAAAGATATACTTGCTAATTTTGTGGGAGGTAGTGGAGTGTTGTGGAAAAGTTAGAACTTGGAGGCAGAAAATATGAGTTCGGGTACTAGTTATGCCGTTGATGAGCTTTGGTGCCTTTAAGTAATTCACTTATTTTCTCGGTGCCTCTGCTTTTAGTTATAAATGCATGCTTTAAATGACAGTGTTATTTATTTTAGGATTCTGCTGGACAAGATACAGTATATGTAGAAAATACCGTTCAAGCTGTAAGTTATTATGTTAATGTATTTTGTCATTTTTGACCAGACTGTTTTAAATATGTCACAACCAATTATATGTTGTGTTTTATAGGAGCGAGTACAACATTAATAAAGATTTGACTTAAAGGGTATCATGTTATAAGATAGGTATAAATGTCTTGTACACTTTAGGGTACTAGTATATCATAAAGCATTCGTATAGTTATATTAGCTGATATGTTATAATTTTATCTTTAAACAGTATAGCAAACATTTAGAAACTTAACGTATTCATCTCTCCCCTTTATTTTTGGTAAAAAGTAGAAGAGCTTTGGAGAACAGTTTGAAGTTCAAGATTTTGGAGGTGAGGGAATTGTTTGGATCCAAATCTTTAATGACTTAATACATTTCCCTGTAGCTTGCTGGCACTTTCAAAAATAGCCTGTAGTTTCACCTCTTGCCAGTAGATGGGGTTATTTCTGCACAGGTAGTTGTCAACAGTAAATAAAGACCTGTGAAATTGAAACCTAGTCTAAATTGAAATAAATGGAGTTGTAGAATTAGAAACTATTAAAGGTGATGTTGGCTTCTAATGAAAATCCATACTTTAGGATAAACTTTCTTATATAGACTGTATGCTACATGTTATTTGTTATATTAGGATTGCAAATATTAGTGGTTTATTCTATTTTTATTTTTGTATGATCTTATGTCATCAGGCTTTAAACATAACTTTCTCTAGTGAAGAAGAAAACTTTGGTCAGATTCAGAATCATATGACTAATACTATAAATAAGGTTGAAAGATTTTTAAGAATGAATTTTGGAAATTTTGTGAAGGAAGAATGATGGAAAAAATCTTGTTTAAATTTAAGGGAAGTAAAATGGCATTTGATACATTCAAAATACCATATTTAACACAGTGCTCAATACATAGCGCATCTTCAGTAAATATTTGAGTTAAAGAATGATGAAATTGAAAAAAGCTTACATGGTCTTAAGGACCTAATTTGAAACAAATAATAAGATCTCTAAAATGTCATTATAGGGTTAACTGACAATTATACCTTAGTAATTTTGACAATGTTAAGTTTTAAAGATATAGGATCGAAGTATTTATTCATTAATATTTGATTTGATGGATAGAATTCTTACCGTACTCTGCAGACATCTTAACAGAAGTAAAGGTCAATCTGAATTCACTGCCAAAAGACTGGTTTTTGTAAAGTCAACTAAGAAAAATCACATATATAGCCAGTCTGTCAATGTTAGGAAGATAATTTTATTTTTAGAGCTCTACAGTTTTAAAGTGTTCTCATTTATTATCTAATTTAATTATTATTCTGATCTTGACTTTATAGGTATTCTGAAATGAAAGTGAAATGAAAACATTTTACCTGATGAATTTTTTTCCTTAAATCTTATGAAGAGAATAGTAATAGGTTTTTGGTGGAACATTTGTTAAAATTATTCTAGTTCTATCAAAATGAGACTAGTTGTACCAAAGTCCTTTGTAATAAAAATATGAATCCTTGCGTATTTTAGTTTTGTGTTTCCTCGTTGTTTTGTATTTTTCTTAGGTACAAAAACTTAGATAGGAAACCAATCTTTGTTACTTTAAAATGGGGTTGATGATGATATTTCAGGTTTCTTCTGACTTCCAGTTTCATTAAGTGTTAAGTCTGTTTTTTTTCTAACTAGAAAGAGGACTTGGGATGGTGATGAAATATTTACATGTTCATTCAGTGAACATTTGTTGATAGTCTTATATGCACCTAACATGGAGGTGTGGGCTCCGAGATTTCAAGGAGAGATTTGGACCCTGATCTTACTTTCAGGGAATTTGCAGTGTAAACAGAGACAAGACGTGATGGATAAAATAAACAGTCAGTGCTAAAGTTTGTGGTACATTCAGTGAGGGTAAAATAAAAAGAATGAAAGCTCATGGATATTTTTAAGGGAGCTCAATTTTCAGATTCTAAAATTGATCAGTCTTTCTTTCTAACACTTTACAAAAAAAGGAACATCTCTTGGCCATCTGAAATAGTATATTGTCCTGTGGTGAGAGGCTTTCCAGAGCACCAAAGAGACAAATCAAAATATTGGTGAGGTTGCTGAGAAGGCAGTGACTCCAATGACTGATTAACATCTTTTCACAAGTCAAGTGGTTTTATCAAAATTGAAGGACCTAAACAAATTGTTAGCTGATCCTTAAAAGCAACTTTCATAAAAAAGAGAATGCCAATGAATGCCATTTCTTTCTAGAAATCATGAGAGATTATTGTGATTTCTTTTGCATATAACTCAAAGAATTAAAATAATTTGGTGGCATTGCTATACTAAAACTCCCTTATTCACTTATTTATGTGAATCAGTTTTCTTAGCACATTTATAGTAATGAAAAATAGGAATAGAATAGGACTAGAATATTTACAATAGATAATATTCACTCATAGATACATGAACTAATTGAAAATAAGAAAACCACATTCATCTGATGAAGAGATGCATTTCCAGTTCTTCTTTTCTTCTTTCCCTTCCCCATTTTGAATAATTGGTTTGTTCTAATCAGGATGCAGAAAAGGTCTGTTTGGTTGGTATGTTTCAAGTCTCTCCTCATCTTTCCTAATTTTTTTCATATTCTCTCATATCTCCAAGTTTTTGACTGTTGTTTCCTTAGATCTTGTTACCTTTCTTCTTTACCTAGTCTTCCTACCTAATCTATTCAGCTATTAAGACATAGCTGAATCATTATGTCCTCTGAGAAGTCTTCACAGACTTCCTTAGGCTGAGTTAGGTATCCCTCTCTGTTAGTTAGGGTCCAGATAGTAAACAGATAACATTCTCCATAGGTGAAATAGAATGTCATGAAGGGACTACTTACAACAAATAGGGTTAAAGAATCCCAACAAGGAATAATGTAGCACCTAGGGACTAGCAAGGATAAGGAAGTTGCACCATCTTTGGGCCAGCAGGGGCAAAGGGAGCCAGTAGTTATGGGAACCTGGAGAGACCCTCTCTGTTGCTTCTCATTTACTGAACCCAATTTGAAGCCAGAGGGTAAGGGAGTCCAGTTTATGTAGTTCATAAAGGTCAGCTTTCTAGGATGCTAAGCACTGGATAAAGGGTGGAGAATGGTTTTGGAGGAGCGAATAGAGAACATCCAGCATACCCTTATTTATATTCCTACTATACTTTAGCATACTTCATTGTATCATTTATCATACTGGCTTAAAATTCATTGGTTGTATTGATGTTTTTCCCATAGCACCATGAACTCTTGTAGCTATGAACTATCTCTTATTTATAT
Source organism: Pteropus alecto (assembly GCF_000325575.1). Lineage (NCBI taxonomy): Eukaryota > Metazoa > Chordata > Mammalia > Chiroptera > Pteropodidae > Pteropus > Pteropus alecto. Next base: position 11,845,045 of record NW_006436283.1, read on the forward strand.
TTGTATACCCACAATGCTTATTAGATATTTGTTAATTAAATGAATAAAAGTATAAAAAAGGGTATGGACGAGATACATAATTTAAAAGGTCTTTCCTACTTAATGGTAATGTGTGGTGATTCTTAGTTCAAAGGGAGTAAATCTAATAATATTTGCTTTGTTTGGCAGTTTTGATGCTTCCGCAATAACTGGCTTACTCGTTTTGGTTGAAGAGAGGCCAGTGATTAATTTAGGCCATAACAGATTACTACATTTAGAAGGGTTGTAATGCAAGACTCTGACTTGGCTGCTCAGTGGCTCAATAGGTATATTTATGCCCTTTTGCTACAGGAGAATCATGATGCAGGGAAAGAATCTGTAGATCTATAGAGACTATAAGGCCAAAATGTTGATTTCAGGAAGAATGTGCCGTACTTATCACAGAGCTTTTTCAAATTTCCTAAATATATTAAAGCTGGTCTCTATCTGAAAAATCCACCCTTATTGATAGAAATTCTTCCTCTTCCCTCAGTTAGATGGACTAACTATCATATATTTGCTATAAAGGCTTGTTATAATTGCTGCATAAAAATTACTCCTAAACTTAGAGGCTTAAAACCCAAACAATACTTTTATTATCTCTTGGGGTTTCTGTGGGTCAGGAGTTTGGGAAGGGCTCTGCCGGGTGGTTTTGGCTCAGAGTATGTCATGTGTTTTCTTCAGAGAGTGGCCGGAGCTGGAACAGCTGGGGACTGGCTGGGTATTTGTCTCTTCAGGTCTCCTGAGAGCCTCTCCTGTGGTTTTTCTGCCCAGGCTGGTCTATGGCAGCTCCCGGGCAGTTACGCTGCTAATGTGACTTGGCTCAGGCCACCAGCAGGAACTGCCCAGTGAACAAGGCGAAAGCTACATCTCTGTTTCTGCCATCCTAGGAAGTCTTTGCCACATTTTATTGGTTACAAGTAAGGTAGTTACAAGTTCTAGATTCAAGTGGAAGGAACGTAGACCCCATCTCTTAATGGAAAGTATCAAAAAATTTGACAGCCATTTAAAAAATTGTCGTAGGTGGTAGCAGCAGTAGCTGCTGCTACTTTTTGTTTTTTTGGGATGAACTATGTACTTACTCTTTGGTATCTTAATCTAATAGACACCATTTTTCAACTTTTATAATTTATTTATTTTATGTTCTCCTTTTGACATTTCCAGAAATTTTATTACAGAGCACTTAACAAATGTCATAAAAATTTTCAACAGCTTCTAGAAAAGTTATAGTTTATTGTTAAAGTATTAAAATCCATAAATTATTTTGGTAAAGGATAAAAAAGATACTAAAAAAAGGATACTCAATGGAAACAGAAGCAGACTGGTAAAAAGAAGGCAGACTCTATTTGAATAAAATACTTTATGCAAATATATAAATTTAATTCTTTAATTCTCTGGAATTATTTTTATAATGAGGAAATATAATTTAGGGTTAAGAATCAAAGAATTTTAATGCTCCCCCTTTGAGTCTGCCTTGTTTTTCTTTAAACCTTTTATAATCCATTCTCCACAGAGGAGCTTCTAAAAAAATAAAAATAAAAAATATGTTGTATAATTTTGCTCCTCTGCTTCAAACCCTCCAGTGGCTTTCTATTATACTTTGAATGAAATAGACATTATTTGCATAAGATCCGTAATTCAGCCCCTGTTGACTGGTCTTTCCTTTGCTCATTATGCTTTAGTCACATTGATTGTGTTTTAATTTCTTGAAAAGGCCAGTTTCTTTTCCACTGCAGGGTGTGTGCACGTGTGCACTTAGTGATCTTGTTGTTTATTATTTTTCTGTGTCAGTTTGAGTAATATCTGAAAGTTCTTGCTGTGGGGAGCTCTTTGTAGAGTTCTGCCTTTGTTACTCTATCATAGTACCCTGTTGACTTCAGAAGACATAATTTATTTTCATATTCATTTCTTCACCCATTTATTCTTTTTAAAAAGTAACCTTTTAATTTTAGATTAGTTTTAGATTTATAGAAAAATGGCAAGAAGTACAGAGAGTTTCTATATACTTAACACCCAGTTTCCCCTGTTATTAACTAATCTTGCATTAGTATGGTACATATGTCACAATGAACCAATAGTGATATTATTAATTAAAATTATAATTCACATTTTCTTAGTTTTTACCTAATGTTGATTATTTTCTTTTATCCTTATTAAATTGGGAGCTCTGACAGGGCAGAGACCTTGTATGTTTCATTTGCCTACGGTAATGCTGAACACTTGGGAGGTACTCTGTAACTGTTTCTTGAAAGAATGACTACTAGAAAGATGTCGTAGAGTATATGATCTAACTTCTAACCGATTTTAGGTGAGTAACGTACTTAGGGAGGTCATGTGTGTTTTTTTCTAAGTCCCATGGCTAGTTGGCAAGACACAGTCTTCAAGATAGTACTAGAAACTACATTTTGGGATGTCCAATTTGCTCTATGTGTATAGAGATGAGTTTACTGTGAAATTCATGAAGCTAATGAAACTCATGAAGCTTAACTTTCAGGATTCTATCTGAGGGCCTGGGAGGGACCCTAGTAATGAGTTCATATGGTCACTTTAAAAAAATATTTTATTGGTATATGTTATATACACAGAAACGGTGCAAGAATTTATAAGTGTGCAGCTTAAGACTTTTCACAAACTTAACACACGTATATAAGCAGCACCTCAATCAAGAAACAGTATTTCCTGTACATGGTCATATAGTTATGAAGAAGTTGCAAATGTTAAGATATCTTAACCACAAGCAATTAAGATTGTTGCCTCTTTTTACACTGACTTCTCTTCTCTCTACCTTCTCATGTTGCTGGCATTGGAATGGCTGTAGGCATTTTGGGCATCTGGCCATGGAGAAACTGACTTGAGGATACATTTAGTTGGGTTTTTGCAGGATTATGTGGTTCACAGTCTTTTTATGTACAGTAAAGGTATTGCTAGCCATCCCAGTATGGGGATAGTTTCTAGGACTATTACACATTGTGTTAACCACCCGGCATTGTGACATTAACCTGCAGGCCTAGAGATGGTATAGTGATATGAATGTGTCCCATGTATCCGACACCTGAAGTATGTGCTTAATGGAGAAAAAACAAGGTTTGATGTCAAAAGCCAGTCTGTGGAAAATTCTTCCAAATGTTAAAGCTTTGTATGAAAGAGTCTTAAGAGTTTTCTCAAAATTGACGACAATCCTAAAAGTTTATATAACATTACCAATAATGAACCTGTGCTATAAAAGAAACTTTTCTAAGCCATTATCAATGGCTTAGAAATGTGTTCAACTATGCTAGAGGAAGAACTGAATTATTTTCCTGTTATTTCTATGGAAAATGACATTAAAAACTTGTGAGATAGTGTGATACTGGCATATAGATTAATGAAATAGAAACGATAGTCCAGAAATAAGCACATACCTCTGTGGTCAGTTATTTTCGACAAGGGTGCCAAGACCATTCAATGGGGAAAGGTTGGTCTTTCAATAAATGGTGTTAGAACAAATGGATATCCACATGCAAAAGAATGAAGATGGACTCCATGTCATACCATATACAAAAATCAACTCAAAATGGATTAGAGATCTAAATGTAACTGTTGAAACCATAAAAACTCTTAGAGGACAACACAAGACCTTGGATAGGCAATGATTTCTTAAATATGACACCAAAACACAAGTAATCAAATAAATAAATTGGATTTCCTCAAAATTACAACCTTGTGCCCCAAAGGACACTACAAATAACGTAAAAAGACAATTCATAAAATATGTTACAAAAAATATTTGTAAATCAATATCTGTCCAGTAAGGGTCTAGTATCCAGAATATATAAAGAACTCTTAAAATTGTACAACAAAAGGACAAACAACCCAATTAAAAAATGGACAAAGGATTTGAATAGACATTTCTCCAAAGATATACCAGCGACCAATAAGCACATGGAAAGATGCTCAGTATCTTGAGTCATTAGGGGAATGCAAATCAAAACCACAATTCGATACCACTTCACACCTACTAAGAGGGCTTTAATAAAAAATGGGAAAATAAGTATTGGCAGGGATTCTCATACATTGTTCGTGGGAAAGTACAATGGTTCAGCCAATGTGGCAAAAAATTTGGCAGTCTCAAAAAGTTAAATACAGAATTACCATATGACTCAGCAGTTCCATTCCTAGGTATATATCTAAGAGAACTGAAAACATATGTTCACACAAAAACTTGTACATGAATGTTCACAGCAGCATTCTTCACAATGACGAAAATAATTGGGTGGAAACAACCTAAATGCCCATTAACTGATGAATAGATAAAAAAAATGTGGTATATCTAAACAATGGAATATTTTTCAGCCATAAAAGAGAATGAAATACTAATACATGCTACAACATGGACAAGCCTCAAAAACATTATGCTGAGTGAAAGAAGCTAGACAGAAAAGATCAGATATTGTATGATTCCAGTTGGCAAATGTCATGGAGACAAAGTACATCAGAGGTTGCCAGAAGACAGGAGGAAGGGGAGATTTGGGGGGTGATTGCTAACAGGTATGGGGTTTCTTTTTGGGGTGATGTAAATGTTCTGGAATAGATAGTAGTAATGGTTGTATTGGATTGGGAATATACTAAAACCCATTAAATCACATAGTTTAAAATGGTGAATTTCATTTTATATAACTTTTTCTCAGTAAAACAAATTTCAAAAAGCTCTGTCATATGGGAAGAGGTAATCAAAGAGTATGCAGCCAAGAAGCTAGGAAAAAAGGTAGTATCGGAGTGTGTCAATTAACAAAAATAGTATTTTCTATCATTTTTTAATGATATTGATGGTATTTGTCAGTTTGTTAAAATTTCTGATTTTTCTCGTTCTGAGTTGAATATTTACTTTCATATCTATTTTTTCTGTTCTTATTCTTAAAGCAGGGCCCCCAACCAGGCTACACACAACTGGATGTACCCCAGTGTATATATTAGCATCAGATAAAAGTTATCTGTCATCTTTTTTAAGCCTGGGAGATTGAACAAATGTTTATTTCTCTTCTCTCCTCAAACCCCATTCAGTGAGAGTCAAGGGATGAAAACAGCATTTATACCTACCCGAACAAGACTTACAGAAGAGGAGACAGCAAATAAATGATGTCAAAAAATTTCAGGAAGATGGAAGGTGGTGGTTGGAGTAGGTAATTTAACTGAGAAAGTAGAATATCAAGTATCTGAAGAGGGGGAGTACCAGATCTTTGCATTATTCCAGCAGGTTCATATCACAGATCTCTAGAAAAGACTCAAGCTTGGAGACACCAGATATCTCTGAGGGTACAGGTGAGATGTGAGGCCAAAAACTTCTGTACGTACCGTATCCCAGGCAGCCACGTGAACTGTTCTTCTTTAATCCTCACGAAAAATTAAAGACTTGTTTTGTGGAGAAAGTTAACCAAACTGATTCCAGACCCAGGGAGACCTGACAGTCTGGAAGGCAGCGGGGAGAAGTGCTGACCTGAAAATAGGGGACTGGAGCATCTTAAATAGAGAAACTCCCAACCCTGCGCACCACTTAGCTCCAGGAACACTAGCAGCCAGTTATGTCTTTTATCCTTTACGAGAAAGCCTTTTCTGGAAAAAAATGGACAGCTCCAGAGAAAACACTTATAAATGCTGATACTTAGAGTCTCCCTAGCTAGGTCATCCTGCCAGATACCGTACAGTAAAGTTATCAGTTGCCAGGTGGGGGAGGGAGGGCCTCACTACTCAGTCCTTCAGCTTTCACATGAAGAATAGAAATGGCATTAGAGTTCTATCAGCAGTAGAAATTCTCATCAGCAGCATCAGAATGGAGAAGCAGTGGAGCAGTGCCCTCAGAATTCGAGAGAAGATGACTTCTAGCCTAGAACCCAACCATTAGATCGGTCAAGTGTGAAAGCAGAATAAAGGCATTTTGAGGTATGCTAGATCTCAAAAAATTATTTCTACTTACTCCTTCTTAGGAAGCTACTGAAGGATATGCCCACCAAAAAGAGGGAGCACACTGTGAAAAAGGTATACACAGGCGGTTGTCTTTTTGTACATGAAGGGCGAGGCCGAGGGAGGCAAAGGAAAAGTTCTGGGACAGTAAACTTTGAAGTCCAGAGTAGGCAGTGCTGAAATTCCATGCAATGTCCTGTATTTTTTTTTCTTGGGAGAGAGTCTGTATTGGACTCTGGTTTATAAATAACGAAAAGGCCAAACTTGTGAAAATGCATTGCCAGCCATGAACATTATCAATTTTTTAGTGTTCAACCATTTTGTAGGTGAGTGAAAATGGTATGTTTTAAAATTTTGCAGTTTGAAAGTCTTTTATCAGTGAACTCGATCACTTTTACTATCTGAGCTTTTTTCTTTCTGCTACTTTATGATTTTTGCTATACTTGCTCATAGCAACACTCAAGTTTGGGAGCTGGCTGAGAATAAGTACTACCTTAATCTGGGCTACGTAGACCTTTAAGAACTGTAGATTGGCTCCTGGTACTTTGTGGATACTGTGGGGGTACTGTGAATCCCCTGGGCTGTATGTAAATTTGTATATGTGTACTGCCCACGCTCCCCCCACCTCCCCGCATAGGATCCAGTTTCGTATCACAGAAAAAGCTCAGCAAGGTTAAGCAACTTACTCAGCAGTGGTCTCCTATTTTGATGTGAATTTATGCTGTCTTCAGAGTCCTGGATTGGTGTAGTTTTCGTTAACATGATCATTTTTCAATTTCTTGAACGTCTAGGCCGTGCTACCCTGAACAATCCCATCTGATCTCGGAAGCTAAGCAGGGCCGGACCTAGTTAGTACTTGTATGGGAGACCACCTGGAATACCAGGTGCTGTAGGCATAAAAAATAAAAAAAAATAAGGGATTGTAAGATGACAAGGTCCTTGCAATTTGTGAGGTCAACCAAGGGTTGCCTCGCCTAAAAAAAATAAATAAAAATAAAAATAAATAAAATAATAAGTAAATTTCTTGAACAGTGTGTATACTGAATGGAGAATAAAATTTTTGTGGATTTCTGTTTGTGAAGGAAAAGAACTGAAAAAGAAGAATTCTAGAAAAATTCTTAAAGGGTTAAAGTCTGCATTTCTTTCTTCAGTATTTTGTAAATATATATTTTTTGAATTGTTGAGGAATGAGTATTTAGGGATAACTTGGGTTGTTTTATCTACTGTATGGAAGATTCTTCTAAAATGTGAATCTCCTTTTTTGTCCTAGTTAGTAATATCTTACTGGCTGTTTCAGGATTTTGCGTTTTTGCAGTTTGAATGCATTTTAGTATTGAAGCCTTAAGTAATGTAGGAAATTGGATTGAATACTCATTACATATTTCTAAGCTTTTAGTTAATTTTGGAAATAAAGCCTAAGGACTAGTATACCTTTCTGTGATGGATCCCTTAAGCTACTAGCTACTGAGCTTAGTGCTATATCTAGTCTTAATGAGGCCGAAACCAACTTGGGGGCAGGGACTTATTTTATGTAATTTGTATCAAGCATATAAGAATTCAAGCTTATTTATTAAATAATAAAATTTGAGTGTAAATCCATTAAGATGTATTTTAAATGTTGAAATTGTCAGTTTTGTAACATCATTTAAGAAATACTGATTACTAAATAATACAGATACATTTTAGAAATTTTGACAATTACTATAAAGTACTAGAAAAGTAAATCATTATCCAGAGATTACCTTACATTTTGGATTATATTTAAACATTTCCTTTCATAGTGTTTGGCCCTGAAATGTGCTTTAATAGGGAAATTACGGTACTTTTTTCTAGGTTTAAAAATAGATTTATATTAATATGCAGTCAAAGAATTTCTTTGCTATTTTTCTCTACTTAAAAGTTTTTAACTTTCATACACACAAGGGGGAAAACGGTCAGTTACCTTGGGGTAACGTTTTTTTTGTCCTGAATTCTGAATAACAAGATTTGGGACTTGTTCTCATACTGTGTGTGATTCGAGGTGACTTAAAGATACAGGTTGTTACCCAGTTTTTATATCTTTTGTGCATGATTTAAAAAACTTTAAAAAATAGAATAAGCTAAAATGTACATACATGGCAAATTTAGCTTGTACAGAAGACTGTACACTGAAAAGATTAATTTCCATGTGTTCCCTAGTTTCTTAATATGGTTCCCCCAGATGTAATCAGTTACCAGTGTCACCTAACTGTAAATTGCCAGCTGCTGAAGCAGAGGATGCTTGCGGTTTTGCCCTGTTCTGTTGATAACTTATCCTACTTTTCCTTTTGGGAACCTCTTCTGTCTCATCCACAATCCAAGTAATTCCAGTGGTCCAGGCCCACCTCCTAGACTCCAGATGTTCTAATCTCCAGGAGGAGAGAGAAACACGAGCAAAATCAAAGGCTATAAAATGTCAAGTTATGTGTATGGAGTAGGGTAAGAAGGAGGAAAAAAGGAACACCTGGTCAGATTATACAGTGACTTAAATGGTAGGCTAAGGAGTTTGGATTTTATCCAATATGTAGCCAGGAGTTAATAAACATTTCCAAACAAAGGAAGAATTTTCAATTTTTAATTAATTCTCTGTTCCTTTCAACTCTAATCGTCAGGCTCTACTTTTTCTCCTTTAAAATCTCTATTGATCCATCCCTTCCTTTTCCATTCTCATTAATTCCACTACCATAATCCAGTAGGTATTAACTCAGACTGAAATTGTTGCCATAGTTAACCAATGGTTTCTCTACTTTAAGCCCTTTGTGCTGCAGTCCATCTTGGACTTCACTGTCAGATTAATTTTACCGGGAGCTTCACTTTGATCATGGCTTTCTCCTGCTCAGAAACCTTTAATATCTCACTGTTATTGATAGGATAAGATCTAAACTTCTTAGCCTGTCATTCAAGCCATTCCAGAAATTTACCCAGTCTACCTTTTAAGCCTTATCTTTTCCCCCTGAATTCGCCTGGGCTCTGGAGAACTTGGAATGCTCCTCTCACAGATGTATCTCCTTCCATTTTTAATTTTGTCTGTTTCTTTCTTCTTCCTGGGTGGTTTTTTTCTCTAGTCTCATCTCTACTGGTTAAAAATCATACCTATCCTTGGAGTTCAGTTAACATTGTACCTCACTGGTACAGCTTCTTCAGATAATTTAGAAGCTACTTTGAGTTCTTCCCTCTGAAATCTCAGAACTCTTTGCTTGTTAAGGCACTTGTCACTTAATGCTTTCTACTATGCTTGTCTTAACTGCCTTGCTAGGTGATATAACATAGTTAATGTGTTTATTTTCCACACACGGTGCCTTCATATACCCGTGTGCTTGATAAATATTTGTTCTATTGAGCTTTCTTCTTTTGGACTACTTTTTGTACTGACTATGAATGTTTTCGTAGTTCAGTTTAGCACTAATTTAATGGTAGTTTTATGTTCCTTAGTCATGGCTTCTCAACTAGACTATACAATTCTTAAGGGCAGGAAATATGTCTGATCTATACTTTCAGAATTCTTCCATAGTATATACATGTTTTTTGTTTTTAAAAATTGAGTTTTAACAGGTTTAAAAGTTTTTTTTGCCAATTTGGCGAGTTAAGAATGTCACCATGATGTTTATTTTCTTTGATTCTTTGTGTGCTAATTATATTTTTATGTTTTTATTTGCCATTTCTACTTCTGTGAATTCTGTGTTTATATTATTTTAATCATTTTCTGATCTCTCTGGATTTTTCTAATTGATTTGTAGACACTCTTTGTACGTTCTGGATATTAATCTTTTGTTACACTCTATTTTGTTTCTGTCATTTCTCTTTTAATTTTGTATATAATAACTTTTGCCATATAGAATTTTTTAAATGGTTAATAGTTGTGATGAGATTAAAATTTGATATTGCATAAAAATCAAATCTGGCATTGTATGTAGAATTGACATAATTATTATGCTAGTTTTTAACTTTTTAGCAAAAGTGATAAATCTTAACTGATCGTAGTTTCATTTCATGTTCTTGCTGTTACTAAACATAGACATTTAAAAATCATCATCCTAAATATAAAATTGCTTATAAGCCTCTTTTTGTCACTAATTTTATATTATAAAGACAATAAAGACAAAAATAGCTGGATCATGTCAGATAATATTGAAATGGCTCAACTTTTAAAGGGCAGTAGTTTCTTGTATAGCTTTTTTTTAAGGTCTTTTTTTCCCCCCACAGTTTATTTCATTTAGAATTGATATATTTTTCTGAGAAACGAAAGCCTAGAAAACCTGTTTATTTTCTGTCAAAGAACAGGGAAAGTGAAATCTTATATCACTTTGGACTGAAGGCTCTCTTTTCTGATGTATTAATAAGCACATAATTGTGCTACTTGAACAAAAGACGATAAGCATATTCAAGTAGAACTTATGTCTCTTCAGCACTTTTGAGCATGTATCCTGTGAGGGTACTCTAAGTGGAAATACTGTCCTAAATAAATGATTAGTAAACTGATTCTGGTAATGTTTATAAAATAATTAAAACTAAAAAATAACAAAAATATTCATCTTGAGTATTTTCCAAGATTGCAAGATTTTTTCCAAGATTGCAGAGGTGATTTAACTATAGAAAACAGTTGATCACCACATTAACAGAATAAAATAGAAAAAGGATATGTTCATTGTAATTGGTGCAGAAACAACTTTTAACACCCACCTATGTTAAAAACGTGCTTAGCAAATTAAGCTTAGAAGACATTTCTTTAACTTGATAATGGATTATCAACTAAAATCTTAAAGGAAAAATCTCATTGAATGATCAAGAGATAGAAGATTTTGTTTTAAGATAGGGAATAAGAGCAGTAAATCCATTATTCCTGCTTTTATTCATTGTTGTACTGGAAGTCACCACATTTGAGGGTAGACAAAGGAGTTAACAAGAGTTGTGCTGATCTAATTTTAAAATTTCAGTGCAATAAACAGTTCTGCTATTGTATTCGACAGTTCGACGTTTTTCAACGTTTAATATACCATCAATATTGTTTGTCTCATTTTGGGAATAAAGTACTGATGAGTCTTCTTGTGTTCAGGATGGTCATTTTTAAACAGACCAAGCTGCAAATCATTTCTGAGTTACTTTAGAATGTCATCACATTTCCTTGACAAAGTTTTTGCACATCAGTATTCACCAGTAATCAGTGATATTGCAGTTATTTCTCAGTTGATTCTGAGATAAATTATTCTCATTTCTTGTGGATATTCATGCATTGATTCTGCTGTCTGTTCTGTCAAAATAAGGCCCTGATGTGGTATTGCAGCTGTGTAGATGGATGGAAAGATGAATGAAGCAGTCTCTCCCCTGGTCTGTAGATCAGTTGATACTTGTGATGATAAAAATTATGTAAACAACTGTTTCATTCGTATATGTAGTATGAAGCGATGTACATCATGTATATTGTAGGCCATAGTGAAGTAATTAGGTCGGTTTTTGGACTTTTTGTTCTATCAGTCTGTCTATAAATGTACATCTATTTATGCGTTAGTGGTTTTAATTATAGAGGCTTTGTAATTTGTTTCTGAATCTGGTAGGGCTAGGTCTTCCCTTCCCACATAGCGTTTCTTTTTTTGTGTTTTCCTAGCATTTTAGTGATAGTTTCATATGTGCTAGGTATCAGTTCTTTCAGCTCCAGGAAAATATTGCTAATATTTTTATTGGGATTTCATTAAATTCATAAATTAACATAGGAACAATATTTTGATGATGGTGAGTGAAACATTCTAGTCAAAAACAAGGGATTTAATTTTATTTCATTGATTGCATTTAATTGTGATCAGAGTATTTGGAATAGTTCTACTTTATGAAACTTTCTAATTTTTTTTGCAGTGTGTCTGTGTATCATAATATGTGGTCAGTTACTATGATGTTCTGTGTATGCGTGCTTAATATTTTCTTTTATCGGGGTATCATATATAAAATCTGTCAGAACATATAATATTTGTATACTATTCTTTTACCCATGTCTCTGCCTCTGACTTTTTTGTAATTCTTTATGAATAAAAATAATAAATGCTCACCACCAGTTCTTTTACTTCAGTTGCCTCAGTTATTTCTTGCTTGGATGGGGCTCATCCTGCCGCAGACTCTTCAAGACTCTTCAAGAAGGTAGAATATTTCTTGAGTTCTTGCACATTTGACAACAACTGTTTTTTAATAGCCTTGGTACTTGAAAGATCGTTTTGTACTTTCTTTCCTCGAATTTCTTGAAAATGTTTCTCCACAGTTGCCTTGCTGTGTGTGGTGTTCTTGGGAAGTTTGATACGGGTCTGTTTTCTTATGAGTAATTCAATCTTGCCTGGAAGCCCTGGGGATTTCTTTCTTTGTCTTCAAAGTCTAGTTTTACTAGGACGTGTCTCAGGGTTTGTTGTTTTGAGTCAGTTTTCCCATGTATAAGATGGGCCCTTTTAATATGTAAATTTTTTAAATTTCTGGATTACATTTTAAATATTCTAAAACTTTTTTGTTTTTCTTCCTTAGAGACTCCCAACTATATGTATATCGGCTTTCTTTGCCTCCCTTCTATATCAGCCTCTCTGCCCTTTTTCTTTATCTCACTTTCATTCTCTTGGTTGTCTTCCTGCTCTTCTAATAAGGGTCACTTATTAGATTTTCATTTGATTCTATTCTCCCATGGATGCCTTGTAATTTAGTTTTTAGTTTTCATTTCTGTGATGGTTTTATCTTCATTTTCTCCCCTGGGTTTGATCAGTTATGGTCTTTTTCCTCCTCATTCTTTTCCTCCTCTTCTCTCTTCCTTCCCCTTCCCCCTTTCTGTTCTTAGATTTTGTGCATCTCCAATCTCTTCTTTGAGCGTATTTAATTCAACTTGTAGGTTTTCTTCCCCCCATCAAATTTGTTTTTCGAGGGTTCAGTTTTCATTGGCTGAAGTGTTTTATTTGTGTTTTCTGTTTTTATAGTATCTTTGTGTGGAGAGTACAAAATTCTTCACAGCCTTTTTTGGGTAATTTCTTGGTAGTTGCCTATGTTCTTAAGGTAACTCTAAATAACATAGTATTGAGAGTTTACAGAGTTTAAAGCATATTATTAAAGCTTCAGATTTGTAGAGACCAGAATTTTGCTGATGCCCACGATGCCTCTAATTAATTGAAGTAGTGGAATCGTTCATGTTATATGAACAACAAACCAATGAAGGCAGTTGAGTTTTGGAATTTAAGTTTGCAATATAGTAAATATGACATGTATAATGGTTATTCTTGCGTTGTAAATATATGGTAAGGGTTTATGTAAATGGCTGTTTTATTTTACCCAGCTAATGCAAGCATTTCACCTGGGATAGACGGATACTGAAGTGGGTGTGGAGGGGTCAGTGGAAAGAGTTTCTTGCCTCTGCTTCTGTTTTATACTCTACTTTCTCTTCGAAGTTTTTATTCCTCTACCTGATTTTAAGGGATCTTGATCAATTCCCGATACCCTGGGTATGGAGGAATCTGTCATTAGGAATTTTGCTTTTTTATTATAATAGTAAATACCATGTACCTCTGTTTGCCAAGTATGAAGAAATTCTTTACCTAAATCATCTCATTTAATTCTCAAAGTAATTCTGTGAAGCAAGTGAGTACAAATATTACCATCATATCATCCATCATCAGAAAACACTGATCTTAGGTTAAGTAATTTGTCCAAGCGTAGTAAGTATGTAGGAGCTACGATTTGAATACAGATGTGTTTTACTCTCTTCTCTAAGCTTTGTGTTATAGTGTCTTCCTAAACTGTGTAGATCTCTTGATAGAGAGGTCTGGAGGCCTTTGAACAGGTTTTTTTCCTTTCCCTAAGCAGTTCCTTTTTGTCTCACTTCCCTCCAGCTAAAAAAAAGAGGGGGAGACAGAAGTGTTTATAACTTCCTTTAGAAGCAGGTTTTAGGTCAAATAGTGAGTGTTTTGAATTAAGAGAAATTTGGTTTTTCTCTGCCCATGTCTCTTTCGACAGCTGACTGACTGTAAGTCAATTGGAGATTCATTCTGTTTAATTGGCAAACGTTCCCTGGGAGAACCGACGCTGGGAGTGTGTTGGGGCATGGTGAGCTATTAACCATGTGGTGTTGATTACACAGGACGCTTTGGCCATTCTACCTTCAGACGTCTGAGCTAATGGAGAAATTATGATTAATGTGCTAAAACTTAATCAAGTCAAAACTTGTGAAGGTTTAAATTGTTGCCTTTTCCTCTGTTTAAAAAAGAGACTTAGAAGAACACTGGAATGATGAGTGGTTAACAGATGATGAGAAGCAGTATATGATAGTAAGTGCAACTGCCCTAGGTATATTGATCTTCTCTAAACTTTAATTTCCCTTCGTAGATGGGGATAATACTAATCCAGAGAGTTTAATGAGCTAACCATATAAAGTGCTTAGTACAGTGCGGGGGAAGTAGTAAACATTCAATGAATATTGGTTATTATTGTCTAAATACTTTTACACCCAATAAAGAGGGTGTGAAAATGAGTTCAAAAGTAGAATTTAGGATCTTGTCACATTTCTGGTTTTTTTTTTTAAGGCATTGGTTAAGTGCATTTTGTGTCATGAAAGAGTAGGTCATAGGATCTTGGGTGGGTTATTGAAGTCCTGTCAAGGTGTGTTCCTCATCAGTCAAGGCCAGTTAATTTTCCTTTTGGCATCTGGAACTTTTCCCTATCAAGAACCCTTTCTACTTCTCTCAGAATTTAAATATCCACATGTGCCTCTCATGTTAAAAAGTCCTCCTTTAGCCCATTTCCTTTAACTCCTCATTTATTCTTTTCAAGTCTGACTTTTAGAAGAAGGCAGTCTGCTCTCATTTCTATCCAAAAATTTCTACCTTTCATTTAAGTGCTAGTCCAGCCTTTGCTCAGGACTCTTCCACAACTGCTTTCGGTGAGGATACTGGTTCCCTAATGGATAAAACGAAGAGACTTTTCTGTCTTAACTTTCTTCACCTCACGTGTACTTCATTTGACCAATAGTTGCTTTTTAAGGATATCCTAGAGCTACTTAAGTGCTGCTGAAAGTGGGGCCTCAGGGGATGTTTTAAATTCTCCCCAGTCATCCAAGAAAAGCTCTTACCTGGAGCTTTCAAGGAGCTTGGAAAAGCAACTTGTTCTTATCTTTATCAGTTCATCTAAGGATACTCAGGGTAATTCTTATAATTTTCTAAGAACTGTTTAAAACACTCATTTGTACTGAATTTGTCTTTCTCCCCTGATGATTATCCTAGAACGTTTAGGAATTTTTAGGTCTGACTGTTGACAGACAGTTCTGCCTTCCTGCTTACACCAACCTGTTGCACCAGTTTGGGTGTGGCGGCAGGAATTGATTCTCTTGTATTTGGACAGATGAGCTCTGCTCGCTTGCCAAATAACACCTTTCTTTTGTGGCATTTACACTGAATGGGATCATATATTTTAGCAATTCGCAATTGATCGTCTCTCAAAAAAGTGGTTTTCTATTTGATTCAGGCATGAAGACTTTGGAAGCCTCTGATAAACAAACAAGCAAACAAACAGTCTTCTGAGATTTTTGCTAACCACTTAATCTGCATTAACTTTATATCACCACGTAGGGGCAAAAGCGGACGATTCTTCCCTCCAGTCACCTCAAGTGGCTAGTCTTTTCCTTATTCATTGTCTCCTTTTGTAAATGCATGCTGTTTACTGAGGTCAGGTTTATAGCCAGTCTTCCTATTGTGAGAACATTTCTGGGTTCAAACTATTATATAATTGAAATACAAGTAGTTTCATGTCTCTCAGCTGACACTTGTTTAAATTATTAAATAGCTCCTTTCAGGTACCTTTTGTGATTTCTCAGGTCATTCATCTAAACCTAACTAACTCTTAGGGTTATTGTCTTTATTATAAGTTTTTTCTACATCTTCCCTTGGGCCTAAGTCTTTACTTTCTCTACCAGCAGCCTAGGTTTCTGGATAAGTACTTTTCTTGCAGTGAGGTCACCAAATTAATTTCCTGTAGACTTTAGGTCAAAATTCTTGTCTCAAGGCCGCCTTCCTTGATGAGTGGGTATTCCTAGGCTGTTGTAGGGATTTCTGAACAGGCTTTCTTTGCTTCTGGATAGTTAGTTTACCTGTTTGTTATCATGATTGTTTTTCTTGGCCTTTCTTCTCTTAGTTTTGTTTTTATGTTTGCTTTCTGTTTCCTTTTGATATATTGTTTTTAAAATCCTATTAATCTGCTGTTCATCTCAGCCACTTTGCTTAAAATTAACTTAATCTGTTGTTCTCTCTAGGCTTTCTACTTCAGTGTTACTAAAAAGTCTTCAAGATTCTGCCCAGGACATAAGTTGGTTCCTCTGGAAATTTCATCTCTTTAGAAACTTATGGCTTACCCTGGTCTGGGTGTCCTTTTAATTCCAGTGCAATGATAATTGCTCTAACTGGCTTTAATGGTTCTTAAATGCTCTTTACAATTTGTAATCATGTTTTGGGGTGGGACAAAGTTGCAATAGATGAGGGGTGCTATGTTCTCTCTAGATTTTACCTATAAATAAACAATGAAACATAATGGAAAGAGTATGGATTTTGAACTGAGAAAATTTTGAATTTTAAATCTTCCTTTTCCACGTGGTAGTTTTGGGACTGTGAGTCTCAATTTCCTCATCAGTAAAATTATATCCATCTCATATGATTGTTGTGGGACTAAAAGGATGGCTTAATATAAAAGATATACTTCGAAGATGACCATCAACATACCAAAGGTTTTGTTCCCCTTTAAGAAATGGACCTCAGTTAACTAACCTTATTGTGGTAATCATTTTGCAGTATACATGTGTATCAAATCATCACTGTTGTACACCTTAAACTTACACAATGTTATATGTTAATTATATCTCAGTAAAGCTGGGAAAAGAGAAACAGATTAGACTCTTAAAGTAGTGACAGTGCAACATAATGAGA
This sequence comes from Pteropus alecto, assembly GCF_000325575.1. Taxonomy (NCBI): domain Eukaryota; kingdom Metazoa; phylum Chordata; class Mammalia; order Chiroptera; family Pteropodidae; genus Pteropus; species Pteropus alecto. Next base: position 11,861,940 of record NW_006436283.1, read on the forward strand.
GCATCATTCTTTCAGTAAAGAAATCTTTATTGAGTACTTGACGTGTCAGGCACTGTGCTAGGAAAAGAGATTTAAGATATTGTCTTTGTTTTTAAGGTAGCTTACAGTGTAGTATTTCAATATGCTTTGGTAAGTGCCATGGTAGAGGTAAACGCAGTACCATGAGAAGACTAAGAAAGGAAAAGCAAACTCGGCCAGGTTGATCAAGATCTGAGTTGGTGTTAGGAATCACTTTTTGCTGAGAAATGATGACTATGCTCAATTTTTAAAGATTAGTAGGATTTAGCCAAGTATATAAACTGGAGAATAGTGAAGAAAGCATTCTGTGTTGAAGGAGTATAGTGGATAACAGGTACTTGTGAATGTGTAGTGAGTTTAGGCTGGAGAAGATGGTGTTCAGGGACCAAATTATAAAGTACCATGTACTCTAAGGTGTTTTGGCAAGCCATTGAAGGATTTTGAGCAAATAAGTGATATAGTCTGAGTTTTATTTTAGAAAATTTACTACGGAAAGTATATGGATGATGGATAAATTTCCAGGCTTCCGTGATGACTATGAGGATTGGTGATGCTCTTAAACTTGACGGGGAGAGACAAAGATGAATTAGAATTTAATAGTGTGGAGAACCCTAGAAATAGTTACTGAAGAGAAAAGCAAAGACTGAGACCAAAAATTAAGCACTGAATGAAGTTTTACTGCCAAGTAGGGAATTCGATCTGGCACAGAGTCTAGGTGGGCTCTGGGGGACCACTTTTGAGAAGGAGAAATGAAGATGGTCTTTTAAAGCCAAAAGACCTTGAGATGTCTCTGGCTTATATTAGGAAAGCAAAGTCTCTGAGCGTTGTTGATAGGCTGGCGACATATGGATTTGTTGGTCAGATAAACAGTGAACTGGCCAGAAGTGTTCTGTGTATGTGTCTTGAATGGCGTGTAGTTAGCTGCCAATGCACAGGCTAAGCTGAAAACTTAAGGTTTAAGTGTACTAGGAACTGCACATCATTCAGCTCAATTCCACCATACTAAGAGAAAACAATGATCACTTTGTATGTGAGTTAAATCATCAGTTGAGAATACTATAACAATCATGTTTTTAAAACAACACGTAAATCTGTTTTGTTCCAAAATCTTGTGCAGAAGCTGTCTGTGTATGTAGTCATGAGCTTGATCTGTGGTTTGGGGGCAAGTTGTGTGTTTTTTGGAGTCATCTCTTCTGGAGTCCTTTTAATTAGACTCAGTTTAAAATTACTCAGGAAATCCACTGGTCTGGACTGGTAGCTGTTTTCACTGTGACACATAAACCCATGCATCAGTACTTTGAAGCTTTGACTGTTGTAGCTGTTGACAGGAAGACCTGAAATGGTCCCTTTAGGTGAGGTTTTTCCCAGAGAAGAAAGGTATAACTTACACTTATTGGGTATAATATTGAGTAAATCAGGTTAGTCTCTGACAGTATTTAGTTAGATTTACATGTGAGAATACAGAATAAGTTTTTAGTGGCGTTGGGTCCCCTTTGCATTGGGCATATTGTAATGATTTCATAGGGAGAAAGTCTCCGTGAGGAAACAACTGCGTGGCCGGCCATTAATGCCAGTGGCAAAACTTTAGGCTGGGAAACATAAAAGGTTTCTAAAACTCTAGGGATAATATGAACAGTGGAGTTTCTTTATTAAAAGAAGGATAGTACAGAGTTTCTGGCTAACTCCTTCAGTGAAATGAATTTCTTGATCATTTGACAGGAAGGTAGGGATTCTCATATTTCATTAAGCAGTGAACCTTCTTTTCTGTCTGCAGGAAGCATATCCTGCATAGAAAATGTCTTTTTTGTTGTTGTTGTTGTTATTTTAAAGATAAGTCACTCCACAAACAATATTAAATCAGAGTTTACAAAAAGGCGATCAGAACTGGGCACACTAATTTTTGAGTTATTGCTAAACAATTATGTAGTCCTTTTTCATCG
>NW_006436283.1:11864355-11907498 GCF_000325575.1 Pteropus alecto
GCAAAATTAAATTTTGAACAAAGACGAAGAGTGATACACAAAGTGAACAAAAAAGGATTTAATAATAAAAGGATTTCAGTTGACAAATTGTTTGAACGTTGCTTAGAAGTAACAAGAATTGCATAGCATGTGGGACCCATAGAGTGAGTGAAGAAGTGTCTTAGCAAGATAAGCAATAGGCCTCTTGTGTGAACTGTGCTGTTAGATTTCTTATGGAAGGAATGGAAGATAGGTGTTTGATTAAGAGCTACTGGGAGTCTAAGGATCACAGTTGTATTGATTATCCTGAGAACTTGAACAAATCTGGTCTTTTTTTTATTAGGTTTCTAAAGGAGCAATAGGGGAGTATTACAAAAGACAGTAAGTCTCTGTTCTAATAGAGACCCACTGTGAGATTTATTCATGATAATCACTTCAGGTTTAAATAAATATTGGACTAACCGAGGCGGGTTTTATAAGGATCAGTTTGAACCCTTAGTAGAGTCAGCATCATATAGTCTGCCTATGTCAGTAAAATCCTTAGCCCAGATTACAGGTATCTGATATAACAGTGAGTTAGGAAAGGTCAGAATGCTCAAGAAAACATGGGCATCTAAGACTGCTATAATTTGGTTTTGTGCACATTTTTCATTTGGGAATCTCTAAATATATGCCTCCTGTAGGGCATTTAATGTGACAATGATATCTGCAGAACAGGCCTCAACCTAGTCAGTTAGCCATAGCAGAGGTCACACTTTACAAAGATGTCTTCCTTTTCTAATGGACTTACTGAAATTGGTAAAAGTTGGGAGACTGGGAAGATAAAAAGGTTATTGGTGATACCTGCTACTGTTATTCTCTTAGTACCATGAGGAAGAATAGAAAGGAGTTTAAGGTAGAAGGCTCTGTACCCACTAGGAATTTTTAGGCCTGTTCTTGAACAGAAAATTAATTTCATTTTGTCTAGTAACAGCAGAGAATATAATATAACAAGGCATTATTGAGATGCTCAGAGGTATGCAATTGCTCTGTTTCTAACCTGGCTTGTTGAACTCCTTTCTTAGTTTTTAAGGGATAGTAACTTTTCTAGTCCTGATAGTAACATTCCACCCCCACCCCCCAGAAAGTCTTCTCCCTTATTTGTCAGAGGAGGAATATTAGACTTTGAGTAAATTGTTTAATTTGAAGGGACGTGTGCCTTCCCCCGCCCCTTTCATTCTTTTAGAGTTCTTCAACAATATTCTGTCATAATATGTCTAATCTGTTTGCCAGCCCACTTACATTCGTTTCACTAATCTAGTTATTTCTGGTTTTAATCCATTAAAGGGCTGAAAAGACCTTGTAGAGGTCTGCCTGTAGGTGTATACCAAAATATTTTTTAAACGTTTCAAAGTCTTCTGATTATGAATGATATTGCTTGCAAGTTTGAATTTTGGTTCAATCTACTTTGATAAGAAAGGCTTCTGGGATGGCCAGAAGCAAACACTTTGTTGTATCTTCAACTTTCTTTAAAATTTCTTCTGATTTTTGATCTCTGATCTTCACTAGTATCCTGACCTGTTTTTTCAAACCGTCTTTGACCTTCTGTTGTTGGAACCAGTAGTCTGTATAAGCTTGTGAATTTCTGGCAGGCCTAAGAGTGTAGGTGTCTAAAACTATTCTAAGTTCCTCAGAAAACCTTTGGGTCTCAGTGAACTTGGGGATTCCATCTGGGACCAAAGTTTAAAAACAACAGCATGACCTTCTTTTGAAGAGTCGGAATAAGTCCTTAATGGAAATTGCGTGATCGTTCCTTACTATGTGGGTGCTTAGCAGCGGGGGAGGAGATAGGACCATGGTATCTAAGGGAGGAACATACTAGGGGAACCCGTGGTAATAAAGACGTTATGAGAGAAGTATGAGGTCTTCATTAGAAGAGTCAGAACATTAGGATTCTGGAAGATGGGATAAAGGCTGAGCTTTGGAGATAGGGAGTTAGGAAAGAAAAAGCTGCCTTTTCTTTAGCTTTTGCTAGGGAATCCTTCAAGGAAGTTAATTTTGAGTTATTGAGGCATTTAGATGTCTTGGTATACCAGTTTAAGAAGATAGAGTATTGCCTTGGGGGTTTTTCCTCTTTTGGTTCTAAGGCATTGCCAAAGTGTAAGCCCTTGTTGAAATCATAAGTTCTCCAAAGTGGCTGCTGCAGTTCTAAACTATCTTTGGTGTAATTATACCGTTATTAGACATGTGTGTAAACTTGGACTATAATGAATATACATCTACTTGATTCTTTGAGTTGACAGCCCCTTCAATGAATATCAAAAAGGAGACTCCATCAATTATCATGTGATAATTCAGTTATTCCTAAATGTCTTTCTTTTCTGTTTAATATACACTTGGTAGACAAGTGTATATTCAGAGTACCTAGGCAGAGAGACCCAGTAGTCCAGTACTGCAGTCTTTGAATCTGGTCTAAACCATGAGTTTCCTGCAGAATCTCTTAGATGAGGCATAGGTGGAGTAACAATAGAACATACGCAGACTAGGTCCCCTGTCTCTTCGTCACTCAAGAAAGAGACCAAATTTCCTCTCCATGTCTACCATGAGAAACCAGATGGCTCTGAGCCAGAATAAACAGAAACTTGTGAGACTGAACAGAACTCAGAGCTGAAATCAGCTGAATAACCGTCAGAAGGTGCCAAAAACCTGCTAAATCCAGGGCTCAGTAGATTCTTAAGTGTTGGTGGTCTGTCAGCTTTACTGGGTGGCTCAATCACATGATCTCTGTGGGGCCTCCATACTGTTAAAGAAGGCATAATGTGACTATTAGACAGCAAAGGTTGTGCATGAAGTGAAAAAGTTTTATTGCTAAGCATGGAACCTGACCCAGCCCAGAGTACAAGCAGGCTCTCAGGGATGAGGTTCTGGGCAGGAGAAATGGGGTAAGTCCTTTAAAGCCAAAATACCATTAATTGTCTTTGTTTCAGGTTAGAAGAGCCAAAAATTTGAGTGTTGTTGATTGGCTGCTGATATCTGGGTTGGTTAGTTGGTAAGCACTAGACTGGCTGAAGATAGTCTGTAATATTTATATGGTATATTATGTCTGCCGGCCTCTATTTTGTGTGTAATATGTTTGAGTTAAGTTTATGTCACCCAGTTTCTGCATTGGCATCCTCAGGCTAGATGGCGAGGTCAGAGTTTATCAGAATTTAATAGTTGTTTGGATATGAAGGTGCAGGTGTTAGGAGAGAGAAAGGTCTGGATGTGGTTCTGTAGCTATATTTTGAAAAATAGTCTGGTAGAGAAAAATGGCAGCTTTAATGAGTCTTATACTGCTATTAATGTATCTAATGGTGTTCTAAATATCAGCTGATGTTCAGTAAACCGCCCCAAAACTTAATGACTTGAAACCACGACTTTTATTTTGCCTGAGACGCTACAGAGTCATCTTGTCTCTGTTACACTCAGAATCAGCTCAAAGGCTGGTTCCTACATTATTTGAAGGTTTATTTGCTAATATTTCTGTCAGTTCAGCTGGCTGTTGGCTGGGACCTTAGCTAGGGCTCTCTGTGTGGCTTGGTCAGTTCAAGGTGAGTACCCAGAGAGCACCAAATCACCTCCGAGGGCCCCACCTCCAAATATCACCATACTGGAGATGAGGTTTCAACATTTGAATTTTGGAGAGATGCAGACGTTCAGTCTATAGCATACCCATCTTTCAACTATCTCAGTGTTATATACCTTAAAATAACCTGTCATAATTTCTATAAAAGAACACCTTACTAAAAATAAAACAACATTATCTGGGATTTTCCACGTGTGGAAATAAAGGGTTATGAACTACAAAGAATGAAACAGTATGGCTTTTCATTTTTTATAGATTTTTATTACAGTGCCTGTCACATTTTAGTTATTATGATAGATGTTCTTGAGGGTACAAAGACCTAATATAGCCTTTTGAAACAAAAGTCCTAAATATTCTGCCCTTGCAGAATAAATGATCTGAATATTACACCTTACATAAAAGTGCTTATGTGTCTGGATTTTTCCAGCGGCTCAGAGAGCTTTCAGAGAATGAATTTCTCAAGCTTTGTCCAGATATGGTAGATTTTATGTGTAGATTTCAGTGGAGAATTTGCTTTTTTGGAATAGCCCTTCATAGAAAAGAATTTGTACGTTAGCTCTAGAGTTTTGTTTTGTTTTTAAGGGAATACAGATAAGTCTTTCATGTGATAATTCAGTTATTCCTAAATGTCTTTCTTTTCTGTTTAATTAAATCTAGATACAGATTTATCTATTTTGTAGATATTTTGTCTTTTTTTAATGTCAAGATGAAGTTGTTTTCAGTTTACTTTTTAAAACAATCTTCTTTATGTTAATTAGTAATTTGAATGAAAAACAAAAACAAAAACAAAAACCTGTGCTCTAAAAAACCAAGATGAATGAAATAAACTTTAGGTAAAAGTTCCAGAGTCTACTTGAAAAACACAGATATGTAAGACCCTATGTTATTATTTTAGTGAAGTCCTTAACCTAAGTCATTTGGAAGAGAGTATAGATGAGCTTCTGAGTTTCCATAAACCCTTTAAGTGTGTGTGTGTGTGTGTGTGTGTGTGTGTGTGTGTAAGTACATAGTTTTCATCAGATTTTCAAAGTGGCCCTTACCACCACCATCTTATACCTCCCAAATTTAGGAACCATTTATGGCTGTGGTTCTCAAAGTATTGTGCAGAGACCAGCAATATCAGCATTACCTGGAAACTTAGTCCTGGGACCCTACTCCAGACCTACTAAAATAGAAACTCTGAAGGTACCCTCCCACACACATTGTATTTTAACAAGCACTCCAGGTGATGTGATACATGCTAAAATTTGACAACCGTGACTTTAAAATGATAGAGTAGATATAATCTAACAAATACTAGTTCTATGTATATGTTGGCCCATAATCTGTACTAATCTACACTAATGTTAATTGGCTTATATGATTATAGAGCAGAGATATATGTTCTTGTCTGCAAAGCAGTTTTTTGAACACAAATACGGTTTTTGTTGATATTTAAGATTATAACTGACATTTGAAAACATTTTGATTTGTAAAATGTTAATGACTTTTAACATATTTACACTTTGGGTTAAGTGCCTTGTGGTCTGTGACAGTGTTTTGGTAAGCATTGTGGATTACCTTTATCTTAATGAAGACATTTTTGGTTGCAGGTAACAGGAAAACAACCCACTTAGATGAACATAAGCAAAAATAGACATTATTGGGAGGCTGCAGTTTTGGTACCCAGAGGGAAAAATGCCGCCTTGGTGAGATAGGACCCAAGAGATGGAAAACCTCGGGACAGTCATTCCCAGTGGCCCCCTAGGGCCATTTAGAACCCTCCTGTTTCTCAGTGCTGTGCTTTCTTTATGGTGGTTCTGACTCGCTAGTTTCACAGGAGAGAGGATCTGACTGGCTCATCGGGCCTGGTGGCTGCTCACCCTCCAGTCAGCTGTGGCTAGTGGGTCAGGATCACACACCACAAATATAACCTCTAATACTTATCTTCTGTGGCTTATGTGGTAGCTGTAGATTACATTTTATCAAGTTAGTATAAGTCATAGCACTCTGATGTCCTGTTAGGGTGAAAGTAGTACTGCTTGACTTGCCTTTTGGTCAGTAGTGAGTTGCTTTCTTTTTCCTTACAGTAACTTTCTCTGAAACAAGCCATCACAAATTATTTAGTGAATATTGTAATTATATTATAGGTATATAGTTGTTCAGTAAAACCATCCCATTATAATCTTGGCTGATTTTTGCATGTATTTGGTAGGCTGTGGAAACCTGTCTTTGAACTGTAGTCAAACCCTGTACACATAAGACAGTATGTGTTTAGCATGTGGCTTTCCTTTCTAGGTATCACAGACTTATAAAAAAAGATATTGGTAGATTTCAGATGCTTTATTTTACATACATACTAACTGGGTGCTTGAGGGGAGTGTTATGTATGAACAGGTATCAGTAGATTTTTGGCACTTTCATTGTCAGTAATTTTTCTTCTGCTGCTGATATTGATAAGGATTTGGCATTATGCCTTTCATTTAAACTCTAGATAGCAAGTTAAAACGGTCATTTGAATAGAACTTGGACAGGATGATGTAAATGGCAACATGCCATTATAGAAAAAAATCTAAGAAATGTGATGGATTAGTCCCTTGCACTGGAAATTTTACTGGAGAATACTTAAACTTTTGGCTTGCAGTGGAATAAGAGGGAGGAGCAGTGGAAAAAGGAAGCCTTTTGTTTACTGTAAAACAATGCAGTGAATTAGACATAGTGATGTTAGAACAGGAGTCTAAACATGACAAATCTAGGCAGATTCCATTGGAATGGCGAGTTATGTTGTGACTCAATCCTAAGCCCTCTTACAGAGCTTCAGAATTTCTGAGACTTCAGTTTCTATAGTAATTATCGAATTGTGTACTCTGTGCCCAGTTTTCTAGGCTCCAAGGATGCAGTGGAGATCAAAATTAAGTTCTTGACCTCATGGAGTTTAATATTCTAGTTGAAAAAGACCCCAGGAGTGAAGGGTTAATTGGCTTAGCTGTTTATGTTTGAAAAATGTGGGTCTTTATAGATGTTTAAATTTGGTAATTCCCAGGGCTCCTTGGAGAAATGACTGATTTTAGGGCTGGGGCAGGGAACATACAAGATAAGCCTAGAGTATTTCCTAGTGTCAGAAAATATAGATCTGGCCTCCTCTCTTCCCAATGATGTGGGTACGTCAGAGGAACACAGGAACCAGCTGAATCATCAGCCCCCCAATAGCAAAGCTGGTGTTCCAGCAATTTAAGCAACAAAATGAAGTAGTAGTGGATTATAAACCAACGTATAAAATAAATGAGTCCATACTGATATAAACAAATGATTGAATGAGTAGATAAATGGAAGAGAGCAGACAAATCTCTTATGTAGAATTCCAAATAATTTATGTAGACATTCTGTTGTTAAGGAGGGGGAGAATAAATTCCTAGTTCTTATGTGTAGGCTGCAGATAGTGACTTCTTTTCAAAGAGTACGATATGAAAAAGGATAAAATAGTAACATTACAGTGGAAAAACCGTACAAATAACTTTAGCCAGGTCAAGGTTAATATCAATGGTGGTGAGTGATGTTGATACTATATACCTTTGATACGATGTTATGAGAATGATACCTTTACCTTTGTGGCCTTTCTCCCGACAACCCTTAAACCCAGAGTAGTCATGAGAAATCAGACAAATTCGATTGAGAGACATTCTACATAATACCTGACCAGTATTCCTAAAAACTGTCAAGGTCATGAATAACAAGTCTGAGAAACTATAACAAAGTTTGAAAAACTGTCACAGCCAAGAGGAGCCTAAGGAAACATGATGACTTAATGTAATATGATATCCTCAGTGGGATCTTGGAACAGATAAAAGATGTGAAAACTAAAGAAATCTGAATAAAATATGAACTTTAGTTAGTAATAATGTGTCAATAGTAGCTCATTAAACTGTGACAAATGTACCACCATATTAATATAAGGTGTTAGTAGGATAAATGGGTGTGGGGTGTATGGGAAGGAACACTGTACTATCTTCGTAACTTTTCTGTAAATCTAAAGTTATTCTAAAATAAAAAAATTATTAAATTTAGTAATTCTCGTCAACCCAGGAAATATTTCAAAAGCATAAAGTTACAAAGAAGTATTTTATTACTATACATTAAAACATTTTATAGTCACAGTCTTCGTTCCTATTTGTACTAGGCGGCCTGTGTTTACAAATGGAGTCTATTTGGGAAACTAAATATCTTTGGCTCTTTGCTGTGTAAGAATAGATCATCAGGTTTTTGAATGACTCTAGTTTTTAGAGTTTGGAAGGTTACAGAAGACCCGGGAGCTTATTCTTGTTTACATTGTTGCAGAAATAAGGTCACTATAGCTGGAGAACATTATGTGACAGCATACCTTTTTATTGTATACAAGAGAGAAGGCACAATGAAATGTTTTTAGGAAAGGGCTCCGATAGGTAGTTGGGCCCTGGCGTCAGCACAGTGCTTACAAATAGTTGAGGAAGCAATCCTCATTTGAAGGAAAAGACTTACTAGGTTAAAGGAAGCAAAGACTGAGTTTTGCTTTACCTTTTAGTTTGCTCTTCCTTATACCTTGTTAGTGGTTTTCTGAGGATTTTCTTGATTGAGCAAGTATTTGGGTGCATGTTATATTTAAGATATTATAATAATAGGAGAGAGAAAAAGTCACAACTTTGTCTCCAAGAAATTTATAGCTTAATAGGACATAGAGGGAAGGGCAAGGCATCATGTAAATAACTTTAATACAAGCAAAGTGAGAAGAAATATATAAAACGAGTCAAAGTATTGTTGGAAGTTCACAGGAAGGGAGTGATCAAAATTAGATTGTGGGAAAGGAGGAGAATCAGAAAAGTTTTCACATGGAGTTGAAATTTGATAAATGGATGTGATTTTGAGGGTCAGTGGTTAGAATAATAGCACTTGAGGTGGGAGGGATATTTTGAATAAAGGCAAAGGCAAAAAAGTCCTGGGATCATTAGGGGGAACAGAGAGGATGAGATTTTCAGTCTCAGATTAACGAGAGAGAAGGCTGGGATCATTGATAGCTGAGTGAGGAATCTTACAGGAAAAGCGGATGGAGCCTTCACTCTAAGTGGTCATTACTGGGTGACAGTTTGGAGGAGGCCACAACTCTCGACTAGTTTCCTTTTCTGTGCATGGTAAAACATAACTCACAGACTTTAAGGATCAAGCAAGACATTCTGTATGAAATTTTATTGGCACATTATAAAATACATTATTTAAATATGAACACTGGAAATGGAATTAGGCAAAGAGAGATGTGACACCTGAGATAATCTGGCAACTGCTTTATATGCAGGGTGGTCAGGGAGCGGGAGAGGTAAGAAAGATGTTTGCTTTCTGGAAGATTGGAAGCATTTGGTGCAATTCACAGAACTAGGGAGGTCGAAAGGAAGAAGAGCTGGTTCATTAGGGAAGCTGATTAATTCATACTTTGAATAACTATAACTCAAAGTGCTGGTCAGGTTTCCAGGTGGGTATGTGTGATAGTCAGTTGAAATATGGGCTTGGAGCTTGGGAGAAGAGTGAAGCTAGACGTACAGATTGAGACTCCCCGATATTTACTGAAAGCTTACTCGATTCATAAACTTTGTTATTGGCTGAACGTTTGTGTCCCCCCAAATTTCTTGTGTTGAATCCCCAATCCCTAAAGTGATGGTATTTGAAGGTGGGGCCTCCGGGAGGTAATTAGGTCATGAGGATGGAGACCTTATGATTGGCATTAGTGTCCTTATACGAAGAGACTGGAGAGATGATACCTCTTTCTCAGCACTGTGAGGATACAGCAAGAAGGTGGCAGTCTGAAAACAGGAAGGGGGCCCTCATCAGGTATAGACTCTGCTGGCACCTTGATCTTGGACTTCTCAGTTCCAGAACTGTGGGAAATGAATGTTGTTTAAGCTACCCAGTCTGCAGTATTTGTTATAGCAGCCCGAACTAAAACAAGCTTCTCATCAGGTTGTGAGAAGACCTCTTGTTCTTTAAGATGCTTATAACCTGGTGGATTAATTTTATTAGACATAAAAAGAGTAGAAAAAATAATATTTATTGAGCACTTGCTGTATATTAGGTACTATTCCAAGTGTTTTATGTATTTCAATTTGTTTAATCTTTAAAACAACACTATGAGGTACCTCTCAGTATCCTTATTTTTACAAATGAGATATCTGAGGTAAAGAGATATTAAGTAGTTATTCAGAGTCACAATAAGTGACAGCACCAGGTTCAAGCTCAGGCATTCCAAGTGTTTAACTTTATTTAGTGCTTATAGCCTGACGTTATACTGTGCTGTCTCCTGTGAGTGTCTTTAGAAAAAAAGGTAAAGGAGAGAAACTTGGGAGTGGCCAGAAAGTGATGCGCTTTCCCCTTACATGTAATGTTCTGGCTTCACTGCAAGTCTGTTTTTGAATTTTATAATAAGGTTTCTTTCTCCTGGTGTTCTGATGAAGAAAGTAAACTACCGTGTGGCTAAATTTAGATACAGTATATCAACCTCTTGAGTAGCCATCAGTTAGTTATGAAGAGGCTCTGTTTGAATGAAGGTGTTGGATAGAGAGGAGGTAGTGTTTGAGTATCCATTAGCACCAGCCAAGACAGCGTTCAGTCTGCAAACAGCATAGGAGGTCCTTAAGTTATGGTGAATATACTGCCTTTATGAACGGGGAAGGGACTTTTATGTGTTTTCATCCTCAAATTGGAGAAATGAATTAATGGAAATATTGATTTAAGATATATAGCTGAAATGCTTTCAGCTAGTTTCTTACAATAATGCCTGCTGTGTGCCAAGTACCTGGACCACATGCTGTACGTTTATTTCAGGCTTGGCTTTAGGTGAACCTTATTTGTTTGTTAATATGTGAATTTACACCAGAACTTGATTAATATGCTTGTAGGAGCTTTATTTTAAAGTTATGTCTGTCTGATCACTGTAAGGCAAAATTTACTATTGTGGCTAGAACAAGTGATAGCTGCATTTATTATGTCAAAGTAGATTGTTGCTTTTGTATTGAAAAAGTTGATAAACGCGCATTAACTTTTAAAAAGCTTATACGTATACCCTAACCTAGTTTCAGTTTTATTCAGTTAAAAACTACACTTTGGGAAATTTTTTTGACCAAAATCTTCGTTTGAAAGTTAAAAAAAAGTAGTTACTTAAAAGTTGTTTGATAGGAGTGAGCTAGAAAAGGTCATTTTTAATTGCTTAACTTTAGAATCAGTTTGCCTGTGGTGAAATATTTAAATGCTGGTATTGTTTTAGTAAGAATATTTACCTCAATGCGGCAGAACCTGTATCTTTCAGTACATCATCTAATACACTAATTAAATTAGCTATCTGCCAGGCAGTAAATACATTAGGTTAAACTTAGAGGCCCAGTTTGTTTTGCAACATGCATGAAATGAGTTGCCTAAAATTCCTTGATTAAATGGCACTGTAGCAAGATACTTAGTTAAAAGCAGGTCTAATGATTGTAGAGGTAAACTGTTATATTTCTGGAAGAGGAAAATTGCTTATCTTTTGGAGAGGTACTTCTGCAACCTAGGTTTCTATTAACCATTTTGTGAACCAATAATTTTTTTAACCAGCATTTAAGTTCCTTTGAAAAGGAAGAGTTGACCTGAGAGATTATGTTTCATTCTATATGTGATAGGTAAGAATTTGAGTTCTGTAATTAGATTATTTGACTTAGAATCTCAACTCTAGAACTTACAGTGTTATCTTTGGCAAGTATTTAATGCCTAAACCTCAGTTTCTTCATATATGAAATGTAGGTAATACTACTACTTACTTCACAGAGTGATTGGTGTACACTTGCACCTAGTAAATATTTGGTAAATGTTATCCAATTTTTTTAATATTTCTTACTGAAATTACATTTTATTAACTGTACTGTTTGTAAATGGACTTTTACTCTCAATAGCATATTAAGAAAATATTTTCTTGTCAGTACATGATTTTTAATGACTGTGTAATAGTTCAGCATGCTATTTGTCATCCTTAACCATTTCATTATTGTTGTGCACATAGAGTTGTATCTGATATTTTTGCTCATTGCAGCGTTTTGTAATAACATTCTTGAGTGTGAATCTTTGTGTAGTGCTCCTGTTTCAAGAAACAATAACTAAAACACATACATATAAAAATTATGTGTACAAGGTTTCTATAGAACTTAAATGTCATTTTCATTTTACATTTAAGAGTTGAGGTTGGGGTCATTTCTTGAGGAGAAAGATCTAAATTGCTGTCATGTGCCAGTGATCAGGAACGGTGCATATTAGTAGACATTTTTAAAGTACTAGGCCATCTCGTTGGAATTTGTAAAGGAATGTTATCCTAAACTTCAGTTTTATTTTACAATGATAATAAAAGTTCAAAGAAAATCCAGAGAAATCTACTCTGTTCAGAAATAGTCTATGTAACCTTTGAGCTGCAGGAGCAGTATTATAAAATCTGTTTTTGTGGGGCAAAGGAAGACGGGATGTCTGAATGTTTTTTTCTTCTCTTTTCTCAAGCAGTCTCGTTCCAATCAGCAGTGTAATTGGAATGCAACTCCAATCTGGAGGAGGAAGGGGAATATTTGGCAAGAAAATACTGAGCAGTTGGGAGTTTTATTCAGATTAAGCACAGACAGCCATTCATTATGAGTACAACTCAGAACAGCAATAGCATTCTATTTCTACAGCTGGGATTTATACTATGATATTATTACATGGTCTGTTGCATATAGATAACTTCTTTCCATCCAGAAAAAGAAATTATTGACTTAAATGGTAATATTTATTACATCTGTACTTCTATGAATGGTTTCCTCCAGTCACTGCCTCAAATAAAATATACTAAAGGAGATTTTTGTGAAATTTAAAAATATTTCTTGAAAACAACAACAAAAAAGGCATTTGTGGCATGATATTTGAATTATACCTGATCTGCAAGCTCTGAGGGCAGAGGACTATGTCTTATTTATCTTTGTATCACAGAATGTATCATAGCACTTGACACAAAGTGGCTGCTCAGGAAATGTTGAATGAAAGAGTGAATGATGTAGGAAGTGCTCCCTTCTCATTAAGCATCTCAAGATGGTTGTATCTGCATCAGTGCGAAATAGAGTTCTTGAGCTTATCTTGATCATCCCTTCTACTTGTTTGAAACCTTCTGTCTGCAGAAGGGGTGAATAGAATAGCTAGAACAGGCTAGGCTTTGGGAGTATAGACTTAAGAATGAGAAATGCTTTGAAGGAATTTGAGAAGGGTAGTAACATGATCAAAGTAGTCTGTAGTAAGATTAATCTAGTGCAGATCTGCAGGCCGTGTGAGACGTCCTTAATGGATTCGGGAGTAATGGCGCTGTGCTGGTAGGATGCCACATTTGTAGTTAGCGTTAATCAAAATGGACACATCGCTGCTAAATATCTACAGTCCAGTTTAATGTTTTGTTTTAGTACAAAAATTAGTGAATATTTATTGAATTATATACTTAAGATTTCTGCACCTTTCTGTATATGTTACTTCAGTAGAAAGTTTACTAAACAAAGTTACTGAAATATTGATGGCTGTCTAGGATGAAGTCTGTACTCCATAGCCTTTGTCCTGGCCCCACCTACCTTACAAGTTTTCTTTCTTTCTGGTACCTTCCAGTAACTTAGTCTGGCATTTCTCAAAATTATTTTGACCTCTCTCCTGTAATCATTTAGAAAACAAAAATGAAAGTTCCTCCACACAGCTACCCGTCCCTAGCTTCACTATTTCCAGTCTTGGCTCAACTTCCTATAGTTTTTATTACAAAAAGTTATAGGTTTACAAATATAAATTTATACAAATGTAAATATAAAATTATATTACAAACGCAAAATTATATTATAATATGATACATATATTCCCCAAGAGATTCTGATATATGCCTCCTTGGTCAAGAATTTGTTATGTCGACAAATAGGAGTTTGCCTTTTTGAAATTCATTAACTCATTGAGCATTTCCTGAGCTCTTACAATTGGTACTGAGGATGGAAAGAGCAATTGTTCTAGTACCCAGAATACATTCCTAAGAAACAGAGCAATGCAGTAAAGTCTCCAAGGCATGAAAATTATTTATGCAAATAAATTACCAAATCTCAAATCATGTTTGAGAATCTTCCTTTTAAAATTTACAAAAGAGAGTTTTTTCTTCTAGGGTATAAAATAATTTAAACAAAAACTGGCCGGAGTCCTTGATATAGTGTTAAGGTTAGTAGTCTGACCAATTGTGATATTTCTTCATTTTTTTAAGTTAACCTTGTTTCTTCTAGAACCCTGATATTTTCTCCCCTAGTCTCTGGGTTACTAAAATTCAGTTTTTTTTCATAAACGTTGAACCCGATTTTAAAGTTCTTTTTTTTTTTTAATTGCCCTTTGAAACTCACTTACATATTAGCAACATCTTATTTGCAATTTTTAAAAGAAAAATTTTCAAACATGACCTGATGAATATATTTTAAATTAGAGATCCCCAACCCCCAGGCCATAGACTAGTACTGGTCCATGGCCTGTTTGGAACAGGGCCACACAGCAGGAGGTGAGCGGCAGGGAGCAAGCGAAGAAGCTTCATCTGTATTTGCAGCTGCTCCCCAGCGCTAGCATCACTGCCTTCAACTCCCATCATATCGTCGGGCATTAGATTCTTACAGGAGCACTGGTCCCTGGTGCCAGAAAGGTTGGGGACCTCTGTTTTAAATAAAGGGAAATGATAAAAATAAGATTTCATTGTTAAGTCAAAATCATGATTCCTTGAGGATTGGTAATTTATCTGTCATATAGTATAAAAAGTCCCCCTTGCAATGAAATTATTTCAGATTATTTTGGAGTCTTTTTCATTCATTCAACAAATATTGAATGCCCATCAAATGGCTGGCGTAGTGTGTGCTTGATGCTGGAGCTACAAAAAAGAATGAGACAGGCATGATTTATGCTGTATGGCTTTTACCACCTCCATAGTTATAAGCATCATTCTAAACCTAAACAATTATAGTCAAGTGCGATGAGTGGCTGTGATGAGAATGGGCCTCTGTGAAAGTACAGGTGGGTGGAAGATTGAGAGAAACATGTTCTAAAAGGCTTCCTTCTCTTTTGAGACCTAAAAGATGAGAAAGTGAAGCCTGAGAAAAATGTTTCAGGCAGAGGGAATGACACGTGAGGGCTGTGGGTGAAAGATGGTGTACATTTGAGAAAATGAAAGTTTAATGTGGCTGGTTCTTGGCCTTGGGGGCTTGGAGGAGAAGGGAAGGGTGGTGATGAAAGATGAGGTCACAGCATTAAGCAGGAGCCAGGGCCTGAAGTGCATTGTAAACTAATATAAAGTGTGGGCCCAAAGACCTTTTTAAGAATGGAGATCAGTAATAGAGATGAGAAATAAGGTCCCTGAGAAAGTGGTAGGTTGAGTATGAAATATGGAGGACAGGTGGAAGGATAGTTTTGAGGAATGTTTTGGATTATTGGGAGGTGGTTGTAGTGACCTAGACAGTAATTGATGGTGGCCTGGACTAGGATGTGGCACTGATAATAGAAGTGGACAGATGTAGGATATTTCAGAGGCAGAATTGTTTAGAATTTTAATTGCCAGGAGGTAGGGAGGAGGAAGAGCATGAAGGTTGCTGTGGAGGTTTCTGATTGGGGCAGTGGAGTGGAAAGCAAGGCTATTTATTGAAAGAAAGTGAACTGGAGGAACAGTTTTGCGGGGAGGAGAGATGGGGATTTTATTTTGGGGGCATATTTAGTTTGCAGACTGTGTGGGCCTGGAGTTCAGGAGAGAGCGAAGGGTTGGGTTTATAGATTTAGGTGTCATCAAACGGTGCAGTCCAGGGAGAATGTATGGAAAAGTGGCTCTTCAGATTTATTTTTGAGAGGGAAGAGCTTTGTCAATCTGTTGAACTACGAACTTTCTCCCAGAAAAAAATGTGAGTTCTTTTCCTAGAAAAATACTCATGCATCTAACAGTTTACAAATAATTCCAAGATTTACAAAGATGGGCATCTGTACACTTCAAGTTACAGAGTAAAAGAAGAGGACCTAGGGCAAAACCCTGAAAAACCTCAACTTTCCTGGATGGAGCATAGGAGAAAACATCTGGAGGGGAGGACTTAGAATGAGTTTTGTACCTGGTGTAAAACCAGGTGAATGTAGAGTTAAACAGAAACCAAAAGAAGAGATGCATTCCAGAAGAGCGAGTAGTCGGTAGAGGCAAATGCTCCTCAGGGGTTGAGTATGATAAAGGATGAAAAGTGTCCATTGGGTGGATTAAGTAATTAGGTAGCCAGGGCTTTGGAGAAGCAGGGTAGGGGCAGTCGTGATAGGGGCTGGGGCAGTAGTGAGAGGAGAAGCCATATTACAGTGGGAGGTAAAGAAGTGGAGTCACAAAGTGTAGACAGTTCTTTAAAGTAGTTTTGTTATGAAGGAGAAGAGGTAGGATGGTAGCTGGAGGTAGGAGGCATGGGCGCGACTTGAGTATATTTAAATGCTGATGAGGCCGAACACTAGAGGAGAGGAGAGGCAAAGGTCCTGAGAAAGTGGTGGGTTGGTATGAGAACCAGAGCACACGTGTCAGGACAGTGTTTGACAGGAGAGTGGATGCTGTAAGTGTATGGAAGGAAAAAAGGACAAGTATCAAAAGTTTGTAGGTTTAGTGACAGAAGTTGGAGGAATTTACATATAATTTCTGTTTCTCTGAAGTCAGATGTGTATTCATTTCACTGCTTGAATTATAGGATGGTGGTTAAATCATGATAACCTCATCAATCCTGGACTGTAATTTGTATTTATATATGTATTGTGTATGTATCGATCCTGAATATTCTATTCAGTTTATATGATGATAATAAAAGTCTAGGGAGGAGTTCTTCTAAATCAAGTTTGTGATTTGGTACTCTCAGTTATGTCCTTGGCTTTCATGATTGAGTTTTTATGATTTTAAAAACAAAACTGTTTCTAAGACAGGGCCTACGAGACTCTGGTAAATAAGTATTTTGTGCTTACTTAATTATTTTATTCATTTACTCATGGCATCTGTCTTCAGAGTGGTTTTTATTTTAACTTTAAAAGTGATTACTTATATTTAGACTTATTCCCAAGATTTGTAATGTTGAATGGCTTTTTACACACTAAACTTCCAATAATTATAACTAATTAAACAAACCATTTAAACTGAGTAGACGTGGGTAGAACCAAACATTACTTTCATGGGTATTTTATAAATTAAACTATGGATATGTGGAAATTGATGTTTTCCCTTCACTTGTATCTAGTCTGAATTAAGTTTATGACTGTATACACAGAAGTTTTTTAATTGAAATATAATTCACATGCTATAAAATTCACCCCTTTGCAAGTGTGCAGTCTCATGGTTTTAATAAATTCATAAGGTTGTGCATCCATCATGATATAACTAATAATTTAATGCAAGATAATCCAGGGAATGTGGATTTGGAATATCTAGCTCAATATATTAACTTTTAATTTTTGGAAGATATAGTAGATCTATCCTGCTGTTGAGTTGATGATTTAGAAGCTAATTTATCTCTGTGTGGTTTAGATGCAGAGAAACAATGCAATTTTAAAAAGCTTAATTCATCTATATCAAGAAAGCTTTATCTTATTTATGATCCTCTTCAGTATAAAATAATTGTATTAGGGATAAAATAATTATTTTATGCCTAAAAGAAATATATCAATCCAAATGTACATATTTCCTCCTCAAAACTGTTTTCCCCTTGCTGTCAGGCTATTCTGAGAATAAATCTTGATAGAAGATAGGAATTGGGTTCTTATTAGAATATGAGATTTATAAACTTTTTTGCCCTCAGCTGTTAATAATGATCATTGCTAAACTTGCAAACACTGATTCAGCTGTCTTTTGCTATTCTTTAATGAAAGTTTGTGATCATATTTCATACCTTGCTATAGGTAGTGTTTTTTTTTTATTATTCACTAGTGTTTTTGGCAATCCAGTCTTACCATTTTATATTTTGTTTCCTTTGCAGTACTCTGTGCAAAAAACTTGGTGAAAAAGGATTTTTTCCGTAAGTAAATTAACTTTAAATCTTCTGTGTTGCGTGTAAACTTTTTGGATAGCATTTTCAGAATTGTCTGACTTAGGGATTTTCTATTGAGAAATAAACTCAGTGTTGTTTCATGAATGCTTTGGTTCAGAACCTTTTGGCATCACATTTCTAAAAGAATTTTGTGCATTTTTAGCCTTAGCCTTTTCCCTTGATCCACCCCGCCATATATTTGTGTGAGATGTGTGTGTGCAGGTGTGTATATGCAGAAGTACGTAATGTGTGTTGAAGGTGTGTATACTACTAGGTTTCTAGGAAAGGTCTGAGATTATTTTTTAAGCACTTTTTTTTCTAACATTTTATAGGAGATTTTACCCTTGCAGTTAGGATTCCTTGGAAAGAAGAGAAGTCATTCAGCCTGCTTGAAATTTCCAGAGTGTAGGAAAGAAATCTCTGCCACATTTGATCGTAGTTGCTCCTATGTCTCAGACTCCAAAGCAGACATTTGGTTCCCACATTTGCTGTCTCTTTGCCGATCTGTTATGAAATTTTTTGTGGCTTTATTTCAGATTAAGTTTTGTGAGGGAGAATCGGCAAGTACTCTTACGTGTGTTTACCCTGGAATATACTTCACAATAGCTTTAAATTATTGAGTAAACAGTGATATGATTTTTAGTAAAAAACTCTAAGCCAACAAAATTTTGTATATAAAATATGTGAAGTTAGAAAAAGAATATTTGCTAGATTTTTAAATTCAAGTCCTACCAGCCAGCAAAAACTTGCTATGAGTGCTAATATAATATTAGATGATTCTTAAGAGTTGGTTAAAAGAAATAATAAGCTCCTGATATATTTTAAAATCATATTTCTGCTTGAAATTTTATGGTGTCTGTGCTTATATGGTGAAGCAATTAGCATAATTTGGGACATAGTTCAGGCAGTTATAAACAGTCTCCAGTGTATGTGCGATATGCTCTCTATTGCAGTTTTTGTACCTAGTGGCTTCTCTCTATGCTGCCACCAATTAATGTTAGCTACCTCATCTCTGTTGCTAATAACCTAATAACCAGTGTGTACTCTTTTTACCCTGCTTAGGTTGATCTGAGGTGAGATTTATCCTAGTGGGACTGCAAAGTGGCAAATAGAATCGAATAGGTTGGTGACAAGGAGAAAGGAGAGGGAGGTGAGGAATGCACACTCTTAGAGCTACCTCTATACCCTCCAAGACATCTGCTCCAGTTTTAAAGATAAAATCTTCAGTTTTGTCTCCCTGCTTTCCTCCCCAAATTCTTTTCCTTCCTGCAGAGTCCCAAGACACAGCTCCTCCAATAAAATATCCTTGTCTCAGTTTTCCTAGGCAGTCGAGAGGGATTTTACTTTAATTCTCTGCAAACCTCTGAGAATTGGTTATTATCACTTCTATGATCTTTATCTGTCCTTAAGTTGTGTGTAAAAAAATAAGAAGGAAAGAAGGAAATCTTTTCCTTTTTTATTGGTGTAAGCAGTAAAAATTGATAAAAAATCTTAACAGTTGTGAGCTTGCTTCAGGGATAAGAAAATTAGGGCAAACTGTCTGATTATATTTAAAACCCAGAGTGGAGAAACACTTCATAGACCTGGAAAGGAAAACAGGAAAGCCAATCTTGAGGCCTTCAGAAGGGAATCAGAATATCCCCCGGATTCATACTGGCGAAGGTCGCCCTGCTGTGATCGATTTACATTTATTTTTCATCTGTTTATAAGTTAAGGGTTGCTCACATTAATTTCAGAGAAAGAAATCTCTTAATTAAGTTTGAATGAGAATGTTTATTGATAATGCAGTTCTTGATACTGAAATAGTTAAGCTTTTGCTTGTAATTTAGTTTAATTCATGTCGAGTAAAAAAGGTAAACTTTAATATGAAGCATGACTATATGCTAATGAAATAGATATGCATATATTTTCTAACTGTAGGAAAAAAATGCACAGCCCCATGTTGTCTTTTGTAGAGTAATTTATATAATTTAAGATAATACTGTTTATTTTAGGGTATCTAACCTTGCCAAGAAAAGTTTTGCTCAGAATTTTGTAAAGAACCGTCCTCACGCTTATTGGCTTTTTAAAATAAGTACTTCCTCCCTCCCCCAGAATTTTAGCAGGAAGATTTTCAAACATGTAGGAACACGTAAAGAATTTTATAATTATTACCTACCATAATAGTTTTACCATTAATTTTATCACATATCTGTCCATTTAAAAGAATGTTGTCATTAGCATCAAATTTTTTTCTCTTTTATGCAACCTTGAAATAAAAGATTTGTGTGTAAGATACTGTGTTAAGGCATTGTATAGGGGCCACATTGAAGTCACTCAGAACTGAGATGTTTGGTCGAATGTTTTTCTACCCCCAATCAAAAATAAAGCTTTTCTCTGGTAAGTAACTCACTTTTAAGTTGAAATTTTTGTTTCATTATTTTCAGCTCATTAAGCATATTTGTGTAGTGAGAAAGTTCTTGAGCTTCAGCTATTTTACATGACTAAGAAATAATGGAGAGAATTGAAAAATTTTAAAAAATAGAGACTATGTCAGCCACTTTATAGTTACCACTAGAGGTCTCACTAATTTCAGAAAACGATAACTTTTGACCACATTAGAGTAACTTGGCTCTCAAGTTAAATATTTGTAGAATAATATAATCAGGTAAGTTGAAACTTGGGCATTTTTTAGTTAGGGTATAGAACTTGTATTTTGTATTATTTAACAGAAGAGAAACATAGGAAGATGAGACTCATACTTGATTAAGAATTTAGAAGCCACACCTAGCGTCTTTGCAAAAAGTTGGTTTTTTTTAGTATTTAATTTAACCAGTTAAACAACATCCAAAGGGAGAGCTAGACATGCGATTTTTGTTTGTTTTTGCTTGCAAACATATATTTATATGTTTACTTGTTTAGATAGTAGAATCAAAAGAACAAAGTAGAGTAGATTTCTCCCAGGAGAAATGACTTAATGTTATTGACAGCAGAGGGTAAAGTATTCTTCCATTAAACACATTCACTAATCGTTAGGTATTGTGGAAATAATAGGAGTAATGCTAAACTTCAAGAACAGTGTAATTAAATAGATTGATAACCTAAGTTAGCAAGTTTCTTAAATACTTAACACTCTTAAATTTTGGTCTCTTATTTTTTGAAGTTAACAATTACAGAATCATGGAACTGGAACTCACTGGGTGACTTCTGTCTGGCCTTGAATCTTGGCAAATTATTATCTTGACTTAAAAAAAATTAGCATAGATATCAAGGCACAAAGTTTCTCCAGCTATCAATATTTACCAACATTTTGCTTTAGTATTTTCAGCTGTGTTTAAGATATCTGTACTATCTTAATGCGTCTCATATCTAAATTGTCATTTTTGTCTCTTTAATGTCTTGTTTTATTTTACTTTCTAACTTTTTTTTGGTCAAAGGGGCCTCTGTTTTTATTGTTCTTTGGGCTGAAAACTATGTCATTTTTGACATTAGTTTTTTATAAAGTAGTTGTATTAGAGCTTTCAGAGAAGCTTTCTTCACTGTCATTTCCTTCTCCTCTTCATGTGATGGCCTCAATTTAGGGTCTGCTCATCCCCTTGTTCTTTATGCGGCTGTATGAAGTTTGTAGCAGTTTCGTGGATGGTCTTGGTGCCTCTAGTCTTTTCTTCTCCCAGGCCAACCTGAGTACCACTAGTGGAAAAATATGAAAATGTATTTACAGCCATGCCCAAGAACCTAAAATGTCTCCCTCTTATCTGCCTCAGTCATTCCAAACTTTATTTTCTGACGTCTAAGCCTCTCTTACCAGGTCAGTCTTCTCTCTCCAGCAGTATTTACTTTTATACCTTAGCACAAAACCTCTGGTTAGACTCCTAGAAGCCCTTCAGATATTGTCATACCTGCTTACTCTTTAAAGCCCAAATGAGTCTCCTTCCTTCAGAAAGAGAGAAAGGAAAAAAAAGAAACGTTTCTTTAATGTTCACATTCATTCAAACTGTTCTTCCCATTTTTGAGCTCTTATACAAACTGTTGGGCCACATAGTAAATGAGAGAAGTATAGTAGTAAGCGCATGAAATCAAGAAGCAGACTGTGTGTGCTTGGCTTCAGAATCTGAACTTGAGATCCTGGCTCTGCAACTTACTACTGTGTGACCTTGGGCTAATTAATTAACCCTTTGTGCCTCAGTTTCCTCATTAGTAAAATAGAGATAACTCATAGGGTTATTGTGAGGTAAAAGATTTAATATATGTAAAGCATTCATAGTATTACGAATCAGTACAAATGATTGTTTATTCTGTTTTTTTGTTTTGTTTTGTTTTGTTTTTGGTATATGTGTGTATTATTATTATTTCCCCAATTAGATAATTAAGCTTTTTTAAGGCAAGGTAAAACTTCTTGGCTAATTTAATTTATATTTTATGTTCTTACGTGAAAACCTTTAGTAAGCTTTTTAAATGAGCTACTAAGGGAGACCGTGGGAAAACTCTAAGAGAGCCAGGAATGTTTTAAGCATTCTCTTTCTTAGGGTCAAAGGGCTGGTAAAGATCTATAAAAACTTCCACATTTGGGGTAATCTCTAGACTTTGGCAGTTTAAGCTGAGAATGTTTTGAGACAGGAATAAGAAAAAAATGTAGTTTTTGGTATTTAATGATCCACTTTTATAGCTAAATGTTAAACATTTATAAAGAATGTAACAATCTTTTGTAGCAAGTAGTAATCTTTACATAATTCTTCTATCTGCCATGCAAAAAAAATTTTTTTTTTATTATGGTGACATTGGTTAACTAAATCCAGTAAGTTTCGGGTGTATAATTTAGCAATAAGGTGCATGTGCGCGCGTGTGTGTATTCCATTGTGTGTTCACCGCCTATAGTTAGATTTCTTTCTGTCACCACATATTTGACCCTTTTTACCCCATCTACCTCCCTCTTCCACCCTTCTCTTTCCCCCCAATCCTCTGGTAGCCACTAGTCTGTTGTCCAAGTCCATGAGTCTCCGTTTGTTTGTCTTGTTTGTTGCTTTTAGATTTATATTCCACACATAAGTGATATCTTGTGGTTCTCAATTTCAAAAATATTTTTTAATTAAGAAAAACCTTCCCCTTTTTTCACAGGACTTCCTGACCCATTTGCTAAAGTGGTGGTTGATGGATCTGGGCAATGCCATTCTACAGATACTGTGAAGAATACACTTGATCCAAAGTGGAATCAGCATTATGACCTGTAGGTTTAAATGGTTAATTTGAAATGAAACATAGAATCAGTATTATATGATATAGTCTGTGAAAAAGGATACAACACCTAGTGGAAGGTACTTTGGCTAATTGGTAGTTGGTTCTGGAAGATGAGGTGCCCTTCATAATAAGCCTATGAAGAACAAAAAGTATATACAGTATAGATCAGTTTCCTCTCCCTTTTAAAAATTAATTAAAGGTATTAATTCACTTTGAGGCAATTATAAGTATAAAACTAGAAAACAGTTGAGGTACACTCAAAGGCATTCTTTTTGCTTCTATATGGATGGTTTCTTTTAAATTTTATTTTAATCATAGTAGTATATGTACCTTTTTTAAAAGGCAAATGATACTATAAGGTTTTAAATGGGAAAATGCAATTCTCTGCTCCATTCTTATTCCTGAAGCCCATTCTTAAGGTAACTGCTTTCAATAACTTTGGCTATTTATTCTAGTATTTTTTTCTGTTTTCTAGATACCATGCTTATTTTTTAGCATTTTGATATATAAATATTTAAATAAATATCTAGTTATTTAGTTTTAGGTATTATTTTAAAATTTCCTACCACAGAAGATGACTTAGCTTTTACAACTGATTATCTCTCATCCTTACTCCCCAGCACCCACATGCCCCTTCCTTTCTCCCAACCCTCCTATATAGTTATTTAAACCTTCTTGGTTACATCATCGTTTTGCATTTACATTATGATCATGTAAATATTCATAACTGAGTCACATGATGGGCAATGATTACATTTCCTTTCTTGACAACTTTTGTTTTTCTGAAGTTAATGACTATCTTACTTTACCATTTGTTTAGTTTTCTATCTAATTAATTGATTCACAAACTCTCTTTAGAACTATCTCCTTTGCATACATTTAACTAATGAAGTATCCATTGGCTTTGTTTTCTCCTTGGAGATATCCCTCCTGGAGCCTCTATCCTTTTGCTCCAGTGAGATCTGGTGGTAGTTCTGAGACTTGCTGCATAGTTGTCCTGGAACTTGCTTTTATTGTTATATTGGGAATTTCCTTTGTCTCTTCTAGGTCCAATGACTTCCTATTTTTTTGTTTACTTCTCTGTTTTGGTGAAGTCTGTTTTCCATTGTCATCTTAAGAAGGAGTACAAAGATGTAGAAAGTTACTTGAGATTTTCTCTGAAAATATATTTTGTCTAGTTACTTGATTGATGGTTTTTCTGAGTATTGACTTCTAGGGGAGATCACTTTTCCTCCAGATTTTGAGTAAATTGCTCCATTGTCCCCTAAGTCTAGATCAGCATTGTCGAATAGAGATATCATGTAAGCCACAATGGCAGCTCGTCTGTAATTTAAATTTCCTGGTAGCCACATTAAAGAAAATAAAAAGAAATAGATGAAATTAGGGTTAATAATATATTTTCTTTAATTCAGTATAGCTAAAATATTTTTATTTCAACATGCAATCAATATAAAACAATTATTGAATTATACACACATACATACATGTGTGTGTGTATATTTTAAGCCAAGTCTTTGAAATCAGGGGTTCGATTTCCACTTACAGAGCGCCTCCATTTAGCCTGGCCACAGTTCATGTACTCAGTAGCCCTGTGGCTGGTGGCTACCATTTTGGACAGTGCAGGTTTAGAGTATTGCTGATGCCAGCTTGATTTTTGTCCTTCATAATTATTGTTTTCCACTACAAGATTTCAGGGTATTCTGTATATGCTCGATGTTAAATTTTTTGATGATAGATTTGGTATGTCTGCTACATAGTGCTAGATAGTGGGACCTTTTAATCTGGATACTTAAACTCTTTAGTTATGGTACATATTTCTATTTAATTATCTGTAGATAATTTCCTCTCCTCCATTTTCTTTCTTCCTCTCTTTTTTCTTTTCTGGAACTCCTGTTACTTGGACGTTATCACTCCTAAATTGATCATCATTTAGTTGTCCTATCTTTTTCCCTCATTTTTTATCCTAGTTTTAAAAAAATAAGTTTTAATAAAAAGTTTTTGTTTTAGTAGTAAATTAAAAATTAAAATGACATATCTGGGCTGTTTCCTCAATTTTGTTTTGCAGCATTTCTATGTATTGTAATTTTTGCTCTTACATTTTTAACTTCCAGGATCATTTTGCTTTCTGACTATCCCCTTTTTATAACTCCCTTTTATTTCTTGACTGCAATATCTTCTCTGACTAGAGAACTGAGTGTTGTAATTGTAGTTTTCTTCCATTACTTGTATTACCTCTCTTTCCTCAGAGTTCCTTTTTTCTGTCAGTTTGGTTTGGATTTCTGTCTTTTTATATTTAAGAAGAGGCACTTAAATGTGGATCGGAAATTCTATGCCCATGAGTTGAGCCAGTCAACTAGCAGGTGTAACTGTGACATTTTCATTGCACATAATTTTCCTGTCTCCCGCCCAAGGGCTCTATTCCTAGATGCTAGCGTTCTTGGAGCTGAGCAGTGTAAGAATGCTAGGTGGTATCTCTGTACACTAGATTAACGTCATCTTAAACTCTCTCACTAATCCTTTTGTTTCAGCCCCACCATCACCGTCAGAGTAATTTGGGCATACAGTTTGGCAATATTTCAGGGGTTTGGTGGCAGAAATAGTCTTGTTTCTTGTTTGTTTCTTAGGTTTCAGGTTTTTTTTTCCAGGTTGCTACTTCAGTTATCACATGTTTCCTAAACTTCTACCATTTGTCAAATCTCTCATGTTATAAAAATGTCAGTCATCCTGATATCCTGACTTTCCAAGTCTTTAGCTTTTTAAGCTTCACTGGCATTCTACTTCACTCTTCATCAACTTCAGCTTTTCTTCAAAATGTTCCACTTGACTTTACCTACAAAAAATAATCTTGGATCTTCCATTAAAACCTCTATGCCTGACATCTCACCTACTTACTTCTAGACCATTAGCTCTAAAACACCTTGGAATACCCAGCTCAGCCTTGACTGTGCTCAGTTATTTAAATTTGACTTTCTAAACCACATGTGAACAAATCTTATGTCTCCACTCAACATTAAGATATCTAGAGACAACTAAGAGTAATGCTTTTGTGTTTGCCCCTCAGTGCTATGGCTCAGTAACTCCAAGTTAATAAGCAAATAATTTGGAACTAAAAAGATAGGCAATAGAGAGAAGTGAGACTGCCTAACTTCCCACCCCTGCCACTTACTGTGTGATCATCTACTCATTAATCCCTGTGTATCAGTTTCTATTAATAATAATAACAGCAACAACAATGCCTATTTTAGAAGACTGATACGAAGATTAAGTGAGATAGTACATGTAAAGTGCTTAGAGTAGTAGTATCTGGCATGTAATTCTCAAATGTTAGATGCTTTTAGTAAACATTTTAGGTCAGAATTTTTTTAAAAAAACACTGCATGTTCCATTTATTGCCATAATATGAAATACATGCTTTTTTTTTTTTGGTTGAATTTTGTAATTAAAAATTATTGGGGTGACATCGATTAATAAAATCAAATGACTTTCAAGTATACAATTCAGTAGTATGTCGTGTGTGTGTGCGTGTGTGTGTGTGCGTGTGTGTGTTGCATTAGGTCACAGATTTTTTATTATTTGACTTGGCCTTTAGGGATTTTGAAAACAGTTTTAATAAGCTACTATCTATGTAGCTGGCTAAGCTTTTGAGTTCTTAATCAGATTATTTCAAGCCCTTTCTTTTAGCATCAATTAGATTTATATTCAGCCAGAGACCCAGCTACTACAGTGAATACGACACTATCCTCCAAGCATGTAGCCAAGTAGTGTATAAAGACAAATAAATAGGAAATTATAAAGTGTGCTAAAAAGATGAGGAAGAGTAGGGTGCTGTGGAAAATATATAGAACTTCTTAACATGGATTTAGGGGTTGGGGAGAGCTTCCTAGAAAAAGTGGTATTTAGACTTAGACCTTAGGTAAGAGGTAACTTGAAAAAGGAAAATGTGGGAAGTCCCTAAGTAACAGTGGCCTGTGTGAAGACCTAGAGGTGAAAGAGAACGTGACTGTGAAAACAGTTCAGAGAGGCAGCATTGGCGAGTTTATGTAAGGTGAGGGGAGTGTGGTGAAAAGCAAGCAAAAATAGGAAAGCAGGAGCCAGCTCATGAAGGTCCTTGGAAGCTTATTAATAACTCTGAATACTCTCCTAAAAGCAATGGAGAACAATGACAGGGTTTTTAGTGGGAAAATGCTATAATCAGATTTGTATCCAAGAATGAACACTTGGCCTATATTGTGAAGAATGACTTAGAGGGAGGCAAGAATGGCAAGGAAACTAGTTCCAACACTATGGGGGAATCCAGCAAACAGGAAAGGATGAATTTATGTTTCAAAAGTAGAAATGAGAATGGAGAGATATAGACATTCTAAATATTTTTAATAAGGCCTTAAAACGTAATTTTTTTTTTTATCCTTGAAAAAAATGAAATTATACTGTATCCTATGCTCTGCTGGCACTTGGCTCACGGGCTGTGGTCTGCTGACCCCTGCCTTAGGCACCTTGCTTTTCTAGTGTTGCTGCTACGGCCTTTCTCAACATAGCAACTAGAGTGATCCTGTTAAAAAGTATTTCAACTCTTGTTGTTCCTCTGCTCCAAGTCCCTGTTGGCTTCTATCTTACTTGGAGTAAAAGCCAGAGTTCATACCATGGCTGACAAAGGCCCTTCCTTATGATTTGTTCCCTGTATTGGTTAGAGCAGGCTAACTGATCTAACAGATAGTAGACAGTACCAAACTTTCAATGGCTTAATACAATAAAAATATATGTTTTATATAAAGTCCATTTGGCAGGGGGGCGAGACACTGTCAAATAGTTATTTAAGGATACAAACTTGATAGAAGCTTTCCTGTTTTTAATGTATTTTCTATGGGCCTGACATCCAACCTCTTCACAGGATACTTAATCCAGTGGTGAGCTGCTCTAAGACCTGAGGGAATCAATCGTTGAGCATACCTATAAATCTGGCTTTCCACTTGG
This sequence comes from Pteropus alecto, assembly GCF_000325575.1. Taxonomy (NCBI): domain Eukaryota; kingdom Metazoa; phylum Chordata; class Mammalia; order Chiroptera; family Pteropodidae; genus Pteropus; species Pteropus alecto. The sequence continues at coordinate 11,892,181 of NW_006436283.1, forward strand.
GAAACTGATTTAATGTGACTTTTTAAAATGTTTAGTTTGGGGTGATTTAGCCGTTTAATACTTGATTCTGGTTCTAGAATTTTAACACATCATATAGTCTATACTTGCCAGATTAGCTCCGTTAGGTCTATTTGAAAACTGGTACATGCATACTTGATACTTTAGTTCAGATTTTTTTATTTGTAAGCAACAGAAATTAAATTCAAATAGGCATAATTTTAAAAAAGGAGAATGCATTACCTTGCAGAATTAAAAGTCCAGGGTGGTAGGGATGCTTTAAGCACAGCTGGATCCAGGGGCTCATGTGTGGCTTCCATGTTCCTCATTTAAAAGTTTTAGTTCTCACTTAATGGTGTAGGCTTTTTCATATACGAAGTGATTTTTTTCTACTACTGCTGCTTTGTTGAATGACACATTAAGGTCAAGGTTGCTGGACCAAAAATTTGACCTCTTAGAGTCACTGAAATATAGTTAGGATTTTACTGATAGAATTGTTATTATGATTTCGCATGGGATGACACCATGTTAACAATTGGCTGTGGAAGAGCTTTTACATACTTGCAGGTATATGCACAGACAGTATAGTAACGCTTTTCCCTGCTCTGCTTGTCTGCAGGCAGTGAAGTGAAATCTGCAAGAGTCCTGCTCGCTCAAGGCCTGCATACAGGAAAGAAGCAGGGGAAAAGCGTTATAGTCAGCTTTTGTTCTACAGCATTTTAAAACATAACAGGTATGTCAGATTTTTGGTCTGTCAGCCTTGACAATGCCCCTTGAAGTGAACTGAGCACTCTCTGAGGTAGTAGGTTATATGGAAATGTATTTAAAATGTGACCGTGATAAAAGTTCTTATAAGATCTTCATTCTTGGAAAGAAATAACTATAGATTCCCATAGTGTTATTTGACACCAGCTACTACAATTTTTTTTACTAAGAAAAATTGTTTCTCAGCCTGAGAGTGGTATGTGATAAAGTTTAAATTAAAAATTACTTTTAGATTTTAACTTGTAAGAGTTTTTAAAAATTTAAATTCAGTCTTGTGGATTGATTGAACTCAAACCATTTTGCATTATCCAGCCATACTCTGAAACATTCATGACTCTACACTACAAAAACAAAAGAAAAATTTGCACTAACCACTTGTAATTGCCAAGTTACTCATGCAGTCCTTTTGTTTTTTAGGTATATTGGAAAGTCTGATTCAGTTACGATCAGTGTATGGAATCACAAGAAGATCCATAAAAAACAAGGTGCTGGATTTCTTGGTTGTGTTCGTCTTCTTTCCAATGCCATCAACCGCCTCAAAGACACTGGTTGTGAGTAGATACTAGAGCTTTTAAAAATTTACATACATATTTGTACATACACATATACATGTTTTTAGGGGAAGGCAGGGGTCCAAAAACTTAACTTCTTGTGTATGTTTGAAACATTGATAAAAATTCCTGGTCTAAATTTATTTTGTGAACTTTAAAAAACAGTGAAACATTTGAAATATGTTAAACTTAGAACTGAATCAGAGCTGATGCTTACTTTCCAGTGAATACATAGGTTAAGAAATAATTGGGGCAGGGAGGGAGTAGATGGGGTAAAAGGGGTCAAATATGTGGTGACAGAAAGAAATCTAACTATGGGCTGTGAACCCACAATGCAATATATTTGCCTTACTGTTGAATTGTACACCCGAGACTTATTGGATTTCGTTAACCAATGTCACCAAAATAAAAATAAATAAATAAATTTTGAAAAAAGAAAGAAATGATTGATATACAGAAGAGTAAAAAGGAAAAGTGTCAATGTATATATGCCTTTTTAAAAAATTTCTTAGCACCTTTCTCTGGTTTTGGTGGATTTGTGAGATAAGTGAGTTTTATTTAGGCGATTGGAGTATTTAAGGTGGCAGTTAAAGGGGAATTATTAGTGAATAAGAATTATTCATTGAAAAAATTGTTATTGAAAGGCAAACATTATTTTGAGTGTAAGATGGCCGTATTAACTACTTAGCTATATAGTTTAGTTTATCACCAACCTGGGCATTTAGAAGATTAGACCAAGATGAAGATATTAGAAGTGATTTCCACATTGGATTGACAAGTTAACTTAACATTTGTGTAATTCATGTAACCAGGTGACAAAGCATCTTTTTGGGAGTGGTTCCCTTGGGACATAGATGGAAATGTCTTTTTCAACAGGTTTTTTGTTGTTGCTTCTATAAAATTCATTTTTATGTAATACGAAAAATATTGCTAGCCATCGTCATGGGATTTTTAGCTCAGATGCCTATATTAAGCAAAAATTCACATAGAATCTAACAAATTAATAAATAAAAAATAGAGTAAATTTAACTTTGAATGTTAAATATATTAAGAGTTGATTCCCGTTAATGTAGTATGGTACCATAGCCCAGATGTATTGAGCCATTAAAAAGAAAAAGGGAGATAATTGAGCTGGATGTTCTGAGTTAAGGGAATTAAAGGCACCCAAGAATTTCTTATGTTTCTGGGTTGACAGATTGACCAACTGGAGGTAGAAGATGTTGGGATTGGAAAAGGTCTAGCATATAAAATGAACTGTTTTATTACCCAATCAAGCAGACAGACTGCAGACTTATAGGTCACATGTGTGACCTTATCTCTGGTTCAGTTTAGTCACCTCTTATTGAACCTTTAATGTGCCAGTTACTGTTAAAAACCCTGGTAATATAAAGGTGAGAAAGGTATGGATTCTGTCCTCTGAGAAGCAAGGGCAAAGGCCTCCTGGCTAAGGGAGCAGGACACACTGGAAGAACTGAACAGAAGAGGAATTGCGCTGCTCAAGTCCACTGTATAGCTGACTTAATATCATCCATTTATTATTCCCTTGGAAAGAAATAACCGTAGATTCCCATAGTGTTATTTGATACCAGCTACTAAAATAGTTTTGGGGCATGGACTTTTTTTCTGCTGCTTATGAATGTTTTATTGCATTAATTTATTTGATCTTGTTGATGTGCGGTAATGTTTAATTTATCAAACATTTATTGAGCACCCGATGTACTGTTCTATCAGGTTGTAGAGGACAATACAAAAACTAAGATATGGACTCCTTGTTTTATCAGTTCACGATTATTTATTTAAATAGACAGATGGCATACAGCTGCAAAAGAATTCAGTTTTAAGTGTATAATCAAAGTAAAACCAACATGCTAAGGGTGACATTGTTCCTTACTGTAACTGGCCAGGCCAATGTTATATCTGTTTTACAGATGAAGCATGAGAGAATAAATGAGTTGCTCCTACATGAGTTAGTAGAACAACTGACTCAAACTTACCTTACAGTTTATACTTGGCTTCTCACTAATGCTTTGTGTGTTGGGGAAGGGGTCATTTGAAATGGTTAGAATAAAAATAACAATGACAACAACTAACATTTATTGAACAAATAAGTGTCAGGTACTTTGCAATTATCTGACTTAACTCTTAGAAAATCTAAAGTGGGTGCTGCTATTACGCATGAGGAAATCAAAACTTGGGTAAATGGCTTAAGAACAACTATTAAGTGGCCAGACTGAAGTGGTCTGAAATCTTTGGAAAGGAAGTAACTACATGTTGGCAGTGTGTATAGTTTTTGAAATCCAACTTTATGAAAACTTTTGTTGAGACATTTATACTAATTAAAACATTTTTCATCATTACAACATGATTAATTCTTTAAATGATAGACTTGATTTCCAGTAGATTATGGAAATTTACTATCACTCAATAGCTGTTAGAATCTCTGATACCAGCTTGTTTTTTAATTGCCTTTTTTTTTTTTTTAATTTGAAATAGATCAGAGGTTGGATCTATGCAAACTTGGGCCAAATGACAATGATACCGTTAGAGGACAGATAGTAGGTAAGTGTGGAACTTAAAGTTACATGAATTTTGGCTTCATTCAAGCTGACCTAAACTCTAAATGCCTTTTAAATCAAAGTACAACTGTCATTTTATTGTATTGGCATGCATTAATGAGTCATGCAAAAATGTTTCAAACAGTGGATCAAGATCCAGACTATCTTAATTTTTTAAAAAACGAACAAACTATGAATAATGTAGGAAAAAAACAAAGGCTCCTAATATGGTGAAGAACTATTGATCCTTCAGGAAGGAATCCTTTTAAAGTATAAAAATATAGTAGAGCACTGAGACAGACTTTATAGATGGTATTAAGTTTTCTGAAAATAACTCTCAAACTGGTTTTTGAGTAAATATTGAACTCTTAATGCTTTACAGTTTTAAAATAATCCATGCTAATTGAAAAAAAAACAATGAGGAATGGTTAAAAAAAAAAAAATGAGTACTGATTGGGAAAGGGAGAAATTGTTCTCTTGCTCATGAGGTACTTAGTGGGCTATCTTAAATTGACCCATAGGAAGGGCTTTATATAAAATTTCCAGAGACTTATCATAAGAATCTATGGGTTGGGATTTGATCAAGATATATAGTGTGGAAGGACACTGAGGCAAGCTCCTTTAAGGCTTCTTAAAAAAGAAAAATGCAACTGGAATCTTACCACTTAATTATAGAGCATAATTTAGAATAAGATAATTGCATTATGAACCCACCGGAGAGGTTTTGGTTACCAAAGGTATGAAGAACTTCATTTTACAAGGCAATGAATTGAGTTCTTAGGGAATTGCCAGGATAGCAACATAACAAAGCCCTATTGCAGTTATCATAGGAAAGTGTCTGCACTATAGCATTATTGATAATTGCTGTCATTCTTAGATTGAGAAGGGAGTAAAAACTCAAAAATAAATCCTGGCATACAAGACTTTTAACTGTAATTGTTTCTACTTTATTCGACTTGATATGTTATATAACATTTGCCAACTAATGTCTAGTTAATAACAAAATAGTTTTACTAGGTATAAATTTGCATTTATAAAAATAGTAGACTTTCCTTTGTCAGTGGTTAGACATATACCTGCTAGAATAAACTATATTTAAAAAGAATGTTTTACTTTAAAATATATGTCCTTTTGTATTTTTTTAATTTAAAGCTCTTGTGTGAATTTGGTGTTCATAATAGAGATGGGCTGTTCTCAAACATTATGCTTTATGATCTTGCAGTCTGTTCTTTAAGAAGAAAAATGAAATTTAGTTCTTGCTGAATTAGACTTTTACAAATAATTATAAACAGATGTATATAATATCTTTTTGACAAATGGAGAAAAATAAACTAGAACACTAGCTTTAAATATATATATCTCCTTCTAATATTTATATATATGTATATTTTTATGATTTTAATTGTAGTGAACATAAGTTTTAATTTTTCTTTCACTTATTGTAACCATATTCATATTTATAATTAATGATTTTAAGGGATTAGTTATATCAGTATATCATAACTTAATAACTGGACAGCCGTTTTTTGCTCTTATAGCATTGGACCTTGTAAGCATTTTTGTACACTTACCTTTATCTTTTTTTTTGATTGTTATCTTAGAAGAAAAATCTCCCACATTGAGGTGATTGACTCAAGGGTTACAAGCCTTTTCCCTTGTATTTAAAATTGTTACTCAGTCCCTTCCATCTCTTGTGAAGTTTTTCTTTTGATTTTGTTATAAAATAAAATAAAAATATAGAGAACCTAAGGAGCACTCATAATGTGCCATCATTCTCATCACTTTCTCTGTATTTTTTAAAATGCTATCATACCATGCAGATTTTTAATAACCTGTTTTAATCTGTCCTAAACATCCTTTATTTCCCCCTCTTTGGTCCATGGATACATTTCTGTAGCATTTTTAATGTTGTATGGTGGGCAAATAATAAATTTAATCAGTGTCTCGTTGGATACTTAGGTTGTTTCTGATGTTTTAATATTATGAACAGTACTCTCTTAAACATAGTATTTCTATGACTCATTTTATATATTGCTAGAATTAGGCTATTTAAAAACACTATCCCATCTCGAAATCGCTTAGGTGTTTTATAATACAGCATTTTGGAGATGTACATTAAAGCTCATGAAATCCTTTAGCTTTGATTCTTAGTATTATTTTAACAAAACTATTGAGAAAACATATTGTTTCTGCTATGATTGTATTTTGGTAAGCATTTCACTTAGCCTTCTGTATAAAAACTGATTGTTTTCTAGTGTAATTTTCACACTAACATTTTGTTTACATTCCCTGAGGTTTATTACAGTGTTGTCTCCTGTAAATGGAATTTATATCAAAGAACAATGTGTTGAACTTTCTGATTTTTCAAACTTTTTACAGAGCTGGAAGATTTCAGAATTTTGAGACTTTCTAGAATGAAGGGTCTTAAGATATCATCATACTTTATGTAATGTTCTTTAAGAAGTTGGGCTACAGTCAAGTTGTCCTGTACCTCTTCTATCTTTTGGGAGAGTTGCCAAAAGTGGAATTAAAGAATAATAGAGCAGCAAGGACTTCAGGCATATCATTTACCCTAACTTCCTCATTATTCAGATTGGGATTATCTCAACCTCAAAGTTAAGTGTTTTGTTCAAGGTCACAGTGCTACACTACTTGTAGTATAGCCTGGTTTAGAGTTCACATCTGTTGCTGCCAAGTTTATTATAGTGGTTGTTTTATACTATACTGGATGATGATGTACTGTTTTAACTCATGAAATCCAAGTACCACCCTGTTGCCAGAATCTAGTGTTTTTTGTTGTTTTTTTTAAAAGATGGGTTAAGAATTAAACCCAAGTTAATGTGAACTTTTCAAATTCTTCTTGAATATACGTTTCTTTCATTTGTTACGCCTCTTCTTTAGTGCAGTAGTGGCTTTGCATTGCCCATTACAATGGGACAAAAGTAATTAGACGCTCCTCCATGAACATGATAAAGTGTAGGAAACCTTAAAATTCTATTATCACTCCTAAAGGAAAATAATCTCATGGGAGAAGAAATTACAGAATTTAGTAGAAACTGAAGAGTTTATTCTAAAATACTAAAATAAGCTAAGCCAGATAATTTTTAAAGATAAATATTTTAAATTGTAATAATTCTTTCTGGTTCTGTGACTCAGTAATGTTTCTGTTGTTTAATAGTAAGTCTTCAGTCCAGAGACCGAATAGGCACAGGAGGACAAGTTGTGGACTGCAGTCGGTTGTTTGATAATGATTTACCAGATGGGTAAGCTAAAATCATTAGAGAAACATGTAGATAAAATCCTTAAAATAATGAGAAATAACTTGTTTATTGTATATTTTACAATTTGCTGATCAGTTCCAGAATGTAGGTTTTTCTTGTACTTGGAAAATTAGTAAGGGATCTTGTCACAACAAATCTATAAAATAAGCCATGAATTAGATGTTAAATTTGGTTTTTAAGCCTTTTGACTAGGAGACAAATCAAATTTCTTGGCAAATATAACTCCTGTAAATATATGTTTAAAAAAAAACAACTTTTGTTTGATTAAATTATTCAAAGCTGAGCATGTAAATGCTGACTCTGGGACACTCTCTACTTAAAGGGATAGCATGGAGAATTCGTGCAATAGTAATTATAATAACATAGTAACATTTATTGAGCATGCACGTGCCAGATACTCTTATAAGCACTTTATATGTTACACTGATATAATTTAATTCTCATAGCATGTAGTTCTGGAATTAAACCATCTGAGTTCCAGACCTTACTCTTCTGCTTAGTCGCTTTATAAATTCCATTAATTTATTTAACTTTTGTCAGCTTTCATTTATATTTATTTATAAAAGAGGATGATGATAATATACATTTTACAGATTAAAAAAATCGAGACTTAAGTAACTTGCTGAAGGCTACAGTGGCAGAGCTGGAACATTTAAGCCTTAATTCCAAAGCTCATGCCTTTTGTTGCTTTTCTCTATCTTTGATACTAGTTCTGATACTTTCCTGATTTTGTTTTTAACTTTTAAAGTATTTTTAATTAGCTTCAATTTGGTATAGTTTACATAAAACAAGTTATATCCATTTAAAGTGTATGATTGTTTAGATTTTGACTTGAATTATTTTTGACATGAAATTTTACATCCAACCTGTGGTATTTGCTCATTTTGTTTAAACTATTAAGAATTGCTATAATTTAAGTTTGTTTATAGATCACTTTTGCTTGTTGATTTTTCAGTTAATGTTTATGGATGTGAAGTAGATTATGGTACTTTGAAGGAGAAGTTTAAGATGAAATAACTAATTAATATTGAGAAATTACAACAACGTAAGCCTTAATTTTTCTAAACTTGCTCTTCATTATTTACTGTAATTGAAATCACAGGGGGAAAAAACTTCTTAGCATCTATTTTCTAAACGTCTCTAAACCTCTGTTAATGTTTTAGTGAAAATCTTACATATCTATATTTTTAATCATTTGCCTATTTTTTTGTTATCTGAATTAAGGTTTTGACAAAGAAGTGGCATTCTTGCTTTTTTAGAGAAGTTTGAGTAGGCTAAGTGCTTTAAAAAAACTTTTATATACTTTCTAGATAAACTTAATTTTTAAAAATTGTGATTTTTATTCTTTGTATGGCCTTCCCCGCCCCCCCGCCCACTAAATACTAGAGAAATTTGTGTAATTTAATTGGGCATTGTTGACATTGAAAAATTCTCAGAGTTTGGCTGATGGAAAATATTAGTCACATCTCAGTGTAAATATTTTAGAACCTTCAGAATTCCAGAAGACTTATTGTACAGTTTTAATATAATTTGAAAAAATTCCTGTATTCTGTGTATTGATCTTTCAGTTTGTCATTCTCAATTCATACTAACAGGTAGGTGTCTTCATGGCTTGGTTATTACACTAAAATCATTTCATATCCAGCTTCCTATTAATTCCTTATCTCTCAATATTTTTATATAAGCTGGGAAGAAAGGAGAACTGCCTCTGGAAGAATCCAGTATCTAAATCACATAACAAGAACTACACAGTGGGAACGCCCAACACGGTAAGAACATACAAATACCTTCCCATGGCCTGTGCTTTTCACCTTCCTGAAGTGGTCCCTTTCGTTTAACTGTCAGCTTTATCGGATTTCCTGTCTTGGTTTTTAACTGTTCTAGATTAGTAGCTCTTACAGCAAATGCTGTTATTATTTTTAAAAAGTAATTTTAAATAAAGATTGTTCGGCAAATGATCCTGTTATTGTAGCTGCAGGGCGATGGTACTCAATAAATATTAAATGAATTAAATGAATAAATTGAGAAGTCATCTTATTTCTGGGACTCTTAAAAAAATGTTTTTGAGCCCATTATTGAATGACTGTAACAAAATATACGGGCTCTACATTTGTTTAGTCATATAGGGCGATGATTATATTATAGTACGTCTGTCATCAAGATAAGCACCAAATGCTCTGAGACCATATGGAGGGGCACCTGACTTAGAGTGGAGGGTGAGGGGATGGTGGAACTTACAGAGGAAAACTCTGAAGGAGGGGAATCTCTGAACTAAATCCTGAAAAATGTTAAGATTTAGTTAGGTGAGGGAAAGGTGATGAAAGTGTTCAGGATAGTAGTCACAGCTATCAGTCAGTTCACCAAATGGTTATATGTCAGGCATTGTACTCAGCATTTGGGCTGTAACATTGAACAAGGTGGAGCTTAATGTAGAAAGACATGGGGATGCAAGAACACTTTTGGAAACACCAAGGAAGTGCATTATAAGTAACAAAATGAGTAGGATAAGTGGCTGAATTTTCTTTTTTTTCTCTTTTCTTTCTTTCAACAAAGTTTATTGCCACCTCTCCTCATTATTTGTTTTGCCCCACCCTCCTTTTTCTTTTCTTGAAAAAACGACAGAACATCAAATGCTTCTCATTAACTATGCGTACTTTTATTTACTAGGGATTAATTGCTTAACTCATTGAAACACAAAGTTTTCTCTATTGTGATTCTTGAATAAAAACTTAGATCAAGTTGCCATTTTAAAAAAATGCTTATTTGCGAGTTGCATTTCTGTTATTACACTGCCAATGATTTTATTATATCTGAGTGTAAATGACTGTGTACTTGTGTCAGTGTTTTAGTGAAATCCATTTCCTCCTAATTCATTTAACTGATAAAATTGACTTTAATTTCTACATGTATAAAGTTGATTGTGTTGTTTTAGTTTAAAAATTAACTCTAGAGTATCTTACTTTGGATGACCTGTAATAGACTGGAAGCTCTTTGAAGAGACAAACTCTCTTCTTTCTTCGTTCAGTGAATATTTATTGAGCTACTCGGATATATGCCAAGCACTGTTTTAGACGTGGGGGATATATATAGTGGGGAACAAACTAGGCTCTCTCTTTAAATATTCTAGTGCTGGAAGCCAGACAAAGACAAGGATGCAAGTAAGAAAAATATCAAATAATTGCTATGCTAGGGAAATAAGGTGATATACTATCAAATGCCTGGGTGACTGCTTTTGATTCAAAGGTCAGAGAAGGCCCTCCTGTAGGCTGTGGTTTGAATGACAAGGAGCCTGGCCTAGGGAGAATCAGAGTAGAAAGCATTCTGGGTGGAGGGAAGGGTCTCCAGCACTAAAGGTAGAATGACCTTGGCAAGTTCAGGGAATAGGGAGAGTGTCCGTGTGGCAGAAGCTGAGTGGGAGAATCATGGACGTCAAGTCTGAGCGGTAGACTGTAGCTAAGTCAAGTCGTGCTTTGTAAGCTACTGCTCACATCTACAAATATCTGTGGGTTTCATAGAAAATGTAGTTAATATTAAGTGCTTTAAAGACAGAATTGACATTCTGCTTATCACTTGATAAGGCTTCAGGCTTTTATTGAGAATTCTCAAAGTCATTATATTTGTATTAATCATTCCGTTTCTTTAGAAGTAATTGTTTACTGCAGTACATACAGTGTCTAAAGAGCTCTACTTTTGATTTCTGAGTTGAGTAACGTTTTTTCCCTGTTACTTTTCAATAGACCGGCATCCGAATACTCTAGTCCTGGCAGACCTCTTAGCTGCTTTGTTGATGAGAACACTCCAATTAGTGGAACAAATGGTGCGACATGTGGACAGTCTTCAGATCCCAGACTGGCAGAGAGGAGAGTCAGGTCACAGCGTCATAGAAATTACATGAGCAGAACACATTTACATACTCCTCCAGACCTACCAGAAGGCTATGGTATGACAACTAGCAGAGGAAAAATAAAGTGTGGTTTACTGATTTCAGCTTGCTAAGAAAGCCGGAAAATCAACTTTTAAAGAAGTTATTAATCTGGGTTTAGGAATTCTGCATGAAAATAAATGTAAACCGTTCCAGCTTTGAAAAGTCTTTGAAGTGGTAGAAGACCTAACCAACAGTTTGACCTTGGGCTAGTCATTTAACCTCAGCCTTTTTGCTCTTTTATAACGAAATAAATGAATGATACGTGTTCTTATCACAAAAGTATTGTGCGGAGCATGTGAAACAATGTGAGACTTCTTTGTAAATAGCACTGTATAAAGGTAAGATGGTATTGTTACTGATAAAGGTAATCCGAAGTCACACCTGAAATGTAATTTTCTAAACATACATATTTAGGAAGAATTTCAAAAGCATATTTATGATGGTCTTTATATATTAAATTTGTATTGTCTATAATTTTGGGTTATCTGAGTGATTGGGTTATTGTTATAAATGATTTAGTTAACTTCTGTTTGTATAAAATTATTATAATCTTATATAATTTTCTAAGTTGTAGAATTTCAAGAGGAAGGTGACATGAATCCTCTCGTAGTTGAATACAGAACTTTTAAAATTAATCACAACTTGTGAACACTCTTGTAGATAGTATAAACTCGACTGTCCTCCTTTTTTGTACATTCTTGCCCTCTCAGCAGCCTGTAGATAAACTATTCTGGGCTAGTGGTGACACCTAATGACCAACATTGGGAATTGCTTGATTTAAATTTTATTTTTAAATTTTATTTTTTACAATAGAGTATTTTTTTAACTGTTCTGCAAATCATGATTTTAACTTTATTTTTTTAATGTATTTTAATTCTTGATTTAATTAAAAAGAATTTTTCCCTTAAATGTGCTGTACTGCACAATCGAACTTTTATAGCACAGTGATTATTAGAGCATTGCCTTTGGAGACAAGTAGACTTAGGTTCATAATCCTGGCTTTGCCATCTGTTAATTGTGTGACACTGGACACATTAATTAACCTCAGTGAACCTCAATTTTATCTTCTATAAAATGGAGAAAATAGTGATATCAACCATGTAGTTTTGTTACAAGAAATAAATGATAATTTCATGTCGAGTGCCTGACACAGGTCTAGCATAAAAAGCATTTAGTAAATTTTAGCTGTTATTAATGTTTAGACCTCAGAATAAAGTATATCCTGCCATTTTTCTTGAGATTGTAAGGCAAGCTATTGGGAGTGGGGGTAGTTATACTTTTATAATATTTGTGTGATATGAGTTAAAAAATTTTTTAATCCAACCAAAACATAGAAATAAAGTGGGTCCTAAGGCTGAAATTATTGCAGCTATTATGTATAACCAATTTTAAACATTTTTATATTTGTAATTTTAAAAAGGTTAAATAGACTTTTATAGGTTTATAAACATTATATTTCTACTAATACATATTAGCAATAGTTTTATCACTTTATACGATGGAATTTTTCATTAGATTTGGTTTAAAGAAAAGTGGTTCTGTTGCTTAAAAACATAAATAGACTAAAAACCACCAGTGAAGGAACCCTTTCACAGATTCTTTCTTTTTGCCCTGGCTTCGTCATTCTCCTTCCAAAGACTTTGAGTTAATGTCACATTTGACTTTTTTCTCCCCAGTATATACAGTTGCTCTTCAGTCTGCCTCTAATTTGGTTATTTTTCCACCTTTGCCTATTTTTGACTATAGAGTGTCTCCCCTGTATTCCATCGTTTTTGCTTCCATTTAAGTTCAAATGTAGTCTTGAGAATACCTCTCTCAAGAAAAGAGAAAAACATATGTTTTGGTTTAAAATTAGGCATAATAAAAAAGCATGACTACCCTGCAAACCCTTTGAACGTTTTTGCATGTCCCCTCAGAATCTCCCCAAAGTTGGCTAGCCTGTTTTTCTGAGCCTTCTTTTGTTCCTCTCAGGCTTCACATTTCTTCATGTTTGTTTTGTTTAATTATTGGTACTGTCACAATCTTGTTTTCTGTTTGTACTCCTTGCATTGCAACATGGTTAGTATTTGAGCCACATTGTAAGTATAGTTCGCTTTTAGATGGCTAGCCTGTGACCCTCATCACTATTTTTATAAGATTGTTTCCAGGAGAACATGTATTTTGAGTTCAGAACAAATGATTTGTAAAGCAAAATTTTTGTAATAATATAGATTGGTAACTTGGTAATTTGCTTATTAATATAATATTCTAGTGTCTATAGCTATCTTTGATTTGGACATTCTGAATATGTTTTTATTATTAGTGTTTCTTAATTTTACAGAACAGAGGACAACACAACAAGGTCAGGTGTATTTCTTACATACTCAGACTGGTGTGAGCACATGGCATGATCCAAGAGTGCCTAGGTAAGAACATACTCTAAATACTCTTTATGCAATTGAATATACATTTTACCTAGGATTTCTTTGATTATGTAATCTTTAACTTCTTAAAATAGTCCTTATAAAAGTTTGGCTCTTTCTAATAGTCATTTCAGTTTGACAGTTAGTAGAAAATCCTGCCTACTTCTCTGCAGTCCTTCCCCAGTGCTCTACCTCCCAACCAGTCCCCAGGCCCTCTCCCCTCTCACCCTTAAAAAAACTCTGAGCAAAAACATGGGTCTTTTAGGAGTTCGAAAATAGACCTGGGGAAAAAATGCATTGATATAAATGTATCAATATTCTTTTATGTGTTCCTTGATAAAGTTTCATTTTAATGTAGAAAAGAAATAATCTAAATTAAATTTCTATCAAATGCCAAAACTTGTATATCTGAACTACAGACATTGTTGAGCGCATTTACCGAAGATCGTTCTCTGCCTAATGCTTATACTCAGAGTTCTACTTGTCGAGAATCATGTATTTGAATCAAAACCAGATGTGACTAGCTAATCTTGGATTGCTTGGTACTCTCTATATTTATAAATAAAGCTATTATAATAAAAATGTTTTGCTTTGTCATAGAGCTAATTAGAATCTCTTGAGTATGGCGACCAAAGAAATGTGTTATCATTAATTATTGTATCAAGATTGCCATTGCTGTGTCTTGGTAATATAAGCTGTTAGTTTTAAAAAGTAGTGGGGAGGAAATTTTTGTTTTATTAATGAGCTCACTGAAAAAAATTCAAGGGCCTAACTTTTAGAAATGAGACTTTGGTTATAAATTATGAAAACTGTTTTGGATTCTGTTTATCCAATTGAAAGTCAATGATGAGCTTTTTAATAAAATAATTTAAAATCATTTGAAAGAAATGTATAGAAGAAAATGAGTTTTTAGAAACTAAATGATTTACAGTAGTGAGAAAGTGGATCTTGCGTTTTCTATTGAAAGAATAGTATCAGAAATTGGAATTGAGAGAGATTTTGGTTATATGTTCTAACTCCTAAGGAAACGTCAGTTTTTCATTAATGAATAAGTGGCTTCTATAAAGGTTTAAGAATACTTCATGTCGAGTATTGAATAATGACTATGAAATTATGCTCTGGACTATTTTTCTTTTTAGTCTCTGTGCTCCAAATTGTTATCTTAAAAATTATATCATCATGTATCATCATATCTTTTATATTTGGAGGATCCTTTAGTAAATATGCCTTTGTGTATGGAGGATCTTTTATCAAAGCAGACTATAAAGTTAGATTCTATTAAAATATTATCACTGTTCAAAGACATTTATAAAATAGTGTAACTAAGACATTTAAACTTTATTTAAAGGTATCCAGTAAAGTTAGATTTATCTGAGAAGTCCCATTTCAAGTTTTGTATATCTCTTTAAAACAATGATGAATGCCTTGTTATTCATCATATTGCATACTGACTACATAGTCTTGAAATACAGATCTGTATTATTTTTTATGGCTGTATAACATCCCATTTTTCTTCCATTATCTCCCAATTGGAAATAAAAATTGTTTCTAGTTTTCTGCTCGTTTGATCAGTTCTTTAGAGCTCTCCTACATATGACTATAGATTTATAAAATTCTAAATAAAATGATATAAAGTCAAATCTGCATGTATTATATCAGAAGAATTATTCTTTGATTTCAGCATTTGCTTTTCATGTCTGAAAATTCCATTAAAAAAAATCTGTCTGTTCATTCTTAATCTCTCATTGATACTTTGCCTTTGTAACTGTTTTCTTTTTTTTGACTGTTGCATATCATAGCTGTTTTCTCTATTTGATCACTGACAGTACTCTGGGGTCTAAT
>NW_006436283.1:11907544-11916185 GCF_000325575.1 Pteropus alecto
CATCATGACTCCTTTCTGAGGTGTTTGGTGGTCTTTGTGAGTTTGAGCCTAACTGGTTTGAGTTCTCTGGACCTAAATTGGGGAATTAGGATGTTTTCCTGGAATCACTTCATCTTCTCTTTGAGTTCTTAGCATAGTGGGGAAGTTTCAGATTTCCTTTTCCAACCTTGCTCCTGGCCTGAGGCTGTTCCCAATTAACAGCTACCCATGGCAACTCTGTCCCTCTGTCGGCTTGCCACTCAGGTAACCGCTTCAGCTCCATTCACTTTTTTTTTTTAATTCGAGAAGGATTTTTGGAACCTTTTCTCTTGCTGCTTTTGAGACTAGCAGTGTCTTAAATAGTGTGTTCTTTCCAAGCTTCAGTTGTTCTGTAGCAGAAGAGTATCTTGGAGCACCTACAAGCAAGAATCAAAACTACCATTTCAACAAATCTATGGGTGCTTATCTGCGCGCATCCTTGTGTTTCATTATGACTAAGAATAGATTATTTCAAGAAAAATCTTTTTCTAGTTTAACTTTTAAAACATGATTTTGGTGAGTTATTATAATTATCTATTAAAGTATAAGTTTAGACATGCTGCTTTTATTTCATTTTTTAGGTCCTATAAATCTTTGTCTCTATGTAATAATATTTTAAGAATGTGTGATACAATGGCCTTTGGCCCATTAAGTCTGTTTGCTTTTTTCTTATTGTAGCAATAAGCCTTAGAGTATTATATTAGGTGTCTTAAACAGATTCTTCATTCACTAGCTTTACAGATTTCAAAATTCAAAATGGAGAAGTTATTCTTTAAAATATATATGGCGATTATTTTCAGGATCCTGATTTCAATAACATTTCCAGTTTTGCTTTGTTGAAGAACTTAATCATAGAATGTTCTTTTATTTACACAAATCTTATGATGTAAAGAAGGAAAGAATTGAAGGGCAATTTTAGAAAACATTTAATTCTTTATATCACTGGCATTTATAAAACAGTATTTTGTCAGATAAATATTGAAGTATAGCTTATGTTGGCAAATGTTGTGATTGCTTTCGTATTAATTTAAAATCTGTATTACATTAAAGCCCAGGAACAAACTTTCTAAAAATGTAGACTATGTGATAAGTTTCTGAGCCATTTATGGATTGGGTTTTGAATATGCAAGTTTGTTAAGCCATTGGGAATTAAAGATTCCAGCTGAATATCTCAAGTTTCTGAAACAATACATTTTCTCAGACTTCATGGAATTGTTCTGTGTCATTTACACTTGCTTGGCTCAGCAGGCCCAGCAATGAGGTATTTTTTATTTCATATTTGTTTTTGCAGGGATCTTAGCAACATCAATTGTGAAGAGCTTGGTCCATTGCCTCCTGGATGGGAGATCCGTAACACGGCAACAGGCAGAGTTTATTTCGTTGACCATAACAACAGAACAACACAGTTTACAGATCCTCGGCTCTCTGCTAACTTGCATTTAGTTTTAAAGTAAGTTTTTGAAACAATACGTGTTAAAGTGCAAGTCTGAACAAGAGAAGACTGATGATGCTTTTTGTAATAAATGTGATAGAACATCTGCTCTCATGTTACAAATTACTTTTGTTGAAGAAAATTTCACCTGAGTGTGACAGGTTTTAGTCTGATAAATGGGTGTTTTAATCCCACTGTGTTTAAGTAGGAACCCGTCTAGAAATGTTAGGAAAAGGGTATGATTCAGAGGTGCACCCTGGCACACCTGAAGAGACAGGTCGATGCCCCCCGCCTTGCCCCCAAAATAGCCCCTGGGTAGCTGAATCTATCCCAGGGCACTTTTTGCAGTCAGTTTTGTCCTTTAGCTTTAAGTCTTCTTTCCCATTTGCAGGACTTAGATAGTCTTTAGTGCAGTCTTTGAATGGGCTTGAGGTACCCTGGTGTTTTTTTGTTTTTATTTTTTAAATCAGCTTTAATTGATTTAATTTAAATGTAATTGACATAAAGTAAACTGTGCATATTTAGACATATTATACACCCGTGAAACCATTGCCACAGTGAAGATAGTGAACATATCCATCACCCCCAAAAGTTTTCTTGTACCTCTTTGTAATTCTTACTCCTGGCCCCTTCTTGTGGGGCTTTCCACCTGTATTAGTTTCTTAGGGCTACCATATAAAATACCACACACTGGGTGGTTTGGAACAACAGAAGTTCATTCTCTCACAGTTCCGGAAGCCACAAGTTCAGAATCAAGCTGTCATCAAGGGTTAGTTCCTTCTGGAGACTCTGAAAGAGAATCTGTTTCTTGCTTCTCACCTAGCTTTTGGTGGTTGCTGGAAACCTTGCTGTTTCTTTGTTTGTACACACATCATCCCAATCTTTGTCTTCACATGGACTTGTATGATCTCTTTCTACCCATAAAACTTATGACACCAAATATGTGAGTTTTTCCCTAAAATCTACCAATTCTCCAAGTCTCCAGACCCTAGTGGGGTACAACGATTGACTTCAGTTCTGACAATACTTACAGTTACTGTCAGGCCCCTCAGGTTAAGGACCCAGTCCTATACGATTGTCGCCACTTCAGATGCAAATTGCAAGTCCCAGTTCTTACTGACTGGCCGTAAATTGGATGGGGGCAAGGTGCTCACATGATCCTCTCCTTGGGTCCAGTAATTTGCTAGAATAGCCCACCAAACCAGGGGATACTTTATGTACTATTACCAGTTTATTACAACTCAAGAACAGCCAAATGAAGGCGACATAGGGCAAGGAATGGGGACGAAGGCGCACAGAGCTTCCATGCCTCTCTGGGTGCTTCTCTCTCCCAGCAGCTCAATGTGTTCACCAGCCTGGAAGCTCTCTGAAATACCGTCGTTTGGCTCTCTGAAATACCGTTGTTTTATGGAGCTGTCATCACGTGGGCATGAGCAATTATTAACTCAACCTCCAACTCCTTTCCCGTCCCCAGAGATTGTGGGGATGGGGCTGAACATTCCAGGCTTCTTTTCAAGCCTTGGTCTTTCTGGCGACCAGCCATCATCCTGAAGCTATGTAGCTGCCCACCAGGAGTCACTTCGAAAACAAAATGCTCTTAAACATATACCAGGAAATTCTAAGGGATTTAGGAGTGCTGTGTCTGGAAGTGAGGACAAAGACCAAACATTAGAACAAAAGACACTGCTGTTACCTCTGTCACCCAGGAAATTTTAGGGATTTTAAGAGTTCTGTATCGGGAACCAGTGACCAAGTGTATACCAAAGTGTATTTCTTATTATGCCACACCTTCTATCCTGGCTAGATCCAAATTTCCCTCTTTATGACCTCATCTTAACTTCATTACATCTGCAAGGATTCTATTTCCAGTTAAAGTCACATTCACAGGTACCAAACAACACAATTCAGTCCACAACACACCCCATCTTCAGCTAACTACTTATCTGCTCTCTGTCACTATATGTCTGTTTGCATTTTCTGGAGTTTTAGATAAATGTATTCATACAGTGTATACTCTTTGTTTGGTTTCTTTTACCCAGCATAATCATTTGAGGTTCATCTCTGTTGTTGCATGTATGATTCACTTCATTCCTGGGTGGTATTCCACAATTTATCTATTTACCTGTTGATGGACATTTACCTGTTGTTTCCGGTTTTTGACTATGACAAATAAAACTTATGAACATTTATGTATAAGTCTTTGTATGGACATATGGTCTCACTTCTCTTGGGTAAATAAATACCTAGAAGTAGAACAGCTGCATCATAGATTTGTGTTTAACTTTTTTAAAAAACTGCCAGGTTGTTTTTTGAAGTGATTGTATCAGTTGACATTCTCACCAGCAGTCCGTGAGAGTTTTAGTTGCTCCATACCCTTGCCAGTACTTGGTATGGTTAATCTTATTAATTTTAGACGTCCTAATACGTGTGGTAGAATACACCTAATACATATAATGGTGGTTTCTCATTTTTAGTTTAAATTTGCATTTCTCTCATGCCTGATGATGTTAAATATCTTTTCATGTGCTTTTTGCCATCTGTAGATCTTCTTTGGTGAAATTTTTTGCCCCTTTTTAAAAACAATTGCTTTTTTTTTTTTTTTTTAACTTCTAAGTTTTGAGATATTTGCAATACAAGTCCTGTATCAGGTATATGCTTTGGAAAGATTTTCTCCTAGTCTGTGACTTGTCTCTTAATTTTCTTAAATGTCTTTTTAAGACCTTCCTTTCAAGGAAAAGAAATTTTCTTTGAAATTTTGACGAAGTTCAGTTATCCATTTTTTTTAACGGATTGTGCGTTTGGTGTCATATCTAAGAAAACTTTGCCTAACACAAGTCATAAAATTTTCCTTCCGTGTTTCAGAAGCTTTATGGCTTTAGGTTTTACATAGAGGTCTCTGATTTATTTTGAGTTAAATTTTTTTTGGTGTAAGTTATACCCAAGTTCTTTTTTTTTTTTCATAAGATTAATGCAGTTGTTTCGGAAGTGTTTTTTTAATGTAATATTCTGTTTTGATTTTGTTTATATGTGTGTATATAAAAACATCATTACAATGTTTGTAAGAGTAGTAAATAGTGATTTGTAATTTTTATCAAAGATACATTGTCTCTGGATAGTTATATGTTTTAGGTATAAAATTTGGCATGTTACATAAAACCACTGTGTGTAAAATAAGTTGAGTTATTTGTCAGAGAACTGAAAGTTATTTTTGTTTATTTTATCATAGCTACCTTTGCTCTTTACCTTTAGGTTAGGAGATTGTGCTCTTGTCTGTTGTGTGCAAAATTAAACTCCAACTGAATCACTCAGTGTCTGCATAGAAATCAATAATGAATTTTCTGACTTTTTAATTTCCTGACAATTTGTTGGAATTAACTAGTTTATTATATCATAAAGTTCTTTTAAAAAAATTCTCAGATGCAACTTATAATATTTTTGCTAGGATAATAAAAATATCTCTAGGCACCTTGCTTTTTAAAAAATGATTGTATTTCTGCTGTTCTTGGGAGATTATTTTCACGTGTTTGTGATACCATATATGTGCAGTTAGAAGTCACTTTAGCACAATATGAATGAACTTAATGCCACTGACTATGTACTTAAAAAATGGTTAAAATGGTAAATTTTATCTTATATTTTACCACAATAAAAAGAAAAATAGTCACTCTATAAAGCATTTCGATTTGTTCGTAAAGTGCTCATTTCTCTGTGCCAGTGACTCACGTGTGACCTCCCACATTCGTGTGGCCTAGACCGTAGCGTGTATAGAAGGGGTCCTTGCCAAGCTACCAGTTCAAACTGTCTCTTTGAGAGACAGACTTTAGATAACAGGCACAGGGCTTGGCATAGGCCTGAATTTTAAAATGGGTGATAAACTATGCAGAAAAAAATGGAAACAGTATTTGAGAAATTTTCTTCTCAGCAGCTGTACAAAGCTTTATGGATAAAACTCTTTTCCAATTTCATAAATTCATATAGATTTTGAGAAATAAACTTTATTTCTAAATAGGTAGTTTATTGTCAAAATGATAAGCCAAGAATATAATAAGGCCTGGAAATTAATAGCTAGACTTGTTTTATAGTATGATGCTATTTTAAATGTATAATTGCAGTCTTTTTAATTTAAGTACTTTAATAATATTTTTGTTTATTTCTAGTCGGCAGAACCAATTGAAAGACCAACAGCAACAGCAAGTGGTATCGTTATGCCCTGATGACACAGAGTGTCTGACAGTCCCACGGTACAAGCGAGACCTGGTTCAGAAACTGAAAATTTTGCGGCAAGAACTTTCCCAGCAACAGCCTCAGGCTGGCCATTGCCGCATTGAGGTTTCCAGGGAAGAGATTTTTGAGGTAAACCTACAGGTGTTATTTTGAAATAGAGAAAAGTTAAATTTTGGTGTTTTACTCTCTGCAGGAATACTTTTTGGGACTCATACCTCTTTAGAATGGGAGAGTTCTCATTTCTTTTTTAATTGGGGAAAATAAAGGCAATATTATCAGGGAGATTTAACGTATAAGATAAACATTAAAATGGGATGAAGAGCGTGAGGTATTTCAGTTGGTTCAGCTTGGTGTCTGTGTTGCACATGCTTACTTGTTAATGAGTTGTAAAAGACCACAAGTATTGTCCATCTCTTAATTTCCAGTTCTTCCAGAAGGTAAGGGACACTTCAATCCAAAAATCGTTTTGTTTAATTACTAGAAGACTCCTTCCTGAATTTATTTAAAAATCTTTCTTTCTAGTATTTTCTTTTATCTTTGGATTTTATAACCCTAATATCAACTTCAAAGTTCTTACATAATTAGTGGCAGACTTTTGAGGCAAGGGTTTTCCTCTCATTAGAGGAATCCTGGGCAAGAGATGTTGGGGGCTTGATAATCCTTTTCCCAAAGGACGAACCTTTTTTCTTTCAGAACAGTTCTGACCTTGTTTGTAGTCAGTCATTTGTATTTTAAAATGATATAACATTGTCAGTTTAATGAAGACTACACTAATGATTACTTATGTTCTTTTGGAACTTTTCTTTTTCTTACCTTTATTTTCTACTGGTGCCTGTGACCTAGAATTAGGTCAAGCAACTTAAAAAAGTTTGGTACCTCTATCAAATTCTGTTTTTAACGTGAGTGGAATTATTGCTATGGTTCATAGAACTTAAATATGGAGTTTTGCATTTAGTAGGTTTTTAATATAACATTTATCAAATGAATTGGTTTTAGGAGTAGCAAGCTATATTCATTTTGATTTTAGGAGTTCCAGGAGGTTTTAAACAGAGTTTATCTACTGATTTGATTGTTGAATGAATTTCACTATATTTAAATAAATGTACGTTTTGTAGGTGGAATGGGAGGGAGAGTTTAAATAATAGGTTAAAAGCACCTAGTAATTATAGTATGTTAAAAAACTTTTCAGGAATCATATCGACAGGTCATGAAAATGAGACCAAAAGATCTCTGGAAGCGACTAATGATAAAATTTCGTGGAGAAGAAGGTCTTGACTATGGAGGGGTTGCCAGGTAAAGACTTGTTCGTTAGGAAACGACATATAGATTCTTATATTTATAAATTTAAGATATTTCCTGTGGTGTAATCTTCTCATTGATATTTCTTTTCTTGTATAATATCACCTAATGTTTGAAATAAGAGGCTGTCCTAACAGATACAGTCACAGTGAGGTTGGGCTAGTACTGCTGCGGAAGAGTATCTGAGGACTCCCCAGGGGATCATATAGCTTAGGGAGACTTCCTCTGAAAACTGCTGCAGCCCTGCAGGGACTCTTGGTCGCACCTGCGGGCCTTGTGTTTTTTTATCTTTCTCTTTCAGTACATGTTATTCCGAACTCTGCTATACATTGTCAGGAACAATCTTGAGACTTTAATGATGTATATTCTAAACTGAAAGTTGTTAACCTTTGCTTCCATTGCTGTGCTTTTTAACCTTGTTAATAAGGAGTGTATGTGTGTATATATCATAAATAGTCCTTATGGTATATTCACACATAAAATTTGTTTCCAGGTGTGAAAATTCACTTTCTATAAATGTAGCAGAAACATTATAGCTCTGTAGTGAAACATTCTAAGGACCATCATGATAATTCCACTTCCTCTAACCTGAATCCAGCCTTAATGAAATTGTATACTCATACAATTTATAATTGTTTCTTAGCATTACTTGTTTTCACCTGTAGACTTAATTTTCATTTTGTGATTTTTTTACTTACAAATGGATAGTTTCTTTAGTTTGGGGTTTTAGAATTGATCACTTGTATACTATACTTAGGATTCGATGGTTTCTGTAGAATTTTTATAATTTATTCATAACTAGATTTTGAATCCTTGTTGGGAAAACTTATTATCTGCTGATGGAATCTAAATGCTATAATTATGTGTATAGGCCAAATAAGTAATCAGTTTTTTATTTCTTTCTTAACCTTACTGCTCCTAGGATTTGGGCAGACTAAGTGGGATGTGGCAGTGAACTGCTTTTTCTGATCTTTATTCCATAGTAGAACCCAAAAGTACTTAGGTTTTGCTTTGATGTGTGTTCTAAATACTTAGTGAAAGAAAAAAATTTGGATTTTCTTTAAAAAAAACACATATATGCATAAAAAGCATACAAGACATGTCAGGTGAGTGTTATGTGTATTGGAAAAATTATTTATGTGGAGACCTCAGTTATTTTTAATCTTTGGAGTTTTAATCTTTGAAGTTTTTCAAGTATTACATAAAGGGTAGTGATTTGAATTAGACTCTACCACATTATAGAGCTTTGAAACATTTTCCTTTGACTACTTTAATAGTATTTCATTGCATTTCCTAAAAATATATTATCCAGTGTGTTTAATTCATTTCCTAAAAATATATTATCCAGTTTATTTAATCCATAACATGTATAAATACTGTTCCTAGCTGAGGAATGACAAGAAAGTAGACTAGAACTACGTCTCATTAAGTCCTAGACTAGTGATTATATTTCACTTTTGTCAAGATGAATAACAAGTTATCTTTTATCCTTTGAAAAGTATAAAGGATTTAATAAAGTTTAAGGCGATGGTACTACTTATTATGAAGTTTTAAAAATATTACCAGGGTGCTATAGGCATAAAAAATAAAAAATAAGGAATTGTAAGCTGACAAGATCCTTGCAATCTGTGAGGTCAACCAAGGGTTGCCTTGCCTAAAAAAAAAATG
>NW_006436283.1:11917074-11932292 GCF_000325575.1 Pteropus alecto
CTCAGAAGCTAAGGAAGATCATGCCTGGTTAGTATTTGAATGGGAGACAATCTAGGAGAACCAGGTGCTGTAGGTGTAAAAAATAAAAAAAAATAAGGGATTGTAAGCTGACAAGATCCTTGCAATCTGTGAGGTCAACCAAGGGTTGCCTTGCCTAAAAAAAAAATGAAAATTAAGTAAGTAAATAAATAAATAAAAATATTGATGTACACTCGAAACCAAGAAGTGGTTGGAACATACCCCAGATACACCAAATGCGTTGTAATCTCTGACCACTTATATTTTTATCATGGTATATTTTAGGGTTTACACCAAGATGATGATGAAATGGATAATGACATTTCCTTACTAAAACAATACCAACAACAAAACACACCTTGTCCAAAAGTGAGAGTAAATTAATATTGTTATATGTATCTACATTAACTACCGTAAATCTGCTGTGATACGAGTGAACCAGGATAATATAGATCACATGGATGTTTTGAAATAAAACCACATTCTTTCCTTCTTTTTATCTTTATCATGGATCACAATTTATTTACTGATTAAAAACAGACCACTGGGCTGCAGCATCTAATTAGTAGTTGGTACTTCTGGGTAATAACTTTATACACTCTCTGGTGCTAATATGTCATAAAATTGCCCAAAATGAGCAAGAAGAGACTGCGTAATAACAAAATAAGAATTTTCATTTGTTTTTGGGGCATGGTAGATTTTTCCAGTGTGATCTTATGTAACCAGTTAGCGCTTTATTTTCTTTTATTTAAAAAATTCTTTGCTAAAATGATTAATAGCATATCTTAAAATATGTGTATTCATTAACAAACAATTCCTTTGTCATACCTTCTTTTCTAGGGAGTGGTTATATCTCTTGTCACATGAAATGTTGAATCCATACTATGGCCTCTTCCAGTATTCAAGAGATGATATCTATACACTGCAGATCAATCCTGATTCTGCAGTTAACCCGGTATGATTGGTGGTTATAATGACGTGTATTAACTTGTGACCTACAATACTTTTCATCTTTAAATGTCAGTGTAGTTTATGATTTAGGATTATTCTGCTTGTTCTAGTCACATCCTTGGACTTAGCAATTCCTCTTTTAGAAAGTTTTCTTAAGTAAACAATTATGGACGTGTTCAACAGTTTGGGCACAAAGATGTTTACTGCGTCATTGTTTATAGTAGCCTCAGTTTGAAACAGCATTGTCTATTAGGAAGAGGATTGATTAAAGTATGACATGAAGCAGAATGACATTAATGGTTAAGAACATAGATTCTGGAATTAGAAAGACATGAGATCATATCTGGGTCCCACTACTTCATAGCTTTGGGACCTTGGACAAATTCATTAACTTAAGCATCAATTTTATCATTGCTAATAATAAAATAAATATAGTTTATATCTCAGAATGGTTGTGACAATTCAGTCGGACTGTGCACATCAAGTATTTAGGACAGTGCTGTATTTTATTATATATTATTAAGCACTCAACAAAAATTAGAAGCTGTTAATAATTTGTTTTTATATTATTTCTATTATCCTTCCATACAAGGGCATATTATATAGCTACTAAAATGACATTGTGAGATAATAGTTAATGCATGTCAAGACGGTGTTTGTGATATATTAAGTGAAAAGAAGATTACAAAATAGTATAAAATTTTGGCATATATATACATATGTATGCCAAATATACACACACACACACACACACACACACACACACACACATACACACATACATACATACATACATACATACATACATACATACATACATACATTGAAAGGACCTGCACTATAATATGTTAGTTATCTCTAGGTATTAGATTACAGGTGATTTTTTTTGCATGTCTGTATTTTTTAAATATTTTGTAGTTAACATGTATTACTTTTTAAAGATACAAAAACTTTTTAAGATAAAAAGGGAGGATTAAAGATTATTTATGAAATAGAAAAGTAAAAGAAGTTTAAAATACAGATATCCAACTAACAAAACAATTTATCATGAAAGACCAAATATATCCAAACATGGTAGGAATGTCAGATTCATCGCAGGGAAGATTTTATAAAGGGAAGATTTTTAGGCGATGCTTCTGTTTGGGTACCATGGGCTTCATCATCTCATTTTACTCCGCACAGAGATCCTTTTTAGGTACTATTATTACCCTCATTTTTCCAGATGTGGAAAATTAGACCTATGGGGGAAAATTAGTCCCATAGGTAATTTGCCCAAGTATGCATAGCTAGTAACTGGCAGAATCAGGACTGAAGTCCAAGTTAGATATGAAATCTGTGCCTTTAAACATATGATGTTTTGAAGTTCAGTTTCTGGCTAGGTCAAGGAAATAGGGAGGTTTAGCATTGAAAGCTTCTTTCCATGACAGAGCCAGGATTGTAAAGGGCTCAGCAGGATGAGAGAGGAGAGGTGGAGAACAGGAAGGATCCATTAGTGGTTTGGTGAAGCTGCAGGGGGACTGTCCTCTGGACTTAATTTCTAAAGATATATTTTACAAACTGACTCAACCCTTTGAGGGAGACATTGACTCTGGTTTGATATTTTATAGCAACGTACAGAAACTTGAGCATTCCTAATAGAAACTTTCCCTAATGATTACTGAGCTTTGATATGATAGCCTATTCCATCTAAATAGTTGCAGATTAGAGTATCAGTTGATACTTATTACAAAAAGATGAATGTTGCTTAAATATTTAATTTTTATTAAAAATTCCCTGGATAGTATCTAACTCGAGTATTTACATGAAGTCTTTTCAATTTCAGGAACACTTATCATATTTCCACTTTGTTGGACGAATAATGGGAATGGCTGTGTTTCATGGACATTATATTGATGGTGGTTTCACATTGCCTTTTTATAAACAGTTGCTGGGGAAGTCAATTACTTTGGATGACATGGAGTTAGTTGATCCAGATCTTCATAACAGTTTAGTGTGGATACTGTACGTATTGAGTCTTGTATGTTTATTATAGTTAGAATCTGAGCTTTTAAAAAAGATACTGTTTCAAAATGGATGTACTTCTTTAAAATTTTAAAAATGCAGAGAAAATATTTAGTGATTATAGGACCATCTAAGACTTTTTCTTTCTACTGTTTTCCTGTATATTTCAAATTCCTAAAAGTTAGTGAATGTTATTACTTTAAAAGCTACTTCAGTTTTATCTGTCTCACCAATTTAATACATCTGTAAGATCTGCGTTTTAGATTTTCCAGTTAAGTGTCCTGCCCTCTCTTTCCTTTCTAGTGAGAATGATATTACAGGTGTTTTGGACCATACATTCTGTGTCGAACATAATGCTTATGGGGAAATTATTCAGCATGAACTTAAACCAAATGGCAAGAGTATCCCTGTTACCGAAGAAAATAAAAAGGAATATGTCAGGTAAACACTTCCATGCTCTCAATCCTGAGAATTGTTCCGATGTTCTAGAAGCGCAGTATGGAAAAACACTTAAGAATTTAGGTGGTGTTACTTATTGCTATAAAATAGGCTTCTGCAGAATTTAGTGACTTAAAAACAACCTCCATTTATTATTTCTCACAATTCTGTGGGTCAGGCATTTGGACAGAGAACAGCAGGGACGGCACACCGCTCCTCTGTGTGGCGTCAGCTGGGACTGTGTAGCTAGCCGTGGTGGCTTTGCTGCACGTGCCCACACAGTGTCCTGGTATCTGCGCCTTTGTACAGGCCCTCCTCCAGACAGAACCTGGGTTGGCATGTGACTCGCTTTAACCAAAAGAATACAGCAGAAGTGACATCGGTCATTTCCAGGCTTAGGCCTTGAAAAGATCTGACAGTGTCTGCTCTTGTGCTCTGGGAAACTGGCCACCCCATCAGAAGTCTGGTTGTCTTGCTAGGGGGAGAGAGGCCATGGAGAGGGTGAGAAGCCTCTGATCACCTGGGGATAACCCAGAAGCCCAGCCAACAGTGACAACTGGGTGCCAGACTGTGACCCGGTGGCTGTTCGAGCCAGCCCCCAGGCTTCTGAGCTGTTTTGCTAGATGCTTGTAAAGTACAGTGTCACCAAAGAAGAAGTTCATAATAATCACCAAATCCGAACACATCTGATCACGTGAAACCCCTCCCTGCCCGATGTTTCCAGGCTGTATGTGAACTGGAGGTTTCTACGCGGTATTGAAGCGCAGTTCCTGGCTCTGCAGAAGGGATTCAACGAAGTGATTCCGCAGCATCTCCTGAAGACGTTTGATGAGAAGGAGTTAGAGGTCAGTGTACCAATGTCCCGACGTCACCTAATGTAACAGGGAAAGGTTAGGAATTTTCTGTTACTCAGTTTTAGAGGAAAGTTGTATTTCTGGTGCTTTTAGAGGAACGTTGTATTTCTGGTATTTTGTGGTGCAATACTGTGAGAATTCTTATTCACAGGAGAAGTCGTTCCTACTTTGAAATTTCTGCATTTTACTTCTCACAGAGATCCTTTTGTGGTTCTGTCATTACCTATAGGAACAATCTCTCATATTGTGAACATTTTATTTTTCCCTGTATCCTTTCTTATTTTCAACATATTTCATGTCTTACGTGTACCTTCTTCCAGTATTATTTTCTATTCTGTAATTAAGTGGTTATTGATTTAGTTAAATACGTTTTGATTCCTTGCTCTCCACCACATTGAAATTTATTTGGAATAAAAGCCTAGACTCAATCAATTTACACTTTGAATGAAAGCATTTGGTAGAACATAGAGGAAATAATTAAAATACTTAGGATTAACTATATCTAAACATACTTCGTCTCTTTGGAAACATTCATTATTAACAGTAGCTGTAATAAACAGTAAAGTTGTTTTTATTTTTTAATTTTCTTTTAAAACTGGTCCTTAAAGCACCTTAGTTCTGGTTTTATAATTAAGACCTTTAACAAATACATCTGAATTTCCACCAAGCTACTTTGCAAAACAAAGGTTTTATTCTACCAGAGGTCCTGAGTTTAACTAGTAGCTAGGGAGAGCATAAATATTTGATGTTTACATGATTTTATTTATTTCAGTGTCCTTTCTAACTAAGTCTGTTAACAGACCTGTTAGCAAACCGTCTAAAAGGATTGGTTTGACTCAGTGCCATCCCTGTTCCTTTTGTGGCTGAACTATTCCATAGTGACCTGGTCTGAAGGAAGTAGTGATGAGGACAAGAACATAGCGGGAAAGGCAGTAAAGTTGAAATGTAATGCATTTTCATCTGTTCATACATAAATGAGGAATTTGGCCTTACAATTACCACTCCTCTGAAGAAAAGAATTTAGGAGTTATCTTTTGTTATAAATACTTCTCTAATCCGATTTGGATAACCACTTCCCTCTTCAGTGCAGCTGCCATTCAGTAATCTTTTCAGAATGCTATAGAAGCTTCATTGGAGATTTTATTCAATATAGTCGGGGTTTATTACATAGTTTCTAGTGCTGATGAAATTAAACTTTTTATTAAAAAGTATGTAATTTTAGTGTTATACTCGGCTGCTAGGATTATAAAACGTAGTATTTGCAAGTTATGTTTTACACTCAGATTAGTATTAGTATCGAGGTGATTTTGATACAGTTCGTGTGTACTGACCCTGCATCAGGATACAAGGCAGACCTCTGTATCGGTGTGTGCATGTATTTCGTATTTTGATAAGATTTTAAGTTGATCAAACAGATTATATCACTTATCCAACGCGTTTCTCGAGTCCTGTACACCACCGGTTGCTTTCACAGGATGTGGTGAAATAGATGTTACTGCTGTGTTATAGCAGAGGAACGCGCTAGCCGAGGAAGGTGAATCCCAGAATCCCAAAGCTAGTAAGTGTTGAAACCAGAATAATATGGTGTAGGGCTTCAGGAAGGCACATATAAATATATTTACTCTTTGAGTCTAGTTTCTATTTATTTTAAAAAAGTATGATTTTATGAAATTATAGAACTTTCATCTTGTGTCCCTCATAGTGGTGGTTCTCACACTCTGAGTAGGGAACCTGAAAATGAGCTTTTTAAAATACAGCTTCTTACTGTCACCCCAGACGCACAGGATTACAATCTCTGCGCATAGGACCCAGTGTGTACATTTTTGAAAAGCTTTTAAGACGATTCTGATGTGTACTCTTGATTAGGAACCATCATACGAGAGCCAGCACTGCAAATCTAAGTTGTATTTCAAGGAACTTTTGGCTTAACTTGGGTTTCCACGGGCTCATAGTTTGTGCAATATTTTAACAGCTCATTATTTGTGGACTTGGAAAGATAGATGTTAACGACTGGAAGGTGAACACCCGGTTAAAACACTGTACACCAGACAGCAATGTTGTCAAGTGGTTCTGGAAAGCTGTGGAGTTTTTTGATGAGGAGCGCCGAGCACGGTTGCTTCAGTTTGTGACCGGCTCGTCTAGAGTGCCTCTGCAGGGCTTCAAAGCTTTACAAGGTAAGAAAGCCAGAGGGACAGACCATGTGGCATCAGGTGATTGGGGGAGGGGGTCAGTACCCGATTTATATGGTTTACAAACCACGTGCTTATAAAGAGATTCTCTTTTCACCCTTTTCTTATCTGTAATGCTCACAATCTTGCACCCTTCTTCTTCCTTTCCTTTGTCCCCGCCAAGAGCCTTTTCTGCTGGGGTTCTCTGTGATTGTAGTGAGTGCTGCACGTTAGAGACCGTATGTGGTGATGCTCTGCCTTTCCTCTTCTGGTCGCCTTGCTTCTAAATTCTGCCGCACATTCCTGTGCGGGGGCTCTGTCTGCCTCCACCTTCACGCCTCACCCTGGCAAAGCCTTTACCCCCTTGGGATGTCTCACCCCTCTACTTCTTTATCCTCTTAAAGAAAGAGGCAGCATGAGTCATGGAAGCCATTTGTTTGGTCAGAGCATGGTAATTATTGCATGGCATCAGACTTTTTATTTACAACCCTGTTCCATTTTAAAGAATTATTTTCTGCGGACTAGCTGTTTAATGTTTGGACGAGTTGGTAATATGCTAATGAACGTGTTGCTCCACTGGGTGGCAGTTGCTTCCTTTCCCTGTGAAGCTCTTTATTTTTAAAGCTGCCGCTGCTGGTGGTGACTGCGGGTATGCAAAGCAAGACTGGTACATAATCCAACAGTGTGGCTCACTGCACATATGTCGCAAGTCCATGGGGAAAGCACGCTTTGAGTTGTGCTCATATTCCCAGCCTGGGAAATTCATCATTATCAGATTACCTAGGTGCAGAAAGCGTTTTGTATGTTTGTATGGGCTGTCTTATATTAACTGAGATTTACTCTGTGGACTGCTGATCTTTTGCTCTCAGCCAAGTTTGAGGCATGAAACCTTAATTTACATTTAGGAAGCCATCTTTTTGAATGTGTGTAGGTATATAATCTTGGATTTATCCACTTACTTTTCTCATAATTTTTGGACACTGATTTTCTGTAGAAGATGGAATTTAGGAAAGTGTTTGAATCCTGAACTTTTTCTCAAATGGAAATGCTAGCACGTTTAAAGAATTCATCCCTCTCCAAGGTCAGTTCCAGCTATCAAACCCAGATTCTTTTCTGGGGAAAAGAATTTTGGGGGCAGCTCATGTGAAGTCGTCATATTTCTCTATCCCTAGACCCTGTGGTTTATGTACCAGTTTTATTCTGAGGTTCGGGAGACTGATGCAGATACCTGCAGTGATCCGACCCACATTTGCTTCTTTTGCAGGTGCTGCAGGCCCACGACTCTTCACCATCCACCAGATTGATGCCTGCACTAACAACCTGCCAAAAGCCCACACGTGGTAAGTTATTTTTGTAGCTTTTTTCTGTCTTATTCCATTTGCATAGGTATTAGTTTCAAACAGGTGACACTTCATTTATTGTTATTGCTACTACATGGACCTTTAAAAGGAATGATAAGCAGCTCTTTAAATGACTTAAGATTATTCCAAAATTGGTAGGAAAACCTGAAAGTGGTAATCTCTACTTTAGAGAAATATAACCTCTTTCTTTTAATTGTCTGCGTAACACGAAGTGATGTGGCTGTATCAATATAGACTTGCCAGGCTGGTTTATTTATTTCAGATGAACTGTGTAAAATCTGATTTGCTTATTTACAGCTTCAATCGAATAGACATTCCGCCCTATGAAAGCTATGAAAAGTTATATGAAAAGCTGCTAACAGCCATTGAAGAAACATGTGGATTTGCTGTGGAATGACAGACTTCAAGGATTTACCCAGGACTCTGTTTATACCCGGGACGGCCTCCTTTCAGCAGAGTTTCAAGGAATGCTGAAATACAGGAAAATGCCCCCTCTTTAAAAAAATTTTAGGACACTGTGAGGGGAAAGGACAATTTTGAAATTCCTTTTCAAGGAAAATAAGAGGTCTTTATGCTTTGCCATGAGGCCACATTCAGCTGCTATTTAAAATTAATATCTTGAACCTAAAGAATGCTGACTTTTCCTACATTTCCAGAGTTAGGCAGTATTCTACACTTAAAGACTACTATTTTTATAAAAGGTAATCTGTTCAAATCGCTTCACAGATTTCAAGTCTCTCAAACATCAAGACAACTTCAGCAGTCGGTACAAGTCACATTTCATTTTGATTGAATACATGATTTTGAACAGCTCCTGTACTTGCTCTTTGTAAAAAAAATAAAATAAAATTATTTTGAATTATTCTACCTTTCTAAACAATTGGCTAAAAGAATCATTATCTTTAAAAAATTTACATATTACATTTTTCTATAGCAAAGCATTATATTTTAAAAGCATTATACGTTTCAACCTTGCCTAACTGAGTCTTTTTTATATTTTTCAAGCACAAATTTCCTGGAATACAGCTATATTATTTTGGTTGTCAAATTCCTAATGCAACTATTTAGTCTAAACTTAGTAGCTTATTTGCTACAATAAGATTCAGGGGCTCCCTGTTTTTAAAAGACTTAAAAAAAAAAAATCCTAATTTTTTTATCTTGAATTAGTATGACCAGGATTTTGGATTTAGTTTTCATCTTAAATGGGAATCTTGCATTTTTATGGCTTCTCAGTTCATGTGGATGGGATGGGATTTTTGTTCTTTTGCTGGGTCAGCTTATCTTTAATATATATACTCTTTCTGTAAACCAAAGTCTCCAATAACAAGTACATCTAACTTATATTCTCATTACAGTGTAAGTTTCTAACAGGCAGATCATCCTGAATCTTTGTTTAGATGCTCAGGATATTTTAATCAGCCAAAACTATAAAAAAGGAAAAAAATTTGCTCTGAAGATTATTTAGTAAACTTAGTAAACCCTGCTTTTGCGTAACAAAATGAAGTGAGGGTGGTGGGGCAGGGGAGGTGATTACTAAAGAAATAGTGAATTTAACTCTATGGTATAAATTACTTTAAAACTGAAGAGTGCATTTTGAAAGTAAGGAAATCTCAGTTCTCTTGGTGTTGGAGATCAGCATCTGATTCTGAAATATCCAGATTTAGCTTTTAATGTGTGTGGCATGTTGCATGATCCATTAGACAACCAAAATTCTGGAGTGAGGGATTGGAAAAATCAAATCATGGGAAGATTTTTAAATTTAGCCTTCAGACATCTGTTCTATTCTTTCTTTTTACACTGATGTGAAATCAAGAATAGCAAATTTTGATGATATAGGCTTGTTTAAATTTTGCAGTTTAATTATGAAGCGAATAGAGCCTTTGTGTTCTTTCATATGACGGACTGGTTTTTCAGTCTGTTCTTGGAGCCTAGGGGTTCCTCAGAGGTGCCTCAGAAGTAGTGTTTTGAGAGGAAGGACGTGAGAGGGAGAGGAAGGGCCTGGTTGGTATTTCAGCAGGCTCCTGTAACTCCCCGCCCCCACCCTCCCACCCAGAGCAGCTCCAGTTTTTCTCCTTTATAGGTTAGAATTCCAAGAAAGCTATCAGGGGCGGGGCAGGGGATAAAAGAAGTGGAAATTTTGCTGCTTTCAAGTTGAGAACTACTTACGTAGTTTCTAAGTATTTAAATTCACTTCATTCAGCCAAATTTGACTGCTACATGCAAGCTAGTCATAACTGTGCAGTAGTAACACGCTTCTGCTGACCCTTTTCTTCCCAAACTCTTCGTGTTTTCTTACTGCATTCTTAGTACCGAAGGACATCTTGAAATGTACAGAAAAGGTTTGTATACTATTTGATTATCAGGAGTTTTCAGCTTTCACGATAGTCCCTTACCTGTTGCAGGTCCATCTCTCTTTTATATTAAAGCACTAGTACAGTGTAATTGTGCCTACTCTTACAATCTTTCAGTAAAAAGTAAGTACATGAATTCTTTAGAGAAATTGTAACTGATGGATGCGGTAATAATGAAATGCTTCTACCATACTGTACAATATCAGGCAGGCAAATACCATTGCTTTTTGAGTGCCTTTTTAAATATAATAATGACTTACTAGAGCTTTAAAAGAAACAAATTACCCTAATAGTCTGTAGTATCACCAACATAATTTATAAAAACATGATTTAGATTTCATTTTCAAAAGTATGTTACCTGATTACTTCCAAATAGGTGCTAAGCAAATAAAATCCCCCAATGTGTCGTTGGACCTTGGACTTGCACCTCATGTTTAATGTGAATATTTATTTCCACCATGTCCCTCTTAACTGGGTTTCTTTAATCCTTCCTCAAGTTGTGTTATTTCAGATATGTGATGTCACGTTTCCATACATTGCCTTTCCATCATGAATGCTTAATTATGAACAGTGGTTACTTTGTAGAGCTCATATGCAGTACGGAGATGAGTTTTATTTCAAAGGTCTTATTTCTTGGTGTAAAGAGTTTTTAAATAGTGCTGTGTATAGTGTACATTTTGTTTTGCACATAGTTTGTTGCCCTGAATGGGTTTTATTTTCACCAAGTCATTTCCCCCCTTGTATTTACAGCCCAGAGCACGAGTTCCTTTCTTTTAAGTACAATGTAACTTGCTTTATTTTACAACACTAAGTCTGCTTCGAGCTTCTGGTGCATTGAACTGATCGCATTGATGGGAGTTAGAGACTGTTCCGGCCACCTTTATAGTTTGATAGAGCAGCTCCTTCTGCTTCTGTTTTTAAGCTGCAGCACCCATTCAGTGGGCGCCGTTTGTGGTATTTAACGTTTTTATGTTAGGATGATGATTGTACCAAATGCTGAGTTGTTTTGTTTCTAGATGTATAGTTCACTTAATGTAATATTCTTCCTTCTCTCAAACTGACTTTAAAAACAAAGTTTTATCATTTTCATTGTATTTGTATTTATTACAGAGTGTTTTAGCTTTGATATTCTTTGTATTTTCACTCAGTTGTTACATGAGCTTTATCAATAACATCTGTATAAATGGTTTTTAAAAATTAACTATGTATGTGCCTATGTGAAGTCGAGCAATAAAATGAATGCTGTTTGCACTGTCACAGCATCAAAGTTTTTAAAGAATATTGAGTTTATCATGAATCATTTTGAAAAACTTCGATTGGTTCTGTGAAGGGTGACAGCATGAGAACCAAAAGATGAGAAGTTTAAGAAGATTCCCATACCTGTCTTAGTTGATGCCTTCGTCACTTTGGGGAGCTAGAGCTTCAGAGGGCTCAGGATCCCCTTCTGTCTCCAGGTGGAGCAGGGGAGGTGCCATATGGCATTTCTCCTGCCGTAGCAAACTGATGAGTTAGCAGTGGCTCTTGGGGGGCCATGTGGCAGAGGATTTGAGGCTGCTACAGGCTTACT
Organism: Pteropus alecto; assembly: GCF_000325575.1. Classification (NCBI taxonomy): domain Eukaryota; kingdom Metazoa; phylum Chordata; class Mammalia; order Chiroptera; family Pteropodidae; genus Pteropus; species Pteropus alecto. The sequence goes on from NW_006436283.1 coordinate 11,928,784, forward strand.
GGGGAGGAATATCCCAGTCCTGCAGCAGTGTCTGTCAGGGCTCTGGAGGGCGGAGCTGCAGTATGGCCTTCATTCGCTCTCATTTTGGGGTGAGCAGTAAAATCCTCAAAATGAAAAGGAGAAATCAATTACATTTTTCTAAGAAGCCATGACTTTAAGGGTCACGATTCACACCTCTCTAACTGGTAATGGATGGAAGTCCAGCTAAATACATGAGTGGAAAAAGGAATGGCTACGTTGTTTTTTCATCCAGAATATCACCTGCGTTAAGTCTCCTTAGCGTAGGCCACACTGAATGACTGACTGGGAAATGCAGGGTAAGTAATGGCCGTGTATTAAAGTTCAAAGGGCAGGCATGGTATCCACTTTTTATCTTTTCGAAATTTATTTATTTTGCTTTGCCTCAGATTGCCACATTTACTAGTTATTATCTAAAATTTGTAAAGTTTTAGTACATTAAAGATTCTAGTATTTTTATAATCTGTAAATCACCCAAAAGTTTGATTTAATATGTGATGTTTTTCTGCTATATTTAGGCCTAGAAGGTTTGTCCCTTCATCATAATGAAAGTTAACCTTGGCATTCACTGCATTTATTTGTACTATGTATCCTAAATGCTTATATAGTAGGATATACACAATAGAACAAGAGCCTCGTAACAGGAGAGAGGTAATTATACAGAAAAAGGGTTACATTCCTATATTAACATTCTTAGCTAACTAGACAAACTGGATTGTAAAGTTATGTTTTATTAAAAGGTATTTGCCCTAAATGTGACTCGTTCTTTGTTCATTAATAAATATCTACTGTGCTCTTTCTATGTGTCAGGTTCTGTACTAGTTTTGGATGGTTATTAGAAGCTGAAGTTCAAACTTAATTACTCAAAACTGTGTGTACAGCAAAGAAGTCTGTCATAATGGGAGCACAGGATTAAATACCGCACTTCAGTAAGGCCGCGGATCCCAGACTTGGTTTTTAAAACAATTGATTTTGTTCCCCCATCCCCTTCCCCCATGACACTTCAGATCCTAGAGACACTGGTCTCTAGGACAGGTAGCTCCTTCCTTGTGCTCATGTTCATTGTACAACAGGCTGCATTTCCAAGGTCATGTGTCAGTTTTGCTGATTAGCATACCTTTTGTGGATATTTGGGCTGGGATTTATCGAGCTTATCAATTAGTCTCTAATATGAGCTGTAAACCCCACTTCTGTCTCCCCTATAGTGTTTCATAAATGAAAGAAGTGAAGAGGCAACCGTGGCAGCTTGTGGGGTGGGCAGGGGACCGTTCTAAGATGTTTTTCCCACCCACTTAAGTGTTCATGAAATCATCTCACTTTCAGCCCAGGAATTGGGAGTGAAGATGGAGAGCACATGACTCTCAACCTTTCAGACCACTCGCTTCTCCCAGAGATGATACTTTCATGGCAAGAAGGTGGAGAACCATAGAGACCAGAAAGGTATTTCTTTTAATTGAGGTATAACTGACATATAGCATTATATTAGTTTCAGATGTACAACATAATGATTTGTATATATTTGTATATATAGCTAAATGATCACGAAAATAAGTCTAGTTAATATTTATCGCCATAGTTACAAAAAAACTGTGTGTGATAGGAACCCATGCAATATAGTATTGTTAATTATAGTCACTAGGCTGTATGTGTAGTGTACATCACATCCCCAACTTATTTTATAACTGGAAGTTTTTACCTTTTGACCCCCTCCATCCATTCAGTCCCTCCCCTCCCCCCGGCAACTACCAATCGGTTCTCTGTATCTGTGAGCTGTTTTTTTTTTTTTTTTTTTTTAGATTCCATATATAAGTGAGATCATATGGTATTTGTCTTTGTCTAACTTGTTTCACTTAGCATAATGCCTTCAAGATCCATCTTGTTGCAAATGGCAAGAGTTCCTTTTCTATGGCTGAATAATATTCCATGGTGTACATATATACCATATTTTCTTTATCCATTCATCTGGTGATGGACACCAAAGTTGTTTTCATATCTTGACTGTTAAAAATAATGCTGCAGTGATCGTGGTGTGTGTGTGTGCGTGTGTGCATTAGTGTTTTTGTTTTCTTTGGATAAATACCTAGAGCAGAACTGCTAGGTCATGTGGTAGTTCTATTTTTAGTATCTTGAGGAAACTATACTGTTTCTCATAGTGGCTGCACTAATTTATGCTCCCACCAACAGTGCACAAGGGTTTCCTTTTGTCCACATCCTCATCAACACTTATTTCTTGTCTTTTTGATAATAGCCATTCTAATAGTTGTGAGGTGATATCTCATTGTGGTTTTAATTTGCATTTCCCAGATGATTAGTGATGTTGAACACCTACATGTACCTGTTGGCTGTCTGTATGTATTTGAAAAAATGTCTATTCAATTCCTCTGCCCATGGTTTTGTATTTTATTTGTTTTTGCTATTGAGTTGTATGACTTCTTTATTATATATCTTGAATATTAACTCCTTATCAGATATCCGGTTTGCAAACATTTTTTCCCATTTTGTAGGCTGTCTTTTCATTTGGTTGATGGTTTCCTTTGTTGTGCAGAAGCTTTTTAGTTTGATAGTCTCACTTATTAATTTTTGCTTTTGGTGTCAAATCCAAAGAATTATTGTAAAGACCAGTGCCAAGCAGCTTACCACCTATGTTTTCTTCTAGGAGTTTTATGGTTCCAGGTCTTATGTTCAAGCTTTAACCCATTTCCAATTAAGTTTTGTGTATGGTGTTAGATCCATTGGGACAGTGTCATTTTTTGCATGTGGCTGCCTAGTTTTCCCAAGTTATTGAAGACATTGTCCTTTCCCTATTGTATATTCTTGACTCATGTGTCATAAATTGACTTTCTATGCATGAGTTTATTTCTGGGGTCTTTATTCGGTTCCATTGATTTATGTGTGTTTTTATGCCAACACCACTACTGTTTTTATTACTATAGCTTTGTAACATAGTTAGAAATCATGGAGCGAGTTACCTCCAGCTTTGTTGTTCTTCAGAGGGCAAAGTTTTAAAGGCAATTTGAATTTAACATTTTTTAAGACAAGAAGAACCGGTCACATCAATCAAATTAGCTGGGTAATGGCTTGAAATGCCATGTTTTTATCATGTCTATACGTGGGATCGGATAGATCCCTCTGTAAGCTGCAGCTTAAGCCCCAATTTTGGATTCCTCCTCTATACCATTTCTCTTAATGACATCATCTTCGGTTGTCCCTGCCCTTCTCGTTCTCCCATTATAGACTTCCTCCTAACCGTTTTTAACTGTGAGCCTCTTCCCATTGCAAATAAATTTCCCCTACACACTTAGCCTCTTCACTAAAGGCTCTATTTGCCTGTCAACACTAGTTCTTTCTCTTCTTACATTTTTAAGAGGAGGCAGCTACTCTCCAGTGCTTTACATGATACAGTAATACATACACACAGTCAAACATACATGGTTTAAAAATCATATACACTTAGAGGCTTAAAAACAAAACTCTTTATCACCTTCCCCCCC
>NW_006436283.1:11932457-11965635 GCF_000325575.1 Pteropus alecto
GGGCTAATCTCCCAAATCTTCCGTCCATTCTTCTGAAACTTACTTCCACATTTCTAAATGATATGGTAATATTGTTCCTTAGTTTTAGACATAGTCTAGTTAGTTTCCTTTTTATGATAGTTAAGGATTTAGCTCTCAGACCAACCACCTCATTCTGTAACACTCCCTCTCCCCTCCCGCTTATAGTTATACCACACTTCTACATAACTTTTCAAATGTGTCCATTATGATGACGAGCTTTTCCTGGGTTTTTGTGGGCGAACTGGCTTCACATCTGGTTCCTTCTCCATAGGTATGTGGACTGCAACATCCTCCACTTGCTGAGTTAGTTACCACTTCATTTGCTTTCTATTTTTCAAAAATACATTGGTATCTTTTATTTATCTTTTGTCTTCTCTCCTATTCTTTGACCTTTGCTTATCCTATCCCTTCTGTCACAAATTCCTTCACCCATTCTTCTTGTTGGTTATTCCTAGTTCTTAGCTTGGTAGAAAACTGGTAGAACTAGTAACTTAAGTGTCTTCCTAAAGTAGTTAACATTTAAAAAAATTACAAAAGCATCATTACACTTGTTTTAACAAACTCAAGTAGTATTCGAGTATGTTAAGCAAAGAGTGAAAGTTTGTATTCTGTCACTCAAGAGTCGCACCTACTACTTTGGGGGACTATTCTTTCTGACCTTTTTTATATACTATATATTGCATTACATATATGATACCGACTCATAGCATTTAAAATAAAATATTTAAGATTTGCTCATTTTACTCAAGAATATACTGTGGTATATTTCTATCTACTTTATCATTTTTCTTTCTGCAAATTAGAACTTATGTTCTAGCTTTTGTATATCTGGCCTCGTCTTGTGCATTTCCTGTCTTTTCCATCCGGGTTGTCTCGTTACAATGTATTGCAGTTGTCTGCATGTCTCTTCCTTATGCTCCCAACTTGGCCGATCCACCATCTTTTCCTAAGGAAGCCCCTGCCTGCTCTCTTCTCCAGTACAGTCAGATGCTATCCCATCATGCCTTCTGGCCTTGGCCATTGTTCATATACTCATACCCATGCTACTCTCTACATGCCCTAATGGGAACCTCTCTTCTCCCTTCCTCTCCTTTCCTGGTGTCCTCTGCCATTCTGTGGCTTTGATCAGCAAAGTCCCCGTATCCTCAACTGCTCTGAAGCCTCCCTCCAACTCTTGGACCTCACTGAAGCCCTCACCTCCATGGAAGATACCACCCCAAGTGGGTTTTTCTTTTTCCCCTCATATTTCCCCATATTAGAAATAGGACTGGTGTACTCTTGCCCACTTCAAGTCCATTATGCCTCCTTCCCACCTGCAGCCACTGGTGTTCTTTTGAGGCACACACCGTCTGGCCTTACACCTCATGCCTCTCCTCATGCTCTACCAATTGTCAGAAGCCATCATGCATAAATTCTCATCTAGCCAGCATGTGAAAAAGCTACACACACCTACACCTATCTTCAAAGTTCACCCTAAGGCCCACCTCTGATGACAAGCCCACACTTCTACCCCTTTTTTGAATTAGAGATTGTTTTTGTCCTCAAGTGCTATATTTTACTGTTTTTATTGATCTACAGCAACAGGCTTCAAGAACTGCCTGCTCAATCATGGCTTGTTAATTGCTTTAGTACAAATATAACTGATGAAGAATGTGTGCCCTTACTGCCTCCTTTAAGATTTTGGGTTATAAATTCAAAAGCAGTAAGCTTTAAGAAAACAATTTTATTTAAAAAAATTATTTCATAAAAAGAACTGGAATGAATATATAGATAAGACATTTAGAAATGATTCTTCTGGTTTAGATAGTTTACTGGCTCAGTTCTAGCTCTGCCCTGGTAAAGTCCTTCAGAACTGTCACTTTTGAAATCTGGCCTCATGGGAAGGGATTTTTACTGTGCTGGAAGGAAGCCAGATGAAGCCGCGATCTGAGGCGCTCAGCTTCCAATTCCCGGAAGAAAGCATCGTCGTCGTTCCGTGTTATCATGTACTGCAGCTGCTGAATTTCCTTCTCCATCTTAGATCTCAGCTCCCTCTTCACCTTATGTAGTGTCTAAAAGAGAATTCATGTCATCCTTCTATTCACAACATATATTCAGATTCCCATTTATTTTTATTCCCTCTCAGCCTTCTAGCTCATCAAGTGCCTGCAATAATTTTAATAATTTAGCAGCAGCTCTTAAAGAGAACTTAACAGGTAAAGTTAAAAGTCACAGAATAAATGTTTTGGGTCATAGATGGATCTTTTTACTAGTATCCTCTCCACTCCCCTTAAGGATTGCTTTAAAAATGTAAATAAATGGTTTCCATTCTGTTGATTATTACCTGAGCCTGGGATTTTTCTCTGGCTTTGAGATCCTGACGTTCCTGTGATATGGCTTCTGCCAGCAATGAAAACTGTTTACAGGGAAGAAAAAAACCAAATCTTTTGTCTGTAGTCCAAATATAACAATTCTCATACTTAATGTTCACAGGCTTAAAATCTTTATTTTAATGGAACAGGGCAATACAGATTCTATATAATGGTTAAGCACTAGCTTATTTTATCTTAAATTTCATTCTTGAAAATGGGGTCAGTGTCTAACCTGTATAGTGATAAGTTCTGAATTAATATGTGGAGATTTACTATTCAACAACCTTTTGAAAGGGTGGTCAGGGGTAAGCACATTTAGAATGTAAACAAGCAGCAGTGAACCCACCTGGTCTTTATAGTAGTTCTCCATCGAGTCCAGTTCATTCTGGTGCTGTCTCTTCTGTTCATCTCGCTTTTCTTTGGCATAGTTTCTTAGGTCACGTAATCTTTGCTTTTGAATCTGTAAACCTTCTTCAAACAGTTTCTTAAATATCTATCATTGAGTCAGAAAAATTAAGTTATGCTGAACTTATATAATCATTTTACCCAAATTGAAGTACATACTTACTGAATTTCTCAAAAGTTTTTTAAAATAACAGATTTACTGCTATATAATTCACATGCCATAAAAATTCACCCCTTTAAGGTATATAATTAAGTAGGTTTTAGTATATTCAGAGTTGTACACCATCACCACTAGTTCCAGAATATTTTCATCACTCCAAAAAGCAGCCCCATCTACAGCCATGCCACCCTGAACACGCCCGAACTCATCTGATCTCGGAAGCTAAGCAGGGTCAGGCCTCGTTAGTACTTGGATGGGAGACCACCTAGGAATACTAGGTGCTGTAGGTGATAATAAATAAATAAATACAAATAAATAAAAAAGAAACCCCAGACCCAATAGCAGCCACTCCCCATTCTCCCCTCCCCTGGCAACTTTCTACTTTCTGTGTCTATAGAGATTTGCCTACTGTGGACAATTCATAGAAATGGAATCACATGCTATTTGACCTCTTATATCTGTACTTAGCATAATGTTTTCAAGGTTCATCTAAATCATAGCATGTATCAATATTTCATTCCTTTCTACTGCCAAAACTTATTCTACTGTATGGATACATCACATTTTGTCTATCCATTCATCAGTTGATGGGACACTAGGTTTGTTTCCTCTTTTTGGCTACTACAAATAATGCTTCTGTGAACATTTGTGTATAGGTTGTGTGGATCTATACCTAGGAGTGAAATTGCTGAGTCACATGGTAACTCTATGTTTAACCTTGTGAGGAGCTGCCAGACTGGTCAAAGGTGGCTGCACCATTTTGCATCCCCACCAGCACTGCATGTGGGTTCCAGCTTCTCCACATCCTTGCCAACACTTGTTAGTCAACTTAGTGAGTGTGAGTGGTATCTCATGGTGGTTTTGATTTGTATTTCCCTAATGATAATGGTGTTTCAGCATCTTTTCCTGTACCCCAAAGATTCTTTACTGCTTTCAGAAAAGGTATCTCGAAGAGCCGCATTTAAGGCAAGAATTCGTGAGCAGAAGAAACAAATACTACACCTGCATTTGTATCTACAACTGAGGGTGATGGGGTCATCTATATAGGCCACAGGAAAGCAAACTGTTCCAAGGATCTGAATATGCCCACTTGTCCTCTATTAAAGAATTCTAGATCAAAAAACTGGTTCTTACAGCCTTACATTCATTAACCAGCCATACTACCTTAGTCAAGTTACTTAACCTCTCAAAGCCTCAGTAGTATCCTCTAGAAATGGGATAACAGTATGACCCACTTCAGAGTATTTATTTAGCCTAGTTAACTATAATTACCTTAATGCATTACTCTAGGGATGGAATTTATTGCCAGTTTAGAATCCTAAAATTTAAGCATTTCAGCTTGATTAGGATTAGACAGCAAATACTTCATAGAAGTAGCCCGTAGCATATCTATCTGTTCTGTTATTTTCTTGATTTTATATGGGAACCTAGGTCATCTAGTCACACCTTCAGTTCCTGCCTCCGATAACATGTTCCCTACCCCAAAAGAAGTTGTATGGGGAAGTACCTATGTGCCTATGTGCAGGAGGTCAGAGGGCACTCAGACCTCATGTTAAGATGAGGGCAGTGGAGACAGAATAGACTGGGATGTGCTATGGGGTAGTACATGACATGTGGCCAAGTCTCAACTCTCACAGCCAGCAGTTTAGTACTTGCATTTGGATTTTAGATTCAAACTGGGACACGATTCAAACAAAGAAGGTGGCCCTGAAAGGTAACAGACAAAATTCACCATTGTAACAGGGTTATTAGATAGAAAAGCCATATTTACCATTTCTTCCCGGGTCCTCATTCTCATCATTTTTGCACGCAGCTGAACTCTATAATCATCGTAATATTTTCGGGCACGAACAATCTGCTGCCGATTTTCTTTTATCTTTGATTGGGTCAACTTCTGCCTCTGAATGCGGTCCTTGAAATCTTGCTAAGAAAGGGAAAGGAGAAAAGAGGTAAGGACAAGAGAAAGACAAACTCTAGCATTCCCATCTGCCCCACTCCGCATCACAGCGTCTTCAAGCAGTAAGCCAGGTAAGCAGCTGACCAGTGGCAGCTGCGTAGGCATAGAGTATGAAAGACCGTCAGCCCCCAGAAGCCCTCTAGCCTTTGGCAGGTTTGTCACCTCAGTCCTAAGAGCCACCCCAGTGAGCCCTCACTGCTGCAGACAGCAGCAGTTATCCGGGAGGAATTGAGGATATCATCTCCTTGTTCCACCAGGGGATCACCTAAGCCACACCCAAGACAGCTTGGAAGGAGTAGAAAAATGGTACTGACTTTCAAGCAAAACTTGAGTTACTGAGTATTTACATCAAAACTAAGGAAATCAGACAGTATCTTACAAAGGATAATGAGGATAAAATGAGATCATGTACGTAAATCCTTCAACTAAATGTTCAGACACTTGTTTTCTTTCCCCCCATACCAAAGTACCACAGGCAGTTCTTCACATGGCTTCTCCTTTGGGAACTGTTTGGGATTATAGTTCTCATTGCTTATAGCTACTCTACATTGTCAACTAGGGGTTTTAAAATCTCTTCCTCTAGCATACTGTCTTTGACCTCTGTCCTCTCCTTTCATTATACTCAACAGAGGATAATGTGTTATGTAGAATTCTCTATCCAAATTATAATGGAGGCTGGTAAACTACCTCAGCTCTCTACTTGGGACCTGAGAAAGACAGGAGAGGACTAGAAGCACTATGTTACAACCACCTGGTACCTCGAAGGGGCTATAAAGGTAGAGACAGACCTGGATAAAAATCTCAACCTTGCCCTTTGCTGATTACGGTGGGACCCAGGGCAAGGTAACATCTCAAAGCCTCAGGTTTTTCATTTCATAGAAAACATCTCTATTATGACTAAATGAAATTGTGTATGTGAAGCACCTAGTACCTTCCTCACTCATCAGGGCTGGTTAAAGTCCCAGATGCTTCCACAGGCAAGCGTTAGAGGTAACAGTGGGACTACTGCCCAGCAGGGACAAATAAAAGTAATTACTGTGATTTCTGAATTCAGAATTTTAATACACAATTTACTCTCGACATACCAGTCTCTTGTTATGTTCATATTCTTTCTTGACAAGTGCAGTAAGCAGGTCATGCCTTCTTAAGGCTTCTTCTGTCTTTAAGAGGGACAAAAGGGAAGGACGTTAATGATGCTATTGACTAAATTCTCAAGGATAAGCTCTCTCCCTTTCTGGATTATATTCCTGTGCTTAAGGTTGACAGTTTACTTACTTCATCCTGGAGTTTCTTCTTTGACCGATTTTCTCCATGTGCATCTTTTTTGAGCTGTTCGATCTGTGCAATTTGCTGTTTCCACATTTTGCTTAGTGTTTGGCCAGAAACATAGAGAAATGGAAACTGCTCAAGCATGAGGGGCAGGAGACTGTGTTCGTTTACTTTCTCTGCAAGGTTAAAGAAAAAAAAGGATGCTCTTAATCTGAGAGACTTGCTGACAGCTTTTAATAAGAACTCTCATTCCACCTTCCTGATAGATCAAAGCTTATCTAAGTGATGCAGTTATGACCTTGAAAAGAACAATTCTAAAAGTATGTTATTACTTTTGCATTCCTTCTTTGATCAAAGTAAGCCAGCTACTAGCACAGATGAAAATAAGCTCAACAGTTCTGATTGACGACAAGCTGGTCTTGTGAAGTCCATCCTAAATGCTCAGCTGACTCAGCGCCTGGGGTGGATGCTCTGTGTGTGGTCAGACAGACTCCTCAGCCTTACTGGGAGGCAAAATTTGTCTGATGGGATATAGTCAGAAGGCCAGTAGTCTTTGAAACTGCAATCTGGCCTTTCACATGACCTCATTTTCCTTATAACAGGATTCTTAACACTCACTGGTACCAACTATCAACATTACAGGAGCTGGACGTGCCATCTGCTTGCTCTGGAGCATCCCTCTGGTTCTACCAACTTCCCAGGAACAAAGAAAAGCCAGTATGAGTGAGCAGAGTAAAGCTAAAGCTGAAGCAGCAGGAAGTAGCCCTCGTATTCTTCGGGTGCCAAGATATAGGTCTCCCTAAGATATTATTTAGGAGTTTCAAATAAATGCCTTATTTGAGCATTTTATCTCTCTTTACAGAAATCTAGCATATGGCAGTGATAAAAGAGAGAACTTTCTCCAGCTAACCAGTGGATGTTAGTTTTCAGTGCTGTGTCCTTGGAATGTAGCACACACTTTCAAAGGATGCCAGTTTTCCATAAAGTACAATTTTTGTGGTTCTTACTTGGAACTGCTTTATTTGGCTTTGGCAAGCCACCTCTTGGACTTGTGGTTGTGGTGTTTCTAGGGTAAATCTTCCAGGACTGACTACGTTTTGGAGTTCCTTTATGAGCAGATTCTCTGTATATTTTTTCCTTAGAAGCAGATATAAAACAGAATAGAAATAAGGGATAAGTCTAATAGCTCTTTACACATCATCTTAAATATATATTGACAAAAATAGCTAACTAATCCCCGGCCAAACCACCTTCAGATTTCTAAAATCTGGTTAGTATTTATCTATTCTAAGTAAAAGTCACCTTTTGGCTTCTGGCATCTTTTGGAATTTGAAAAGCACTGACTTTTTTGAATTTCACAGTCACCATCGTCCTACACCCTAAATACAACTACTACTGCTTTGATGTACCTGTTTCTTTGACAACTTTTTCCATGCAAATTTAAAAAGTTTTGAAACAATGTTTAGTTGTAACCATACTATATTTTATATCTAGTTTTTTCATGGACACTTTAGCATAACCATTTTCCCTATGTTTCATTTAGTTTCTGTAACCATCCTTTTGAAAGGCAATGAAAACTTAGGCTTTGGGTTTCTACCAACAGGCACAGAACTACTGAGATTTCCTGTGTTCTCTTACTTCCCTTTGACTTGTCAGCCTCGACTATCTCTTAAACCCTTGATGAACTGCTAAGCAGTAGAGCCCCTTAAAAACCAAGAGAAGCTTTGGGCGGGAAGGAAAAAGGCTAGTGTTCTTTGGTATCATGTCTTGCCACATTTTAGCAACTTGGCTACCCTATGAATAAGAGGAAATCCCACATTATGAAATGAAATCCTGCCTTTTTCTATGGGACTAATATTAAGGCTTTGCTGATTCTTTTTTCCTTTTATAAAGTTCATCTCTGTACTTTCCACTGATCCGATAACAGCATTTATTACAGTTGAGACTTTTACCCACTGTTTCCTCCTCATTTATTCCTAGAGGTCCAATATTCTCTTGAACTTCATTTCTTCTTAGTTCCCTTTCAAATGCTTCAGTTATTACCTACAGAGGAAAAGGCCACATGATATTACATGTTATTATATATAATTATTAAAAACATATACAAATGAAAATGAAGGAAAAAAATTCACCTAAGATCCTACCATTCTATTTACTTTTTTTTCTTAAGTTCCTTTGAGGCTCTATATCACAAATATACATTATTTAACAGATGTGTTAATTGGGACATAAAATGAAATTCTACATAATGAGTTTTTTTGTTCTCATAGTTTTTGTAATTATTTTGATAGTCCCCTGAGTGGAAGTTACATATTTAGTTGAAGTTACATGTTATTGTAAGACATCTAAATTAGTTTCGATTCTTCACCATTATATAACATACTATAGCAAACAAGTGTTCTGAATTTATGTTACATTTCAAAATCCTTACTCCATAGAAGAAAAGTCTTCCTTGGTAATTATATATTCTCCTTGTCGAAGTCTAACCACCTCTTCTTATTCCTGTCTTGGCACTTTTATCCTGTCTGTAACTCAGGTAGCTTGTCACATTTACCTCAGATTCTATTAATCTTGAAGCTGTCTCTGAAAATAACCCTTACTGACCTACTCTTTCTTAATCCACTGGAGTACTGGGCTATATATCTGACAAGGTTAGTTTTCTTAAAATTTCATGAGTATAAGTTTTATGCTCCCTAATCGGGGAGATAAAAGCTATGTCATATAATTTTCTGTCATCCACTCAGCTCAAGAATATTAAATGCATTTTAGCCTTTAATCAACACCATGCTCACTGCAGCATTTGGCTTGAGGGTAAATGGTACTGCCTGCTGCCCAAAGGTAGTCAAGAGATAGGGTGTACCTTTGCTTGGAATCGGTGGACATCTGCTTTTTTTGGCTTTCGCTGCCTTTTTCTTTCCATATGGAACTGTTTGTTTTTGTTAACAGGAGATGGAGAGAGTGAATGAGATCTGTAAGGTGGCCTTCTGTGCATGGCAAGACCTACAACACAGAAGAGACATGTACCATTAGTTCCTTATAGCTAGAAATTTTAATTAAGTTGGAAACCAAATAGTTGATTTTCACCAAATCCAAAGAGAGTGACTGTGAATGTGCTAAATGTACTCTCTATGATTAATTTATATTTTGTGTGTATTTAGTCATACCAAGTAAACAAATGCACATAAATATGCGCTATCTCAAAGAAGTACTTAGGTTCTACATTCAACTTGGGGTTGAAGGTGGAGCAAACTGTGGAGTGCCTGTTGTGCAAAAAGGCCGAAGTTAGGTGCTCTTGGTGGTGGAGGAAGAAAGAAAATGTTAAACCATCTGAGCCGAATGGCTGCTACCCTTTTACCTCTCTAGGTCCTGAGGAGGTGGGATGTCAGTATCTTATCCTTATAAAGCATCATGCTTATAAGCAAAATTTAAATAGTTTAGTTTTCTAAGCAGTCCCGATTCTTTCCTACTTAGCGATCTAGACCTCCAAATTCCACAGTCCCTAAGAGATCTAAATAATCACTTCTCTCCACAAACCTTTTTATGTTCCGTTGTTTATAGATGAGCTTGTATATTTAATAGTTATAAAAAAGGAGACGCCATGCCTTTTTGGAAAAGCAAATAATTCAATATAGCTCTAAGGTCATGAAATTAGTTTGATACCTTTCTAAATAAATTTTCTCAGGGAATTCAAATCTCCCCGAGCTTTTATTTTTCTTTTCACTCTCTTTTAATTCAAATCTCTCAAATTCATTTTGAATCTCAATATTAAGAATAACTATGGCACAATTTATTTTAAATGTTTTTATGATTTTACTATAATCACAATGTATTCTTTTTTAGAAACTGAAAATCTAATTATAATAACATTATATAGTAACTTACAACGTGTTTTCAAAATGGGATACCATATGTATGTGTATAGTAAGAGAAACATGTAGGTTACTGGGTTAGAGTTCCTAGAGGTTACCTGAGTCAAGCTTTAAGGAAGAGAGAGGAAATAAGAGAAGGAAAAGTATTCTTGGAGTAAAAAAACAACTGAAAAAGTTAAGGAAGGTTTGAATGAGAAATACTGTTCCTAGAGAAACAAGGATGGTCAAAGTACATAAAAGTGAGTGGAAAACACGTAGAATTTTAGTTGGTGGAAGACAGGATAATTACTTGAATTTGAACAAGTAGTAGGAAGTATCTGCAAAGATGTGGCAAATTAGAAACTTCAGAGTTGCTGATGTGAGTATAAACTGATACAATCACTCTGAAGGGGAATTTGGTAACAGTGAAAAAGTGTAAACCCCATGATCCAGTAATTCTAATAGATGTAGATCCTAGAGAAACTTTACACATGTTACAGGTAGTTCATTGCAGAATTGTTTGTAGTTATAAAAAGTGGAAACAAACTACATGTCCTACAACAGGGAAAATGGTGATAAATATATATACAAATATAAATGGGGCACACCGTATGACCTTAGTTACATAATAGTTAAAATGAAGAGGATGGACAAATACCAACATAGATCTCTAAAACAATGTTAACGAAAAAAAGCAAGTTGCAGAATAATATATATAGTATCTGTAAATCAAAAATATAAAACAATAGCATATTTAGACAAGTAACACATAGGTTGTTAAAGTATAAAAACGGGTAAGAGGGTTTCTGTTCATGATGACAGTATAAGAGTGACATCAGCATACTGGCACACTGAGAAGACCCCTTTGTATCTACCCTTAAATCTACAAGTAAGACATCTATACTCCAACAAAGGTTCCTCTGTTCAACACACTACCACGCCTGAGAAACCCAGATATTGGTACATCTGAAAGTTGGAATGTGTAGGGGAGGCAGGATTGGGGAAAGGAGACCCAGGTGACTCAGACACAGCAGAAACACCCACCACTCCAGTCACCCCGGCAGTGATTCACAGTAATACCCCAACAGCCATGACCCTGGAGTTCCAAGTAGTGCAGGTAAAAAAACCCGAAAGCTTGTGCTATGGCACCACCTACTGGAAAACAAAAGAAAGACTGCTAACTATCAACCAGCTGAATTGTTAAAATCAAAATGGTATCTATGTTAGAAAGGTGTTCACTACTCAAATGCCCTGACAGTGGAATAACCCATCAAGCACCACGAATAACCAAGATAACACTGTAACACAGAAAGAAGATGACAATTCTCCAGAAACCAAACTCAAATTCCTGGAAGGTTGTGATCTACATGATAAGAGAATTCAAAATAGCAGTCATGAAAAAACTCAAGACACAAGAAAACTGAGAAAGGCAATTCAATGAGCTCAGGAATAAAATTAAACGTAAGACTCCTTAACCAGAGACTGAAACTATAAAAAAACAACCAAACAGAAATTCAAAAATTGAGATGAAGAATGCATAGAAAGAGAAATAAACAATCCGATTTACAATCACATCAAAAAAACAAACAAACAAACCTAAGAATAAACAAAGGAGGTGAAAGACCTGTACACTGAAAACTACATTGTTGAAAGGTATTGTTGAAAAAATTGAAGAAGACACAAAGTAATGGAAAGATATTTTGTTGTCATGGATTAGAAGAATTAACATTGTTAAAATGTCCATATTACGTAAAGCAATCTACAGATTCAATGCAATCCCTATCAAAATCCCAATGGCATTTTTCATAGAAAAATAGAACAAAAAAATCCTCAAATTTGTACAGAACCACAAAAGACCCAGAATAGCCAAAGCGGTCCTGAGAAAAAAGGACAAAGCCAGAGGTATAACACAGCTATACTAATCAAAACAGTGTGGTATTAGCAGAAAAACAACATGCAGACCAATGGAACAGAATAAACCCACACATATATGGGCAACTAATTTACGACAAAGGAGCCAAGAATATACAATGGAGAAAGGAATAGTCTCTTCAATAAGTCATGTTGGGAAAACTGGTCAACCATGTGCAAGAAAATGAAACTGGATCACTATCTTACACCATACACAAAAATTAACTCAAAGACATGAATGTAAAGACCTGAAAAAATAAAATAGAAGAAAACATAACCACTAAGCACATTGGTCTCAGTGATGTTTCTGTGAATTTGACTCCAAAGGCAAGGAAAACAAACAAACAAATGAGACTACATCAAACTAAAAAGCTTCTGCACAACAAAGGAAACCATCAATGGAACAAAAAGGCAACCAATGGAAAGGAGAAGATATTTGCAAATGACACTTCCGATAAGTTGCTAATAGCCAAAAGATAAAAGGAACTCATACAACTCGACAACAAAAAACAAACAATCCAATTTAAAAATGGGCAGAGGATCTGAATAGACATTTTTCTAAGGAAGACATACAGATGTCCAACATCACTATTAAGGAAATGTAAATCAAAACCACAATGAAGTATCACCTCACACCTGTTAGAATGTGAGATAACAAGTAATAGGATGAGAGAAAAGGGAACCCTTGTGTACTGGGGGTGGGAATGTGAACTGGTGCAGCTATTATAGAAAATGGTATGGAGGTTCCTAAAAAAAAAATTTAAAAACAGAACTACCATATGACCCAGCAATTCTACTTCTAGGTATATATATTTCCAGAGGTAAATTGAAATCCCTACCTCAAAAAGATACCTGCTCCCCCATATTCAAAGTAGTAGTATTTACAACATTCAAGACATAAAACAACCTAAGTGTCCATTTAGAGGTGAATGGATAAAGAAAATGTGGTATATATACAACAGAATATTATCCAGCCATAAAAAAGAAGGAAATCCTGCCGTTTGTGACAACATGGATGGACATGAAGTCATTATGCTAAGTGAATACGTCAGACATAGAAAGATAAATCCTCTATGATCTCACTCATATGTGGAACCTGAAAAAACAAACTCATAGGTGCAGAGAACAGACTGGTGGGTGCCAGAGGTGTGGGTTAAGAAGTGGGTGAAATGTGTAAAGGTACAAACTTCCAGTTATAAGATAAATAACTTCTGGGGATGTAATGTACATAATGGGGAATATAGTTAACAATACTGTGTTGCATATTTGAAAGTCGGTAAGAGATTAGATCTTAAAAGTTATCACCAAAAAAAATTGTAAATATGTGAAGTGATAGATGTTAACTAAACTTACTGTGGTAATCATTTGTAATATATACATACATCAAATCATTATGTGGTACACCTTAAACTAATACAATAGTATATATCAATTATAGCTCAATAAAACTGGAAATAATAAAAACAGGAATAAAAAAAATACCAACTTTGAGAGTAGTTTCTTTGAGGGAGGGAAAAAGAATGGGCTGTGAGAAGGATGGAGGGGATTTCAACTCTTGTTTCTTCAACACAAAAGGTGTAAAGCAAATATAATTGTTAACATCTGCTATTTCTAGATGGTGGAGATACAGATATTTGATATTTTTAATCCTTTTACATAGTTCTGAAATATTTAAAGTGAGAAAGCCAGTCATGAACACGTGGAAGTGCCTACGTGGTTCCCTGGGAAGTCCTCATCCTGGCCTCTCTGGGATAGGTACCTGGCCTTTGCTTCTTCAGCCTACACTCCATGATGCTGTCACTGTGCTGAGACAGGGTCTCATAATTTCCACTCTCCACCTCTTCATTTCCAGTTTCTTCTTCTGTGTAGTCAGTCTTTTCTTTAATTCGAACACCCAGGGCACTTTTTAACATCTATCAAGAAAATTCTTTTCAACATCTTTCATTGATTTCAGCAGAATGCAAGTTAGAAGGAGTAGACAGATACGATCTTTAGAAAGCTTCCTCTGATAATTAGGCAATAATAACAAGTTTTCAGATGCTTATGCATGTTTAGTTTCTAAAGAGTGTATGTCATTGCTGTGGACTTTTCAGTTTCAATAAATTTTAGAGTAAGTCACATAGGGATTTAATATATTTATTCAATGATACCCCCAAACTGTAACATCGTCTTTTGTGAGAGTCAGAAATCCATCTAATTTTATAACAAATCTATCTTTAGTGACAAAGGGAAACTATATAGATGCAGCTAAAAATAAATAGTTTAATGTAATCACTTATGTTAAATGATTAGTTTTCATTAGAATTCAATAAAAATTTGGATAAATCTGTACCAAATTTGGTTATATCATAAAAGGCTAGGAGATCATTTTTCATCCTATGTCCTACCTGTCCGACTTATGGAACATTTTCACAGCAACTAAGACAACTAATTTTCCAGTTTCTTAGTTTAGCTTTCAAGTGCAATCGGAAGATCACTTAAATGCTCACCAACTATGGCAACTGCAATAATAGATTAAAAAACAAGACTTGCCGAATCTAGTTCAGAGAGCCGTTGAGAGAGTTTTTCTGATACTGCATGTAATTCTTGTTCTGTTAACCTATTTCTTGGCCTCTGGGAGAAAGGTGAATCCCAGGATGAGACTGCAGATCTATTTTCATATCTGTAATAAAAGTGACCATATGACATTTAAGTAGCCAAGTGTACATTACTTAGTTAAAAATAAAAACTATAATATGTGCTTTAACAAATATTTTACATTGACCTTCACAGCTAAGTTTGGAGAGTATACCCCTAACTCCTCAAATCCCCTTGCAAACAGATTGTAAACACTGAAGCCTGCAGTAATATTACCTTTTTCCTTTGGGAAGCCTCCTTGTCCTAGGGCCTTGGATCTGAGATGGACAGATTTCCTGTCTGCTCTCTTTAGGTATTTTAGAAGTTAAGAAAACTCTATTATCTGGCTCCTATTAAAAACAAGAGAGAGTTGACTTGACAAAACTATTTGAAAAGACACATAAAAGTAACATTTTGTATCTGGAGGAAGGGAGGATCTATTGCACAAAGCTAGATGCCTTTATTCTCCATGCTTTGCTTTTTTTAAAACGCATTTGTCAAAATACGCCACTGATCCCCAATGCCAAAGGAATGGAGCAATGTCTATAAACTTGTACTCAGAGAATAATGGTGACTCAGGATGCCATCAAATATGAAGGCAGGTGAATGTTTGCAAACATGAAAATTCAGGGGTTACAGCTACACCTGGACAATGAAAAAATGATCAAATCACAAGTGGAAAGTATTAGTCATAGCTTTCATGTCAAAAAAATCAATAAAAACTGTCCGAAATTAAAACAGTTAAAAACAAAACCTTCCCAAATACGAATATAAACTCCTAACAGTTTTAACAATTCATTTCTTAACCTTAGAGAGAATCTTATGGATAATATTTCTTGTGAAGAAACGTCTGATGTTTAACAATCTCTTCAGTTTCACTTCAGTATCTTTTTCTTCTATTAAGGTAAAGTTAAATTTAATACTCTAATAACTAAAATATAATCAACATTTAAAAAAACACTTTTTTATTGAAGGTTAAGTGTCCTCAAAATGAACAGTACCACTTAACTGCCACTCAGGTCAAGAACTAGAATATTACCAGCAACTCATAAGCCTTTCCACGATCCCCCCATACCTCTCCCAAATGTAACCATTTTCCTATGATTCTTTTTTTCTCTTTTTATATATCCACCCTCCTATCTGAATAGATGCACAGAACGTTTAGGATGGTCACGCAATGTGAATGATGCTTATTTCATCTCTTTTTCCAGTACTTTTTCTGTATTATTTAAATTAAAAAAAAAAGAGAATATCATTATTTATGAATTCACCCTTTGCATATATCTGCCTGTTCTAGCTTCTAGGAAGAAAGGGACAGGTTGGTTGTATAAAAAGGGATTTCTGTTCCGAAGGAAAAAGAGTAGAAGCTGATAGGCCAGGGTATTAATGGAAGTTCATGTTGGATAACAGGAATGTGGATAAAAGGTCATTTTTCACCCTTCTTATATTTTAAAAAATTTTTAATTATTTAATTAGGGATACATATGGGTGCTGAAGCTAGAATACCTGAGTTCAAATCCTGACTCTACCACTGCTGTGACCTCAAACAAGATACTTAACCTTTCTCTATCAGCTTCCCAATAGTACCTACTCCAGAGCTGTATTGTAGGGAGTAAATTACTCAATCCTTGTCAAGTACCCAGAAGGGTACCTGATACAAAATAAACAATATGTGTTGGCTCTTACTATTATTTTTTGTATTTTCATCCTGTCCTTATATTCCTAGAGTAAGAACATGTAGATGTATGCAGAGATAAATTTTAAGAAATAACAGTGCTCTGATTAGTGCAATATCTGACAACTATTCTAGCAGAAACTTCTTTAAATCTCTAGACTTATATTCAATTGAAAGCAAGCTTTTCCACTTACCACAGAAAATGCCATGCTCTCTCCAGTAGAATTCATGGCAGGGGAGCAGTGACTTGAACGTAAGTATTCGTTTCCTATGGGGCAAGGTGCTCGAGGCTCTGAAGGGTGGTACGGTGGATATAAAGGAATAGCTGATTGGATAGGCTCCCCTAGCTTCCTAGCATTTGGAATCATATCCACAGAAGGAATTTCTGCTAGGTGGACAAATTTAAGTGGACATTAAGATGAAACTCTAAGAAATAAATCATATATACATAACTGTATAAACATGTTCACATGTACTTAGAAATATATTTTAAACTTGATATTTTTTTTAAAAAGTAACCATTAACAATGGTTTTATATAATACTAACCATATGAAAATCCCAGAGATAACAAAAAGAAATGATAATATTTTTTGAGTTACTCTATTTTGTCATTCACTAGTAATGTGAAGACAACCAACTGATATACTAATATATCAGAGACTCTTACTGCCCTAAAGTGTTTGAGAGGAGAGGATCTAGATAACAAAACAGTGTATGTAAAACGTGACTGAAGACCATCTTACAAAGACATCAGAGCTCATAATTAATAGCAAACATTTACAAATAAGATCATCTAAAACATAAAGTGTAGAGCAACACAAGTAAAAAGGTAACAGTAATAGCAATTGTCCCAGGAACTATTGTCTTCAAGTCATAGCAAAGGTCCAAGAATTAATATTACTACTCACTGTCTTCAACAAAAGATGTCCTACTCTTGGACAAAAAGCTGGATGAGGGAGGGTTCAGCGCTTCTTCATGTGATTTAGAACATGGTACAGTTGAGGCTTTTTTAGACTGTATTTCATTAGGACCTTGGGTACCTAGTAAAGAAAATATTGAAAATTCTTTATTGCTGAATGTTATACTCAAAGCGAAGAGTTTTGCACTCTGAGAATAATAACCTCAGGAATGACATAATCATGTTGGTCTGATTGCTCGAAATAACAATTATTTTTAATGATTATCAGATATCAAGATGTAGTTCTGTAGCTCAGAATCATTCATGCAACTTGAAAGCAAAGTTTCACACAATGTTTCATTAGTTTGCCTTAGAAAAATAGATGTCAGAGCTGTAGAAATGCTGACTGTTGTATGGTATGTCTCTGAGTTAGGGGTCTTGGCTGGTACCGTAATCAAAGATTTATAGATCGAACTTTTATTTATCTACTTTACAAGTGCTTAACATTTTGAATCAGCTTTATATTATTACACAGAAAGTGATATTGAAATTGAGGGAATATCCACTTTGCTCTCAGAAATCTACAATACACAAACTCTCCATAAACAAAGTGGATTCGTGACCTCTCCTAATGACTTTTTTTATCCCTTTTTCAATTTATGAAAGAATTCACAATAAACTTACTCCTTAGAAGGTATGAGAATGTACTCTGAAAACTCATCGATACCAATATGATCAACTGACAATCACTAAATACAGAACAATTCACTTCGTACACATCCCCAAATCCATGCAACTGATTCCAAGACATTATGGTTTTAAATTTTTTTAAATTAAAAAAAGGTTTTTTTTAACGCCTGCAGCACCTGGTATTACTAGGTGGTCTCCCATCCAAGTCCTAACCAGGCCCAACCCTGCTTAGCTTCCGAGATCAAACGAGATCGGCACATACAGGATAGCATGGCCATAGACTATTTTTAAATTTTTGACACTCATGTCTTTTAAAAATCAGCAAATATCTTTTTGTGCTCTCCTTTTTCATAATCCAATGCAATATGGCCATTTTCACATCAAAATGTTTTAAATATGCAA
The DNA here is from genome assembly GCF_000325575.1 of Pteropus alecto. Classification (NCBI taxonomy): domain Eukaryota; kingdom Metazoa; phylum Chordata; class Mammalia; order Chiroptera; family Pteropodidae; genus Pteropus; species Pteropus alecto. The sequence goes on from NW_006436283.1 coordinate 11,950,663, forward strand.
ATCTCCCTTCATAAATTCATAGATATGGAAGTAACCTAAGTGTCCATCAACAGACAAATGGATAAAGAAGTTGTGGTACATATATACAATGTAATATTAACTAGGCCATTAAAAAGATTGAAACCTCACCATTTGCAACAACATGGACAGACCTAGAGGATATTATACTAAGTGAGATATGTCAGAGAAAGACAAATACCATATGATTTCACTTATATGTGGAATCTAAAAAAAAACAGAAATGAATAAACAGAAACAAAACTTATACAGAGAACAAACTGATGGTTACTATAAATAATGCTGCAAGTAACTTTTTGGAATTAGTGTTGTGTATTTCTTTGGATAAATAGAAATGGGATTGCTGGGTCATTAGTTGTATTTTTAATTTTTTGAGAAACCTCCATCATTTTCCATAGTGGCTGCACCAATTTGTCATCCCACCAACAGTGCATGAGGGTTCTCTCTTCCCCATACCCTCACCAACACTTGTTTGTTGATTTACTGAAGATAACCATTCTAACAGGTTTGAAGTATTATCTCATTGTGGTTTTAATTTGCATTTCTCTGATGACTAGTGACAGTAAGCAACTTTTCAAATGTCTATTGAGCATTTCTATGTCCTCATTGGAGAAATGTCTATTCCAGTCCTCTGCCTATTTTTTATTGTTTGTTTGGGTTTTTTTGGTGTTAAATTGTATGAGTTCTTATATACTTTGGATAGTCACCCTTTATTGGATGTATCATTGGTGAATATCGTCTTCTATTCAGTAGGTTGTATTTTCATTTTGTTAATGGTTTCTTTTGCTGTGTAAAACTTTTTTAGTTTGATGTAGTCTCATTTTTCTTTTGTTTCCCTTGCCTGAGGAGACTGCAAACAAATATTACTAAGAGCAATGTCAAAGAGTTTACTGCCTATGCTTTCTTCTAGGAGTTATATGGTTTCAGGTCTTACATTTAAGACTTTAATCCATTTTGAGTTTATTCTTGTACATGGTGTAAGAAGTTGGTTTTTCTTTTTTTGGGGCATGCATCTGTCCAGTTTTCCCAACACCATTTATTGAAGAGACTGTCTTTATTCCATTGTATATTCTTGCCTCCTTTGTCATAGATTAACTGGCCATACAGGCATGGGTTTAATTCTGGGCTATTCTGTTTCATTGATCTGTGTGTCTGTTTTTATGCTAGTACCATGCTGTTTTGATTTTTATAGTCTTATAGTTTGATATCAACTTAGTTCTCAAGATTGCTGTGGTTATTTGGGGTCTTCTGTGGTTTCACGTAAATTTTATTATTTGTTCTAGGTTTGTGAAATATGCCATTGGTATTTTCATAGGGATTGCACTGAATCTATAGATTGTATGGGCATTTTAATGATGTTAGTTCTTCCTACCCATGAGCATAGTATATCCTTCCATTTATTTGTATCTTCTTCACTTTTTTCTTCAATGTCTTATAATTTTCCAAGTATAGGTCTTTCATCTCCTTTGTTAAATTTATTCCTAGGTATTTTTTTTTTATGCAATTGTAAATGGGATTGTTTTCTTAATTTCTTTCCGATAGTTCGTTATCAGTAGATAAAAATGCGACTGAATTCTCAATATTAATTTTATATCCTGCAACTTTACCAGATTGTTATCAGTTCTGATAGTTTTTTGGTGGAATCTTTAGGGTTCTCTCTATATAGTATCATGTCATCTGCAAATAATGACAATTTTATTGCTTCTTTTTCTATTTTGACACCTTTTATTTCTCATCTGAAAAAAATGCTTTTTCTGCATTTATTGCTGTGGCTATACAATGGACAATACTATGTTGAATAAAAGTGAAAGTAGATACCTTTGCCTTGTTCCTGATCTTAAGGAAAACACGTTTAGCTTGTCACCATTGAGTATAATGTTAACTGTCAGCTTGTCACATATGGCTTTTATGTTGAGGTATGCTCCTTCTGTTCCCACTTTGTTGAGAGTGTTTAACATAAATGCATACTGGATTTTGTCAAATGCTTTTTCTGCATTTATTGATATAATCGTGATTTTTGTCCTTCATTTTATGTGGCAAATCACACTGATTTGCTGATACTGAACCAATCTTGTATCCTAGGAATAAACCCCACTTGGTCTTGGTGTATGATATTTTTAACGTATTGTTGAATTTGGTTTACTAATATTTTGTTGAGGATTTTTGCATGTATGTTCATCAAGGATATTGACCTAGAATTTTCTTTTTTTGTAATGTCTTTGTCTGGTTTTGGAATCAGAGTAATGGTGACCTTGTAAAATAAACATGGGAATATCCCCTCCTCAATTTTTTGGAATAGTTTGAGAACAGGTATTAATTCTTTGTTTGGTAAAATTCACCTATAAAGCCATCTGGTCCCGAACTTTTGTTTGTTGTTTTATTACTGATTTGATCTTTTGTTAGTAGTTACCAGTCTGTTCAGATTTTGTTTCTTCTTGATTGTCTTGGAAGATTGTATGTTTCGAGGAATTTATCCATTTCTTCCAGGTTGTCTAATATGTTGGCATATGACTGTTTGTAGTATTTTCTTATACTTCTTTGTATTTCTGTGGTGTCAGCTGTTACTTCTTTCATTTCTGATTTTATTCATTTGGGTTCTCTTTTTCTTGATGAGTCTAGTTAAAGATTTATTGATTTTATCTTTTCGAAAAACCAGCTCTTGGTGTCACTGATCATTTATATTGATTTTTTAGACTCTATTTTGTTTATTTCTGCTCTGATCTTTATTATTTTCTTTCTTCTAGTCACGTTGGGTTTCCTGTTGTTTTTTCTAGTTTCTTTGGGTATAAAGTTAGATTGTTTGAGATTTTTCTTGTTTCTTGAGGTAGGCCTCTATCACTATGAATTTCTCTTTTAGGACTGCTTTTACTGTATCTCATTTTTTCTTTTAGGTCATTGTGTTTTCATTCGTCTCAAGGTTTCTTTTGATTTCTTCTTTGATTCGTTGTTAATCCACTGTTTAGTAGTATATTATTTAACTTCCATGCGTTTGTGTTGTTCAGTTTCCTTCTTGTAATTGATTTCTAGTTTCATATCATTGTGATTGGAGAGGACACCTGATAGGATTTCAATGTTAAATTTATTGAGAATTGTTTTGTGGTTTAACAATATGTTATATCCTGGAAAATGTTCCATGTGCGCTTGAATAGAATGTATAATCTGCTATTGGGTGAAACGTTTTAAAAATATTAAATCTGGTCTGATATGTCACTTGAGGCCACTGTTTCCTTGTTGGTTTTCTGTCTAGATGATCCTTTGATGTCAATGGGGTGTTAAAGTTCCCTACTATTATTGTATGCCTGTCAATCTTTTCCTTTACGTCTGTCAGTATTTGCTTTATATATTTAGGTGCTCCTACATTGGGTGTGTAAATGTTTATAAGGGTTATATCCTCTTGTTGGATTGATCTCTTTATCATTATGAAATGTGCTTCTTTGATGAATGCGTATGCTGTGGCTACTGTCCCTGGAACTCACAGTTAACATAATAGACAAACTCAAAGTTAACTATCCAGCGAGAGAATGGTGTTACCGAAGTATGATGAACCTATACTGTAGGAATACAGAGCCTCAGAGCCTGAGGAGGTGGGGGAGGGGCTGGGCTTTGTATGGTGAGTTTGCCAGAACTAGAAAGGAAGAGTATCCCTGCAGAAGGAACAGTATGTGCCACAGAAGAGCATGGCAACCAAGGTGGGCAGGACAAGGAGTGAGATGGTTTGAAGGCAAGGTGAGAAGCTCACAACAGGCCTGAAAGATACGAAGATTTATTGTGTATAAGCAGTAGATCATTGGAAATGTGGCCTGCAGCTTGGGAGAAAACTTGCCACTGGATATATAGACGTGCTGGCTGAAACCAGGAAAACAGTCACCCAGTTCAAGAATCTATACTTAAGGGTTAACCTGAATGTGAGTAGACTGTTAAGCTGTATCCAGAATTCTCTTCCTAGGGTATCAAGTCCCACATATTACAGGACAATCTTGCATCCACCTATTTGCCCATGTGCCCATGATTCCCATTGACTGATTTCAGATTACTGTTCATATTTAGTGGACAACAGTGGTATTCTGGAATTTATTCTGAAGTTCAGTTAGGGCTCTCTCTACTCTTCGCAACTTTATACACTCCTAAGTATAACTACTTACATTTTCATAATTGCATACTGAATAACAATTGATATTTAAAGTTTAACTACTCACCATTACTTCTTAGAGAAAAGGTGTGTGCTGTGTCTCCGAGTCTAATTATTTCACCAGTGGATTCTGCTTCATCTCCATCCCAACAGGGGCCCAAAGCCTCAGATGATGAGGAACACCTGAAAGAGTTCCTTCATTTACTCAGGGCCCAGCCTGACCACAAAGGGCCCTTCCCATGAGAACTCAAAGAGCTGCTTCAAGCAGCCTGCAAGTATTCAGACTGTTCATTGCTATGCACAGAAAAATAGACACTCTCTTCTACTGTCTATCGCTTCTTGCTGCTTTTTTTTTTCTGATATATGTATGGTAAAAACAGCTGTGTATAAAGGGTTAAGGATTAAATTATAGGAGAATACACACAAAGAACAACAAACACTCATTAGTATTTGGAGTGGAGGGGAATATTTTGCATTAAATATCCTTGTACCGTTTCACTTTTGTACTTATGTTATTTTTCTAATCTAATGAAAAGTAAAGCCAAGAAATTTATCTTATGATAGTTTCCTTTAAGATATATTTTCCACAGTGTACTATATCTAAACAAGAAGGTATTGCCCATGCTTTTCAAGCCTTGACAAATTCCATACAAAAACTTAGAATCAGATAGTTAAAAGAAATGTCATGTTCAACCTCTAGTTTGCAGAAGTATAATCAAACCTGTAATGACATATTTTGTGTTGAACAGTAGCACAAATTTTAAAACTCTGATATTGGTCAATGGTACTGGTTCATGAGGGCGCAGTAACTAAGCACTTTCATCCTGCAGGTGGGTGTATAAATAGTCATGGCCTTTTTGAAAAGCAATTTGGCAACGTTCAATAGCCCTGTAACATTCATACTCTTTGACTCTAAATGCAGCTTAAAGATTGGGGGGCGGGGGGGAGGGAATAAACAAAGGTATATATCACATTTTAAAAAATAATATAAAAACACTGGAATACTCAACCACTTTAGAAAAGTGGTTGAGTATATTATGATGCACCCATAAGAATGGTATGTTATACAGTGATTAAAAAAGATAAAGAGTTTAACAACTGGGGAAAAGATTTGATGTGTTAATTTTAAAATGCAGGGAACAAAATTATATAGATAATATGACTGAATTTAAAAAACAACAGAGTAAGAAAGTCTAAAGTAAAACAAAATGTTAACAAGCAGTTATTTAGTTCTGAATGGTAGATTTTTTTCCCCCTGCTTTTTAATTTCTCTGTACTTTCCAAGTTTTGTGCAAGGAATATAAACAACTTTGAAGATGAGTGGAAAAATTAAAAAATAAGTAGGTGGTTAATGGTGAGAATTAAGTACTGTACATAGCTCAAGGTTCTTTAAACTCCCTCAGGGAGCTTTAAAACATGAGAAGTTAGTAAAATTTTCACATTAGTTTTTTGGTTTTTGTTTATTTTTTTGCTGCCATTCTGGTATATTGTGTGTAATTTTATTTCTTAGGAAAAGGAAAAGCATAACTTGTTTTAATTAAATTCATAGACATTGAGTACTACCTCTCAAAAGAAACTCTTTTCCATGATGCTTTGGATTCTTTGGTACTTTCTGACTCTTCCAAAGGTTCTCCTCCATGGGATTCTTTAAAACCCTGTCCAGTTTCACCTGTTGAAATAAAAATACAAAAAAAAAACTGTGCATGAGCCTCACTCTTCCCTATTACAAAAAAAAAAAAAAAAAAAACCAACAAAAAACCCAAGTTAATAGACTACTATTTTTATACAGGGAGTGGGTAGAGGTAAGCACAGTTAGGCACCCTCAACTCTTCCTAGTAAACTGGGCTATTGCAAAAGTGAGATTAGAAAGAACCAAATCATTACCTGTAATGAACATGTATTATTGGGTAACATATATAACACAAATGTTGCTGTAAAAGCAGGGTCTACAGCTGTATTAGCAATGTTTTATTTTTTAAGCTAAGTGGTAGGTTTACTTATTATTCTTTATACCTCTCTATCTGTAACGGATGTCTGAGGCAAGATGACTAGGCTTCAGAAAAACATGACTGTGTCAGCTACCTCAGGTTCTAAGACAATCATGCCCTAGCCTAAGAGTCAGACCACATCAAGGCTTGTATAAAATTTTCCTTAGGACTAAAAGCCTTTTTCTACTCCAACATACCTGATGAATACACTTTCACCAGAGGCAGTAACTCACCAGGGGAGTGATTTAGGAAGTATGTGGATAAAACCTCCTATGATTCAGATCTACCCCTGTGGATATTCCTATCCCCATTTTTAGAGACTCCCTGTTTGAACATCCCCTCTTCATTTTTTTTTTTGTTATTTCTGTATTTACTAAGCAATATTTTAATAATATTAGTTAACAGTCATTGTGCATTTACTCTGAGCTAGGTTCAGTGCTAAACTATTTATGAATATCTACTTAGGTAATCTTCTCTACAACCATAAAAGAATTTCATATGAGAAAACTGAGGCTTAGAGAGCTTCAGTCACACAGAGAGGGGAATTTGTCTGCCTTCAAATCCCTTTGTCTTCAGTGGTAAATGAAATGCTAGCTCAGGTACCAGAAGAAGTTGTTCTGCACACCTGATATAACTAGTGACAATAAGGATTTATTTCCCATTGCCATTTGAAAGAATCTGATCAGCTCTAAGTAATACTACTATATAAATTTGGATCTGCAAAGGTAACAATCAGCCTTTAGAAAATACTGTCCAACTAAGATACATACTACCACATAGGGAGGCCCCCTCTGAGCAGCTCCCTCCTGGCAGCATTAAGCTCTCTACATACTACTGACCTCCCCCAGTGAAGATCTCTCCCTCAGCATTTAACTATTACTAGACTCACATACAGTATCTATAAGTTCTGACCTCTCTCCATCCCCACTGCCCTATCCTTGGCCAGGTCAGTATCATCCCTTTCTGACCTGCAATCAAGCACTACATTGTAAAAACTGCTGCTGTCGTTATAACATTCCAAATTAATCGACCTCTTTACTTTGATATAGTTTTCTAGCTCTTAATCTTGCAGCTAAAATGACTAAAATGCCACAGAGCATCGAAATACTCACTGGTAGCCTTGAATTAGGTGAATTTCACATGTCATTCACTCTCCTCCAATTCTCCTATGATGTTTTTATTGTATATATTTATGGCTACTTCTCTGATGTGAGTACAGGTTTGAGAGCAATAAACAAGGCATGCAGCTTTGAACCTTCCTAGAGTAGCTAGGCTGGCATTTTACATATATTAAACACTCAAAAACACTCAACATTCAAAAGTTTTGGAAATAAAAAATATCCAGTTTGGCATGCCTTTCAGTCTTTCTTTCCAGACCTTATCTATATATGCTTTTAAATCTTTTTAGCAATAAGAATAAAAGGAAGAATAAAAACTATCTCTAAAGAGTTTAAGATTAACTAAAAAATGTTATAATCACAGCATAATTCTCACAATCAACAATGTGAGAATTAGGAATGATGAGCCTACCCAATTATTTTGTCTTCGTTCATATTAGAATTTATGTTAATTGCTATTACTGCTGAAAACTTTTTAAAAATAATTTTACAAAGGTAAACCCATTCTTAAATGGGTGATATATTATTCCAACCATGACATATAACATTGTTTTACTTAACCATTAAAGACATGGAGGGCTTTTTTGGTAACGATAAATAACAATGCAATGAGGCCCTTCAAGCGCCTTTCTTTTGTATAATTTATTTAGGATAAACCCCTAGAAATGGGATTTACTGAGCCAAAGATTATAAATAGCTCTCATATACTTCTGATCTACTTTAAATAACCAGAACCCTCTTGGAAAATACAGAATTATTGATCTTTATAATTATCATTAAAAAACATAATATCGAAATTTCACATGATAAATTGTTACGATTTAGGAAAGTGGGTTACTCAAAGAGTAAAATAAAAAATATTCAGGCTGTCACAAACCTAAGTGTGGGTTGAAGACAGAAATGCACCAATCTCTCCTGCTGACACCTCAGCAACATCCAAATTTTTAACAAAAAATGGCAGTTCTAACATAGAAAATTTTGGAGTAAGGAATTTCATGCAATAATAAGCAATTTTTGCCAGCATTTAGCTTTCTATTATAGAATAGTTTTAAAGTAATTTATAAGCAACATCCAAGTTGACAAAGATTATGATGGCATTCTAGGATAGAGTTTTCAACCACTTAAAACCATAACAATTAAAATTTAATTTACCATTAAATTTATCAGTGTATTAGTAATTCTAATTCCTATGAAGAAAAAATAGGCAAAGATATAAAATGCAAAAAGAGACATAACGTAGACATAAACCAAATCAAATTTCTATTCTTAAACTTACTTTTCTCATAAGATGTTTCACTGATGTGTTCTGTAAGATACTCCAGCAACCCATCAAATATTTCTAGGAGATTCTTAATGGATTCTTTATCTCCTTTCACTATATTTTCTCCTGAACACAGAATAGAGAGTTTTTAAAATATTTAACCAAGAAATAAAAAGCCGATTAATTTTGAAATGGAGATACCACTGAAAATATTGTTCATGATACAAGCATTACAAACCAACCCAGGAGAAACAGTATTATATAGCTGACCCGTGAACAATGCAGTTTTCAAACTGTGTGGGTCTACTTACATGGATTTTTTTCAATAAATATACAGTCGGCCCTCCGTATCCCCAGGTTTTGCATATGAAGAGTCAACTAACTGTGGTTCAAAATAGTATTTTCTATCTGTGGTTGGGAATCCGCATATGTAGAGGGCTGATTTATACATGGATTTTTGACTGTGCAGGGGTTGGCACTCCTAAGCCCTGCTTTTTTCAAGGGTCAGCTGTATTAAAAGCATCGATTTCTTGATGCATGATTAAATTCGAAAAAACAAAGGGAGTAATCTTGAATATGGTGTTTGATAATTCATTGGCCTATTCTTTCCTTTATTGAGAAGCAAGATAAATGAGACTTAAAAAAACATCTTTTGGTAAGATTTATACCAAAATATAAAACAGCTAAGTAGAACTTTATTTGGCTGATAGAAAAAAAATGGTGGGAGAGAACACTGTTTCATTGTGGGATCCTACTTCAAGATGGTGCTTTGTTCTGAAGACGACAATAGTAAAGAAATATAAAAACTAAGTAATCAAAAAACTTGCTAGGATACCTTCATCAGGAATTCCTAAATTTTTCTATTTAACTGCTATTCACTTTGTATATACCATTTTTAAAAAATTAAAAATTGTCCATGGCTCCCTATATATAAAACCCTTCTTAATCTCACCTCACCCCCAACCTCTCCAGCCTCATCTCCAACCACACCTTTATGCCCAGAAATTAATCTTTAAACAATCCCTAGCACACTACCTGGCCCATAACTGATTTTTAAATAAATGGCAAGTTGAAATGTTGACAAGAAATGGGTTGGTAAAAGCATGGAAACTTGACGTGTCCTCTAAAATGGACTCCAATCAACATCAGGTATGGACGAACTTAATCTTGAAACACTCAGGTTGTCCTTGGGGAGATCGTGCCTGGCCTTCTCATGAGTTCAAACCAGTATGGGAGAGGCCAAGTGGAAATTTAATATTTGAGAGAATCTAGCCATTTATAACTTCAAGCATGAAGCAAAACACACCTAAACTAGAAATCTGACGTTTTACAATATTGTTAGTAAAAACAATATTTGAGTTTTTTTCTTTCTGTTTAAAACAACTAAATCGGTATCTTGTTTTTAAGCCTTGCGTTTTTCTGGCTTAACCAGATACACAAGTGTACCCCAAGGGCATACTCAGGACTTCAGTTTCCAGGATGGGGAGCATACTCTGCCAACCCAGCAACTAAGACTGCTTGCCGGAATGCGGTGCTTCATGGTGTAGGAGAAACTGCTTTAAACAGAACACAAGGAGTGAAAAGCTGCTTTGCAGTCTACTGGAGGTAAGCAGTTTTGCAACTTTTCATGGGGTGGAAGAGAGTTATCAGTGGAAGCGCAACATTAAAAAAGTCTATACTACAACATTAAAAAAGACACAACTTTGCTATAGTATATTTAAAAAGCACAAATACCAGAAATTGCCCTACTCCAGTGATAAAGTGATTCTAAAATACAAAAGAACAGAGAAGCCCCAACATTATCCCTCAAAAGAAATTATATCAAAAATAGTTTACCATATTTACTAACAAAACTGCACTCAAAAATTTCAGTATTTTTGCAAAAACTTGTTCTTTTCAATATCAAATTAAGAGATGGAAATGACTTAGCCTGATTAACATTTATCTCCTTTAACTACCGTCAAAGAATAAGCAGCATAAACTTTCTCTTAGAGATTTAAGTATAGTTTCAAGTTCCCAAGAGTCCCTGTTCATTAGCTGGAAATAATTTATTTGGAAAAGGTTCAGAAACAATTTATAGTTTTATTTATTTAGAATAGGTAACATATTCACATGACTCAAAATTCAAGAAGTACAAAGGGTATACAAGTCTCCTCCCATCTTGTCCTACAGCCCTGAAGTTTTTACTGGAGGCAATCTGTATTACAGGTTTCTTGTACGGGTTTCTAGAGTTCTTCTGTATAAAATTGATTGCATATATATTCTCTCTACCTTTCTTTTTACAAATAATAGCAAACTCTGCATATTATCATTGTAACTTCACCACAATTTTCTCACACAATATATATTGGAGATTGTTCCACTTATATGGAACACTGTACATCAAGAGCATCATCAATCATCTTTTACAGCTGCAGAGTAGTTCCTTGTATGGAGCTACCGTAATTTATTTTGCCTGTTTCCATAATAGACATTTAGTTGTTTCTAATTTTTAGCTACTACAAACAAGCAGTATGGTAGCTTCAAAATTACAAAACAACAAAAATACACCTCCAACTACCAGCTAGAACTCTGACCCAGACCCAGATCCATCATAAACTCAATGTCTGACTCTCTTGGTAAAGTTCTCAAGGATGGCTGCCTTAACTGTCTCGGCTCAGTCCTACTATTTGGCCTATATCATAAGTTTACTCATTTGGCTAATTAAACAATGTCTAGGGTTCTAACAAATTATTTTAGTAAAATGCAAAAACATCTGATGGTTAAGTATTTACTGACCTGTTATGTGAGATAAGCTGACCTGCAGGTAATCCAAGGCCAGTGAATCGATCACTGCTTGTACATTGTGAGCTTCATCCTCTTGACTCCTGGGAATAGCTATGAGGTCTGTGGAAGAAAAGCTACATCATTTTGCATCTATGAGGGTCTAAGTTTTCATCTTTCTGTCTCTGACCAGACTTCTGAGTAAGTTTAACTGCTACAAAAGTGCTGCCCAAACAGAACAGATAAAGTTAACAGAGCTTGAATTCCACACGGTAGAATTTTTATTGGTTGAATTGGTTTATTTATTGATTGGATTCAATTAAATAAATATATGAACGTTCTACATTAAGCATCATGCTAAAGGAAAATTAAGTCCCTAAATTAAAAGAGATGATAATACGATAAGGGAGGCAATGCATGAGGTGAGACTTTAACTTATAACTGTGGGCTGCTTTCCATGAGAGGATAAAACCAACAGGTGTGAAAGGAAAGTTACTGTATGTCCTGTTAAAGCAGCCTATTGAGAATTATTGGCGTAAAGGTTTAAAAGATCAGTATAGACCTGAATGCAGAAAGATTTTAATAGCAACTTAAATTTCGAATTCCTCCTCTGTGTTGAGATGATGAATGTGTTTGGGGAAGGATAAAAATGTATTTAAAAGACTGGTCTAAGTACCTGTACATGCTTCTGAACGCTAAAGAGCATTGAGACTAGCATCAAAGATACCAGCTAGAGGCTATCCTATTATTCCAGGAAGTGAGGAGGGCACTGTCTCATGGTTAACAGTGAGAAAGGGACAAAGACTATATAGAGCTTTAATACTTAATGGTTATAAACTTTATGAACAAACCAAGGCCGCAGAGGAATCTAGGGATAAGGACTCTCACATATTTAACCAGGGATACAGTACAAACACCAATTTTCATCCATAATATTGGTTAAGTAACAGGACCCGACAAGTTTCCAAGTTCCACTCAATTTTAGAACCTTTGAAGGTACATTTACAGAAAAGGTGTGACTTTCATGAGGCATTAAGCATGATTAAACAGTGATTACCAAGACCAAACCGATTTGACTAAGGCTGTTATTATTGGGGGCAGGAGAGTCTCATAAGATTCATTACGGTATGAATGCAATATTTAGATAGAACTAAGATGCAGACAAAAAGAAAACTCAAGATCTTATAAATACCGTAGGATCTAAGTACAGGCACTAAAAATTTCTGGTTTAAGATATTATCATTCCCACTTTTTAGTACCCTTACCTGGTACCTTTTCTCCCAAAATGGATTGATAGAGAGCAATAAAGACATTAGCATCACAATCTTCTAGTTCGTGTATCCTCAAGTGTATGTGACATTTCAAAAGTAGGTTATTGGCAATAGTCACCCACTCTGTTGGGAAAGAAAAAGTTCAGCCTTAAACAGCACTAGAAAAAGTCATGTATATACATTTTTAAAAAACCCTCACAAAAGCAGACATTAAACTCTGTAGAAAATAAGGCATTGATTGTTATAGACTTTCAAAAACCCTCATGGGCATGATTTTTGAAAAGATGTATTTAATTTCTTGGCATGATTTTCAGACTTCTAAAATTTCAATGCAGTAAAAAATGATGCAAATCCAATTTTTACTGTTGCAATCTAAAATCTCAAGTTATTTACTATAGTCCTTATTTTGCAAGCCATATGTTTTCACTTACAACATATTTACAAGTAAACAGGAATATTATGTCCCAAACAAGGCAGTTTGTTAGTGACATAATCTGAGGCTACTAGAAACTAATTAATGGATGTTGCTTCAAATTCCCAAAAGCATTTGTCATGTTTTCACCCAATTATCGTGTGCAAGGCAGAATTTCTCTGGTGTCCAAATAGGTGATTAACTTAAGCTGTTAGAACTGGAGTAATGACACTAACAGTACTGCATTTAAGTTTTTTTACATTTGATTACGTGAAAGAAAATATGGAAAATACATTAGAGTCCCTAAATTCAGAATTAGCACCAGAACTGTTTTAAGTTTCCTGAGTCCCACTCCATCCCACTCCCAGACACTGTTGGAATTAGAATAGTCATTACAAAGGTTTCTTGACCAAAAGTAATTTAAAAAGTTTAAAACATTTGTTCCTTGAAATGACTGGTGATAAAGATAAAGTTCTTTTATTCTGTATTCGATTATCTTCAATATGTTCTAGAAATAAGTGTATGATTGTGTTTTCCAGGCACATTATCTTCCTCTTCCCAGAAACAACGTGTGCGTGTGTGTCTCTTCAAAGCACATTATCTCCTTCTCCCCCATGCTCGTTTCTCACAGCTGACCAAACCATGACAACTGGTTTGACGCTGTCCTGGAGAAAAGTATGAAAGCGTCCTAGACAACCAAATCAATTCGCTTTTCAAAAAGCGGTGCTAAACAAAGCCCGTAACTCCAGAGGGCACTGAAAAGAAAAATCCACCACTATTCCACTCTGCCAGGGACATTAACAGATCTTAAGAGTGCCATTCCTCAAAAATTCAATACAAATGCAGGTACAACCTCAGTCCCCACAATGCAAGAGCAAAGAACACCTTGACATGGGCTCGATTCTCCAAAGAAACACGAGTCCGGGGTTCTGACTGCCCTTTTTGCAGCCAGGATGCGGGCGTACTCCAGGCCTCGCTACAGAGACCTTCTCTCCCCCACCCCAAAATCGCTCGACAGTCTCGAAACGGAGGACTGACTTAAGAGACCCTAACCCGAAAACCAGCCAACTACGACGGGCTGTCACGAGCCCCATCGGCAGTCCAGACCTAGCTGAGGCCGGTCCGAGGTCTTAAGATACAATGCGCAGGGGTATTCGGAGACTTGGACTTTAGTCTACACACACTGGGGCTCCAGGCTGAGACTCACCAGCCTCAGAGCCGGCCATGTCGCGGATGCCGGTCGCCGACAGACTCCCAGCTGGGCGCACGGGGGACGGTGTCCTGGAAGGGCCGCACTAAACAGACATATCACTGAGAGAAGGGGAACGAAATGAAAGGGAGGGGTGAAAGCGGGAGGGACGTTAAAACGATTCTCGCTGCTGATTGGTCATCAGAGGAGCACTTCCTTTAGCAACACGCGCCGAGGCGGCGGTTTGAGGGCTCTAGATACCATTCTCCTCCAGCAAGATTGCGCTAAGCGATTCTCAGGTGGGTGGGTTTGACAGTGTGTGTCACCCAGCAGCCCCGGCCGGTCGCCCGGTGGCATTAGCACTGCACTTCCGGCGAGCTGTTCGTTTTGTATTCCTCCGCCGACGCCTACTGAGGAAGTAGTGCGGCCCGCTCACCCGGTGGGCGGGGGCAGCCACGTGACAATGTCAGGCTCCGCCTTCGTGTCTTATTTGGTTCTGGGTGTAAGGGCTCTTTGAACACGTAAACAACTCCAAGTGGGCGGACTGGGTTCTGTGCTGGCCATTTTATTACCTAGGGTGGACCCGAAAAAGGGCAGGGTAGCTTCCTTGAGGTTGTAGAAAGGCTCGAGTAAGAGGTAAAGTCAAGACAGTGCAGCCTGAGGCATCCCAGTGGTCGAGGGGCAGCCCAGCTACGAAAGGGCGAAAAACGGGTGACTCTGAAGGAGGGGCCGTGGGGGGAGGGGAGAGAACTTATTGGATTCCGGAACGTCGGGGAGCGTTGCGGCCTCTGCGCAGGGGCGGGGTGATTAGGTCATAGAGCGGT
>NW_006436283.1:11965809-11978697 GCF_000325575.1 Pteropus alecto
GGCGGGGGGGGGTCCAGGCTATAAACCCGGCTGCCGGGACGCGCCCGGCCCCTCATTCATTTCCACCGGTCTCTTGCGGAGCAGCTTCGGCTCCTGTCATCGCCGTTCCTCCGCCGCTGCCGCCCCCGCAAGGCTTCGCTCTCGCCGAAGCCTTTTCCAGCGACTTGTCGCACCCGATTCTCTTCACTTCGTTCCCCGCCAACCGCAATCATTGACGCCATGTCGGGCTATTCGAGTGACCGAGACCGCGGCCGGGATCGAGGGTGAGTGTGGGAACTGATCTGTCAGGCCCGGCCGTTGGGGGATGGGTGGCCGATAAGGGTAACGAGGGGCGATGGAAACTTGGGTTTTTTAGCCCATCTTTGGGCCTCCTCAGTGGGAGGTTTGCTCCGTTACGATAATTTGTCAAAATCTGACGAAGAATTTCCCGTTAACGGCCCTCAATCTCGCCTTTTGTTTGGGAGGGGGCGTTGGAGCCTCGGCTATTTAGCGGCTGTGGGCAGGATTCGGAGGAGTGTATTGCGAGGGGAAGAAAGCGCGACGCTTCGAGACGAACGAATTCGCCTCAGTTAGGTGCAATTTTTCGGAAGGTGTTCTAGGGGCCCCGGGATTTCTGTGGGAGTTGAGAGAGACGCCTCCAAAGCCAATGATACGGTGGGGGGGGCAGGAGGGTGGCTGGCGCCCCCGGAATCGGCCATGTGGCAGAGCCGCGAGTACAAAATGCCGGCGTCGGACATGGCGGCGGCGCCTTTGTTACCCCGCCCGGCGGAGGAGCTCAAAATGGCAGCGTCGAGAAAATGTGGCGCAGAGAGAAATGCGAGACAAAGGGGGAAGCGCCGCCCCAGCGGGAACGACGCCCGGCCGACTCCGCCCGGGCCAGGACTCCTCCCCTGGTAGTCGCCAGCTCCTCCTCCTCCTCTTCCTTGTGTTATATAATTTTGCTACCTTGATCGGGAGCCCTTCCGCGGGATCCGTATGGCTTGTATAAGTGTCTCCGAGATCGCCAGTCTCCTTGGTGTGCTCTTCATTGCCTGTTCTGTTCCGTTATACATTAAAAGCTAAGCTCCTTTGCTTGAGAACGGCTGATAAATAATGTCGCCGTTAAGCTCCTCCCTTGTATTGTCCTTCTCCCAGATATTTAATTCCTAAGCTCGTGGGAAGGACTGCTAACTATAAGTTGTCGTCTGTCCTTGTAATCTGAGCTTTTAGCGTATGGTCAGCCAGTTTCCGACCTGGTAAATCTGGGGCTGTTGACTTGGCTTCAGTAACGTGTATTTGGCGACACCGGGAAATGATAGGGTGCTAATTGTGGTTTAGAGAGAATGATCATCAGTAAGGACAGTGCTAGATCTTACGCCTCCAAGAGTCTTGTATCGATCTTTAGTGTATGTCAAGGGATGGTGAGTTTGTGTGTCTAAAAACTCTTAACTACATAGACGTTTGGAAAAAAATTTTTTTTTTCAATTGCAGGTTTGGTGCACCTCGATTTGGAGGAAGTAGGGCAGGGCCCCTATCAGGAAAGAAGTTTGGAAACCCTGGGGAGAAATTAGTTAAAAAGAAGTGGAATCTTGATGAGCTGCCCAAATTTGAGAAGAATTTTTATCAAGAACATCCTGATTTGGCTAGGCGCACAGCTGTGAGTAATTTCATGTGGTTTCGTCAGGATTAACTCAGTAATGACTTTTAGTAGATCAAAATCTGACCAGAAATGCCTTGTAAATGACCAAGTTATGGGAAATCCATGTTTTTTGGCTTACTAGTCTGGGAAGAGGTGTTACTTTTGGAAACAGATGGTTTTTAATTTTCCTACTTAGAATGGTTGAATGTAACACAGTAGGTATTTTTGTGCCATATGGGGTTTTCATATGTGGATCCAGAGTATAATTTTGTCATGTAAAAGTACTAATCAATTATAAATGGTTTAGGGGAAGTGGTTTGTAAGCCTGACTAGGTTATTATTTGTTTTATAGCAAGAGGTAGAGACATACAGAAGAAGCAAGGAAATTACAGTTAGAGGTCACAACTGCCCAAAGCCAGTTCTGAATTTTTATGAAGCAAACTTCCCTGGTAAGTGCTAGTTTTAAGTTTTGTGTGTGTGTGTCTTGTTCTGTTTTTCTTCTGGCATTATTCTAAATTGGTATTGATGATTACAGCAAATGTCATGGACGTGATTGCAAGACAGAACTTTACTGAACCCACTGCTATTCAAGCTCAGGGATGGCCAGTTGCTCTAAGTGGATTGGATATGGTTGGAGTAGCACAGACTGGATCTGGGAAAACATTGTCTGTAAGTCCAGGAGAACTTTTGAGATACTCCGATATATGCTAGAGGAAATTAGTAATAAAATGAAACCAGAAATATTTTAATATAACTTTTGTTGTTTGCTGTTTTCTTAAATAGTATTTGCTGCCTGCCATTGTCCACATCAATCATCAGCCATTCCTAGAGAGAGGTGACGGGCCTATTGTAAGTATATATATTTTTTCTTAATACTTGATCCTAAGAATGGAGTTTTATATATAGTAGAGGACATAATTTGTGGTGGTTTTTAATAAGAGACATTAATTATTTTAACCTAATTTTGCTGGGAGCTGTCTGTTAGTGTAACAATAAATCAGTTTAAAATTAGGACCCAGGATTCTACTAAAAGCTGTTTCACTTTCTGTTCCTCTTTCCTTAGTGTTTGGTGCTGGCACCAACTCGGGAACTGGCCCAACAGGTGCAGCAAGTAGCTGCTGAATACTGTAGAGCCTGTCGATTGAAGTCTACTTGCATCTATGGTGGTGCTCCCAAGGGACCACAAATACGTGATTTGGAGAGAGGTGTGTAACAAAAGGTCTATTTGTTACTGATGGCGCTAAAGAGGTCTGGATGTCTTAGTTAAATTTATGTGTTTAATTGTAGGTGTGGAAATCTGTATTGCGACACCTGGAAGACTGATTGACTTTTTAGAGTGTGGGAAGACAAACCTGAGAAGAACTACCTACCTTGTCCTTGATGAAGCAGATAGAATGCTTGATATGGGCTTTGAACCCCAAATAAGGAAGATTGTGGATCAGATAAGAGTAAGTGCCCTCAAGTATGTTATTTTTTCAAACTTAGCTCCAAATTCGTTCTTAGAATGCACACTTTTTTATTCCAAAATTCTTTAGCCTGACAGGCAAACCCTAATGTGGAGTGCGACTTGGCCAAAAGAAGTAAGACAGCTTGCTGAAGATTTCCTGAAAGACTATATTCATATAAACATTGGTGCACTAGAACTGAGTGCAAACCACAACATTCTTCAGATTGTGGATGTGTGTCATGATGTAGAGAAGGATGAAAAGTAAGATATAAGTCTTAACTGTAAAAACAACTATATAATTTGAATTTGTTTCATAGGTTTTAAAAGTGGTTGGAATCTGAATGTTTAAATTTAGCTTGTCCTTATGAAGATTTTTCTGTATTTAGATAACTGATTATCACCATAATTTATAGTATTCCTTTAGGGAAAAGAACTCATGTGTCCTGTGGTTTAAGGTCCAACCAGTAGAATTGCTTGATAAGTGGTCGAGCAGGTGGGGGTTTTTGTTGTTGTTTTTTTATTTGTAGCCGCATACTTTGACCATAAATGCATGGTGAAGCTATGGACTTAAAATTTACAAGTTTTTTTCTTTAAAGGCTTATTCGTCTAATGGAAGAGATCATGAGTGAGAAGGAGAATAAAACCATTGTTTTCGTTGAAACCAAAAGAAGATGTGATGAACTTACTAGAAAAATGAGGAGAGACGGGTATGTATGTAGGCTTTTTCTATTGAAGCAGATATATTAGAGCTGAATTTAAGGGAAGGGCAGACTTAAGAGTGATAGACTTCTAAGTTTTGTGGATGGGAATCTGGTAGTATAGGTACGACAGTATAATATTTCAGGTGAAATTTAAAGGATCTGTGACCAAGAATAGTTAAGGTACTAGGCTAAAATCTGGCAGGTTTTAAATGTGTGAAGCTTATTAATACAATTTTTCTCTTAATTTAGGTGGCCCGCCATGGGTATTCATGGTGACAAGAGTCAACAGGAACGTGACTGGGTTCTAAATGGCAAGTATTTCAAATAAAGATCTTTTTTTAACCCCCTCAAAACCTAGAATTTTGCTCAGATTAGTGATCACATATGTGCCTTCTTTTACAGAATTCAAACATGGAAAAGCCCCTATTCTGATTGCTACAGATGTGGCCTCCAGAGGGCTAGGTTAGTACAAACTCGAATTCATGGCTTGGTTTTCCAGAAGATCTCCATATAATTTTTAAAGAAAGTTTATTGCTTTCTTTAACCTCTGCATTTTTTCTAAGTTTTTTTCATATAAAGGTGCAGTCTTTGTGGCAAGGCCTAGGCATGACAATCGGAGGACTCGAGGGGGATGGAGGACTAGAGATCGGCTGGCTGCTTCCAGTCGATTAGAGAGGTGAAAAGCTGAAAGTGTGCCAGTAATCTTCAAAAGGCAGAACATACCACCTCTGCCCCGTAAACTGTTCTCTCCGAGGGAAAAAAATGGAAGTTATCCTCACAGTTCACTGCCGTGGTATTTCTTCTGTCCCATGCTTTGCATGACTGCCATGGTACAGCATTGTTTCAAACTGTTGACTGTGATCTGTGGGTCTTTGAGTTTCAGTGAGTTTGCTGAAATGTCGAAGAAATATTTCCAAACATCAATCAATGTTCAGTGAGATTTTTGTTCAAGTTTGAAATGGAGAGAGCAGCTTTAAAAGGTACTAAGCCTTTTACAAATTGGTGAGTACTGGCACATGAGCTCTAGAGCAGGAGCAACTTCTCACACTTAGTCAGTGGGAAAAGAAAGCGATGCTTTGAAAGTTCCTCCCTCACCTACACAGTAGTCGTCATGTCGAGACCTGCCAGAGAGAGACACATTCTCAAGTGAATCCTGGCTTCTTGGAAGCGCTTGCCTAGACGAGACAGTGCATAAAAACAACTTTTGGGGGACAGGTATGTTTTTCTTGCAGCTGCGGTTGTAAGGTCTTGGCAAGACGAGCAGTGTGGCCAGAATTTTGATTTTCTGATGAGTCTGTAATGCAGAGGACCATGTACATTTTTGTTGAACGGTCCTTAAAATGAACACACGAAGAGGTTGCTGTGAACCTTTAAGTGGCCCTACTGCACAGAAGCATTCAGATGTCACTTGATGATCTCTAAGGGGACTTGGCTGATTTGGGAATTATTAAGGAATATACACATCCTTTGACAGGCTCTCGGGTGGGTATTAAGACATACAGATGATGTGTACTTTATTTTTTCAACCTCAATGGTATTCCTACAGGGAATGGATAACCATTTTAACTGTATTTTTTGCAGCCCGTACCTTCTTGGGAATACAATTGTCTAACTTTTTATTTTTGGTCTGGCTGTTGTGGTGTGCAAAACTCCGTACATTACTATTTTGCCACACTGCAACACCTTACAGATGTGGAAGATGTGAAATTTGTCATCAATTATGACTACCCTAACTCCTCAGAGGATTATATTCACCGAATTGGAAGAACTGCTCGCAGTACCAAAACAGGCACAGCATACACTTTCTTTACACCTAATAACATAAAGCAAGTGAGCGACCTTATCTCTGTGCTTCGTGAAGCTAATCAAGCAATTAATCCCAAGTTGCTTCAGTTGGTCGAAGACAGAGGTTCAGGTAAGACCAATCTTCAATAAGAAATGTTGGTGGTTTGGGGTCACATAATTGTCTACAAACCCATTAAAATGGAATTGGCAGGTGAGTAAAATCTTTGTGTGACTAAGTTGAGAAACTGCTTCACAGCTGTAGCGATTAAGGACTACCTATTCCTTCTGGGTTAGTAATGATT
Source organism: Pteropus alecto (assembly GCF_000325575.1). Classification (NCBI taxonomy): domain Eukaryota; kingdom Metazoa; phylum Chordata; class Mammalia; order Chiroptera; family Pteropodidae; genus Pteropus; species Pteropus alecto. The sequence continues at coordinate 11,971,663 of NW_006436283.1, forward strand.
TGTGTCAGAAATAATCAGTTTGCAATTATTTTTCTTGACAGGTCGTTCCAGGGGTAGAGGAGGCATGAAGGATGACCGTCGGGACAGATACTCTGCAGGCAAAAGGGGTGGATTTAATACCTTTAGAGACAGGGAAAATTATGACAGAGGTTACTCTAGTCTGCTTAAGAGAGATTTTGGGGCAAAAACCCAGAATGGTGTTTACAGTGCTGCAAATTACACCAATGGGAGCTTTGGAAGTAATTTTGTGTCTGCTGGTATACAGACCAGTTTTAGGACTGGTAATCCAACAGGGACTTACCAGAATGGTTATGATAGCACTCAGCAATATGGAAGTAATGTTCCAAATATGCACAATGGTATGAACCAACAGGCATATGCATATCCTGCTACTGCAGCTGCGCCTATGATTGGTTATCCAATGCCAACCGGATATTCTCAATAAGACTTTAGAAGTATATGTAAATGTCTGTTTTTCATAATTGCTCTTTATATTGTGTGTTATCAAACAAGATAGTTATTTAAGAAACATGGGAAATGCAGAAATGACTGCAGTGCAGCAGTAATTATGGTGCACTTTTTCGCTATTTAAGTTGGATATTTCTCTACATTCCTGAAACAATTTTTAGGTTTTTTTTGTACTAGAAAATGCAGGCAGTGTTTTCACAAAAGTAAATGTACAGTGATTTGAAATACAATAAATGAAGGCAATGCATGGCCTTCCAATAAAAATATTTGAAGACTGAATTAAGTGGAAATTGTACTTTATTTTACATATATACTATCATGTAAAACTTTGCTTAGATGGTTTTTATTTAATCAAAAATTAAATTGCTTCTTTCCATAATTTAGTTTTGGGAAGTGGGGATATCAGAAAGCCCTTAAAATGATGTGTTCATATTATAAGAATTAAAATGAGATTGATTTAGGTAAATTGATAATTCTAGGTTAAATCGCATAAAGACTTTGTCAGTACCTCCCAACAGGTGAGTCATTTAATAGCCCATTTACTAAGTGGTGAGGTATTAAAATAGGAAATGATCAACTATAGCCCACCTTCAAACTGGTTAGTGTGAGAACAACACGGACAATTTTGTTCTTTTTGCAAGATTTATTTGAAACACTCAAGTATTAACTTGCTTTTTTCAAAAGCAGCTATGTTTATGCTCTTGGCTCTATTGTGAATTACTGGAATGTTGAACAAAGCTAAGATTACACCTTTTAAAATAAGGTTGCAGGAGCTAAGTTTTGAATTTTCTGTATTCTCAGTGCAAGTTATAAACATTCTTCTAGTCTTCACAGGCTTCTGGGGCTCTTAAGTGTAATCACACTGGGAGTCATTGAATGTCTTTACAATAATAAATCCAGGGAACTCTAAAGGACTTCAAACTGAGGTCTATTCATATTTGAACGAACACAAAAAAATCTTTGTCAAAATTTATAACCGGGAGGGAGCAACATAACCAAAAGCACAGTGACAATAGTACAAGTCTTGCCAAGGTCAACGTGGGTTTTACTGCTAGAAAGATCTGGGAGTAGCTTTAGGTTTAACTTAAGCTCACCAACCTTTCTAATACTTGATTTCAGTAATGGCTAGAAGTAGGTCTGAATGTCTTCTGGAGAGTGGTATGTGCATTTTTGCCAGGAGAGGAGAGGTCCTTGTGAGACCTCATTTAAATGATTAAACAGGCTTTAATTGGTGTTAATGCCTTATCTCTCAAACTAGAATTTGCGTGAAGGGCGGGTGGGGAGTGGTATTTTTTAGGACTAATTGAAAACTGATTCAACCTTTAATAACTAAGCAGTTTTCAATAGCATGGTAGGTCAAATTCATTATGACTTAAGGATAGGTTGGAGTATTTATTACATATTTTACTGTTTAATGTCTAATGTGGGCCTTTTAATTTGTAAACACTGAAATGATTGTGGGGCTGTGGAAAACATTTACCTATTTACCTTTGAAGTAAATTTTAAGACAGTCCACTTTTTAGCATGTGTGTTGTGTCCAGCCTGTGGTTGTCTTAACTAATAAATGTGATTTTTCTTCCCATTCTCTCTCATTTATTTGTGTATGGGCCTCTTTCCTGGTGTGTGTTTCCTTTGTGGGAAACATGTTGATAGTGCCCACTTTGCAGTTAATAGAATTGATTTCCAGCAGTACATTTTAAATTTTCTAGTTCTCTTTTTATAGATTTGCACACACTTGCTTGTATGGAATGGTCTTCTAAACTTGTCCTACACTTACATAATGAAAAAATAACTGCTCTTATATTACATTAACAATTGCTAGTTTCATAAACTGCACCTTCCTGGTAGTCCAACCGATCTGGCAGCTTGTTCCTTGCGTTTGAATTACTTGCCCAAGGTTTCCTTACTTTGAAGGGAAGCTGGAAGTAGGAATCACGGAGTTCGGAATCAACCATTTTCCTCTGGGTTGTACCTCTTACCCAGTATTTGGGCAATTTTTTTGAGTTAAAATGGAGGCTAAACTCAAGCTTGGGGTAATCATCGATCTCCATTTTAAACGGGTAATCAAGTTTTATTGAATATTTTGATGGACGCCCAGGAGGTGGACCCCTGCTAGAACTTGATACACATTAGTGGTTCTCGAGCGTGCCTCCACATTTACCGGGAGAGCTTGTTTAAAATTGCTGGCTTTCTCGGCAGGTTTTTTATAAGTTCCTCGGTGATACAGGTGCCATTCGCGGATTCCCCTTTGAGAACCACTCCAGTGTGTGAAGGGACTGCCCCTTCCCCCTCACAACCCCACCCACACCCAGGAGAATTGTCTGAACGTAGGCATGCTTGCAGTGCGTTTACCTAATAGAGTTGCAGCGAAGACCTGGGTCTAAACCATAAAGGACTAGAAAAACGGGAACCAAAATTCATTTTCGTTAACACAATTGAGAAAGTGGTGTCTAGGAGGTGATTTTGCAAAAAGGAAAGAAAAGCTGACTCAATAGTGGCTACGGAACGATAATGAAAAGTAGATGAGAATATTTATCAGGGCTGATGAGGGCAGATAAAGAATAGCAATGGCTGGGGGACCGGGCTTTACTGAGGTGAAAGGGTACGAGGCCTGACTCCGCCATGAAATGTTGGGGTAGACCAGCGGCTGCCGCAGCGGGGACACAGAGACGCACTTCCGTGGGCGGGGCCGGCTGAGCGCGAGCTCACTTCCGGCGCGCCTGCGCAGTTGGTTCCGGGGTTCTTTGTTGTGGCGGCTTTCGCTAGCAAATAGAAGATTGCTCTTTAATTCCTGAGGGTGATGCGCCCCGGTGCAACCATCAGGGCCTGCCAGAAAGTCTGCAGGTGCCTGTTTTCTGGGTTTGGGGGTCGAGTCAATGGGGGCCAGCCAGAGCTGTTGGCGGAAGAGAGTAACCCCCTCGGAGGGCTCCTGAGGTCGCACGCGGAGCTGCCTCGGGGGAGCGAACCAAGAGAAGCCCCAGAGTCTGATGAGGGGAGCGAAGCGCTGATAGAGATTTGTCAAAGAAGGCATTTTCTCAGTGGCACTAAGCGGCAGGTTACCCGAGATTCTCTCCTGACCGGGTGCCACTCCGGCTTTGGCCCCTTGGGCATAGAATTGCGGAAGAACCTGGCGGCAGAATGGTGGTCTTCGGTGGTGGTGTTCCGGGAGCAGGTCTTTCCGGTGGACGCCCTCCACCATGAACCAGGCCCTGCGCCGCCTGGGGACAGTGCCTTCAGGTTAGTTTCTGCAGAAACTCTACGCGAAATCTTGCAAGACAAAGAGCTGAGTAAGGAACAGCTAGTAGCATTTCTTGAGAACTTATTAAAAACTTCTGGGAAACTACGGGAGAACCTTCTTCACGGTATGCTTCTTGATTTCATGCTTCAAAATAGGTTGGGGTGGAAAGGCAATCTCGCTTGATTTCGCGAATTGCAACTGGCCTTTTATTCACCTGGAAAGGTTACCAGGTTCTCAACATTTTGAAGTAGTTAAGTAAATGTATTGATGGTGCTTCTACCCTGGAGAAAGCTGGTCCATTGAATCGTTACTGTTCCTTAAAAGAATCTGGCCGGAGGGCTTGGTAACGCTCTCACTTTCACGGGGCAACCCTAGAATTTTAGAGTCCAATTGAGTCTCCCTAGAATTAGGACCTAAATTAAATCATGTTTTAAATCATTTGTTCATCGTTGCCGAAATGTTTGTCTACAGTCACCCTTCAATTTTACACACAATAGGCTAATCAAAGCTCCTTTTTCTAGAGCAAAAAGAAAACGCCCTCCAGTTTTTCTTACTGAAAACGATCTACAATCTTGTTTCTAGAACCCTTTAGATAATTATTGAGTTTGCAAAATAATAGGACTAATCGAGCTTTATAGTGATTCTCCAGTGAATACACAGAAACTTAGAGGCGACCGTTTGCCTTTAAAGTCAAGTAGAACACGATTGCAGAGATCAGAAAAAAAATTCAGGTTCTTTATAGACTTGCTATCACAGCAGCTCATCTTTGCAAAATGCTGTCCTTGCCATTTTTCATTACGAGGTACTGTAATTTATAAGAACCAGTGTTCATGGTGCTCTAAAAATCAGTACCTATATTGTAACTTTTTAAAGATTTCCTTAAGAAAATAAACCAAAACAAAACTTGAATAAATGTGACAATTTTGATTTATACTACTTTATTCCATGATGGCTTTATTTTGGGGGTAGTTAAATCACTGCTCATTACCATGTCCCAAAACAAATCAATCTTTTCTTCCTTATTAGAAAATGAAACTTAGCTCTCTTAGATGTCCATCAAAGCATCTGCGGTGTGCCAGACACTTTCTTACCTTTAGGAAACTTACATCCATTTATTTGCCAAATCCTTCAGGTGTCTACTGTTTTTAGCTTAGAGTTACCCAGTTTACCTTTTCTTTCTATTCCCAATGCCCTGGCTCTCTTTATTCCATGTCTGAGCTATTGTAGGAGCCTCTACTTATGGTTAGTTTTTTTTAATTTTCAGCCATTATGTCTCCAAGTTACCACCCCATTCTTTTACTTCTGTCCTGTGACTACACATATGTTAGATATTCTCCCCATCTTTCTTGGACAGAATCACATTTTAAAGTATGTCTGATAACTCAGATATATCTGTTTCTAGTATGTTTTTCTCTGGGCTTCTGGTCATTTGGATGTTCTGATATTCTAGGTAATTTGTGTACAAATTATAGAGATGAATTATAGGTGTTTTCTTCCCAGGAGGATTTACTTTTATTTTTGGCAGGCAGCTAGAGTAAGAGCATATCTTAATACAATCTAGGATTAAGTTTATTGAAGGCTGAGCTTCAGTCTTTTCATCTCTACACCTCAAGTGTAGCCCTTCGACTCAAGTGTAGCCCTTCGAGTGTCCCTAGTGAAAGGCTGGGGTGTTTACTAGAGCCTCCTGCTGGATGATCCAGAAACTGCAATTTTTGTACTTCCAAATTCCATAAGATTTCAAGAAGCTCTGCTCAGCGTTTCAGCTTCTCGTCTCTGCAACCTGAGAATTGGAAAAGCAGCACTAAATGTTGAGTTTACCTCTCTGCTCTTTTCTCCAAATTTTGGACCCTCAAGTCCTTACTGCCTTGATAGCTCTCCTATGTCTTTAAACAGATTTTTTATAAAAGTTTCTTGACCAACTTTTTTTATTATCAACAAGTTAGTCTACTATTATCAGAAATGGAAATCTCAAATCAGGTAACTTTGAATACAGCGCTGTCATTTAGTGGGATACAATCTTTTATATAACTAGCATAGAGAACTACAAATAGATCTTAGATTTTTCTAAGTAGAAATGTTGGAATTATAATTCTAAAACTTTTATATATATTATAGCATAAAGCAAATAGATGGATAGATTAATATTGGAAACCAAGATTTTCAATGTAATAGTAAAGAGATACAAATAGAAAAGAATAAACTTTGTAATGTTAAATTTGAATTGACAATATCATTATGAACTCATGATTTTTTTGTCACAATTTTAAAAAATATGTATTTCCTAACTTTCTTCTTTGAAAGGACCTAGAAGCAATGACAACAGCAGTGAGCACACCTAGTACCCAGATTTTGGTTTCTAAAATGAACTAGTGCTTGGAGAAATGGCTGATTTCAGGCCTGGAGCAGGGAAAGTACAAAGTCAGTGTGGGACGTTTTATGGTGCTACAAAACAAAGAATTACTCGAAGACTAGTGGGGTCATATCAAAAAGACATGGGTGTGGCTTGAAGGAGACACACGCTGTCTAAATTTGGGACAAATTGAACATTTAAATATTGTTGGTAATGGATCATATCACATTAAAATAAAAAAATTAAACCATAGCGATATTTTCACCCTACTTGTACTGCTGCATTAGCATTATTGGATTATTAATTTGTCTATAAATTGACCAAAATGGTTTGAGATTGTAGATTAGATTTACATGATGATTGATTTCTCTTTTCACAGGCGCCTTGGAGCACTATGTTAATTGCCTGGATCTGGTAAACAAGAGGCTACCTTATGGCCTTGCTCAGATTGGAGTGTGTTTTCAACCTATTTCTGATACTAAGCAGACACCTGATGGTGTTAAAAGGTACAGAAAAATGGCAAATAACTTGACTTTACTGTATTTAAATAGTCAAGCGCCAGTCATTTTCACTTTGAGATAAGATTATATAATTTTCAGGTTAGTAACCATCTGATATTTCTGATATCCAAAGAATCAGTGAGAGGACTGAAGCTTCACTGGTATGGTTTACTTCGGGGAGAACTGCCGGCCACTGGCTTGATTTCTGGTTACGTCATCGACTCCTGTGGTGGAGAAAGGTACTACTTAATGTGTCATAGTAATACTTATCTATAATAAATGAAATTTTGTTTGATGTAACTTATATTTTTAAAAGGCTACTATTCTAAATCAACAAATACAAATTAAAAAACTCTAATGATTTTCATTGTTCTATATAACAAAGTTACTTTGATAAAGGCATTTATTGATCTCTTTTTCTTGCTCAGAAGCTTTTGTTGATAAGCCTTTACATTCAAAGTAAAGTTTAAATCCCTTAC
>NW_006436283.1:11978835-11982923 GCF_000325575.1 Pteropus alecto
ATTCCTGGCTAGTATAGAGCTTGACCCTTGCCCACTCTTAACAGCTTTGACTTTTTCTCCTACTTTCATGAACTCTTCATATTAGTCAAAATAGTTCTGTAATATGTTATCAGGTTTTAGTATTTGCTGAAGAGAAAAGAATTGAAGTAAACATTTTGTCTTGCCATTGTCTTATCTTTCTCCAACTCATAAAACCCCCAAGCACCCACCTAGACACACAAAGTGGAATAATCACAAATAATCAAGCTCTTCACAGAAGGATAAGAATGATGAGTATGTGATTCTTTCTTCTTTATCCTACTTAGTTCTTGGTTACCTTCCTTCTAATTAATTGACAGTTTTTCTCTAGTTTTTTTCAGACTAACCAACAGTATTTTTAGCAATATAGTCAGTCATATTTAATTAAACTCCACAATTTTTATTTGGGACTTGACCATTTTCATTCAGTTGCTGCATAAAAAGTCTCAGGCAACTTTACTTTTTAACATTTACAAGTTAATAAGACAGACTTAAACTTTCTTTTCCAGTTTGCTGTGAGTCCATCGAACTTCAGCAGCAGTGATTGTCAAGATGAAGAAGGACGAAAAGGAAACAAACTTTTCTACAATTTTCCCTGGGGAAAAGAGCCAATAGAAACCCTGTGGAATCTAGGAGATCATGAACTTTTACACATGTATCCTGGAAGTGTGTCTCAATTACATGTATGTTTTACCTTGAGCGCCTATGTATCCTTTACACAGATTCTCTGTGATCATTTCTGAACCATTTGAAAATAAGCGGCAGACATGGTGCACCATGACCTCTTGATACTTCAGTGTGTATTTTTCAAGTGCAAGGACTCTTACCACAATGTAGCCAGCAAAATCAGGAAAGTAATAGTAATCCACTATTACCATCCAATCTATAGAACTCTCTAGATATAACAGATTATTCCAATATGCCCTTTATAAGTCCGGGATCCAATCTAGGACCGCATATTTCACCTAATTGTTATGTATCTTTAGTCTCTTTCAAATGAACAGTTCCTTTTATTTTTCCTTGTCTTTCGTGACCTTGATATTTTTGAAGAGTAAAGGCCAGTTACTTTGTAGAATGTAGAAAGAAACGTTTCATGTTTCCTCAGCCACAGAAATGATGCTGCCCTCTTCTCGATGCATTGTGTCAGGAGGCACATGTTATAAAGTTTACTGGTGATGTTAACTTTTATCACTTGGTTAGGATGGTGCTACCAGTTTCTCCAATGTAAAATTGATAAGTATTTTATTAATTAATAAGTCTTTAATGAGTAATTAATGTCTTTTGTAAGCGGATACTTTAAAACTGTGTATCTAACTTGTTTTTCACCAAATTTTGACCTACCGGTTACAGTATCGATTGATGATTCTTGCCCAAATCAGTTATTACCATGAGCATTGCCAAATGGTGGTATTTTTAAAATTAATTTTATCATTCCATCTAGATTTATTGATCAATTTGTATTTTGATTCTATAAGTCAAAGATATTTAATTTTAAGAGATCTGCTAAAAATATTTTATTTTTGTTCTATTTTTCTGTGGAGGGCCGAGATGGACGAAAAAATGTGGTTCCTTCTGTTTTATCTATAAATGGAGATCTAGACCGAGGCATGCTGGCTTACCTCTACGATTCTTTTCAGCTAACAGAGAACTCCTTTACAAGAAAGAAAAATCTTCATAGAAAGGTGCTTTTGATATTTCAGAGGTAGACTTGGGAAACTAAAAATGTCCCCCCCTTAGAACTAACCTAAACTCTGAATAATAAATTTATTTTAGTGCAAGTAATTTAAGTATCTTTCAGTTCTTTTAGAATCTGGCCACAGAGATAATAATCAGGTTCCCACAGAATAGAACAAGACATCCCTTTTGGGTTGTCCCAAAGGCATTTCTGTTGGATCCAGGGGAGCTTGGCAGCTGTCTCTGATTCCTAGTATCTGAGCCTTTCCATTGATAGCCTCCATTTGCATCAGAAGCTGAGTGTTAAGCAGGAATAAATAAGATAGACCAGCAAGACTTGCCATATTGACCTCTTTGCTTCTGATCTGACCCCAGTGGCTGATTAGTGGATCACAGGAACTAGATATGGGCCTAGTCAAGAGAAAGGCTTATTTTAGGATAAACAGTTCTTTTTGGGGGAGGGGGGCACAGGGGAGGGCAGCACTCAAAATCAAGAAAGAGAAGGGGTTGAATCTGTACAAGAGAAAAGAGATGACTAATGGAGTAAGATTTTGGAAGAAACAGGAGGGCTCAAACAGCATCAAGAGTATAAGAGTAGAGGGACTTGTCTTAAAAAGAGTTATTCAGAACAGCAGGGAGGAAAGAAACAATTGTATAGATATAAATAGGGGAAGTTTTACTCATACCCTATATTTTCTTAGGGAATTAGGAGGCAAGACTATTAGCTTAAACTGTGGAGGAGTAGGAGTTTAAGTGGCAAGAGTTTAAAATAGTCATATTCCCCTAGAATGTGAAAGGGAGCTGCCCCAAATCAAAAGTTTTAACATGTCAAGGATTCAACTGGAATTGGAAATCATAAGTTTGTAGCATCACTCTGCATAGTTAAGTGATGTATTATGCAGTACTCATTTAGTATGATATGGCCATATAGAAAGTCATTATAAAACTGTTCTGGGGCCTGGGATTTATAGCATATGTGTAGCAACCATGCCAGGCATGCTCCTAGCTTAGAGCCTTGTCATTGTTCTCCCGTTTGCCTGGAATGCCTTCCTCCCATATCCCCGTGTCTTGTTCCTCAACCTCCTTTCTAGTCTTTGCTCAAATGTCACCTCAGAGAAGAAACTTTCTCTTGCCACTTATTTAAAATTGCAAACAACCCTCCCCCAACCTTTTTTGCCAGCATTTCTCCTCTCCTTTTTTTTATAGCATTTACCACCTTCAGATATATTATTTACTTATTTTGTGTATTATCTGTTTCTTCCCATCATGAATGACAGTGATTTTTGTCCCCAGCACCTAGAACTGTTTCTGGCATCAAGTGGCTGTTCAAATGCTTGTTGAATGGGTGAATGAATGAGAAAAGTTGTGGGTTTTGGTAAGAGAGTGTCCAGATGATAAGCTACATGATCCCAGCAGGGTAGGGAAGGCAGTGATCACAGGAAGGGGCATTTTAAGGGAAAATGGAGTTGTCAGAAAATGGGAGGGCATCAGGTGCACAGAGCATCTGTTGAAGTGGAGAAACCCATGCACAACTGGATATAGACAGCTGAATATACCATTACATGATTTTTTTAATGACTTCAGCTAGCTTCCATTTTCACATAGGAAATTTTAGCTATTTAAGATGCTTCATGTTTGTTAGTGCTTGTGTTATATTTAAATAAGCTGTGTTGTCCTCCCTGCCCTGCTTCTCTTTCAATTGCTGTAGGTACTTAAACTGCACCCTTGTTTAGCTCCTATTAAGGTTGCTTTGGATGTGGGAAGAGGCCCAACAGTGGAACTAAGACAGGTGGGTTAAATGAATTTTAATGTCATTTTAATTATAACCATTATTGCAAGTAAATGAGTAGCTTGCCATTTAAATTTTTATGTTGATTCATTTGCTTTTTTAAAAATTGTAACTAAATAATGAACCGTGGATAAATACCATAGTTAATTATAGATAATTCGAAGTATTGTATATTAAAGAAAATGAATATAATTCAGTGGATTTTGCACTTATCATCGTGCCCATAGTTGCATTTTTAAAATGAGTATGCATGGTTTTGGTAATCAAAATATTTGTACAGGTGTCTAGTGAATTATTTATTAACCCCTTCCTTTTTTAACTTAACATTTTTGATGGCATAAACACAGATTTATAATCTTATTTGATTTTTCTAATCTCTCTGGTCTAAATACACTTGTGAAAAGCCAGGAGGGTGGTTTTAGTTTCTTTCCAGAGACCCATTCAGCAGTCATCATTTCTGTCTGGATGACTCAGACCCATCCGGGACCTGAGTGAAGACACTAGAAAGATTTGCCCAAGCTTTCTGCTGGTGCTCCCGTGGGAAGAGGAGGTCTGGGAACGTGGGGATAGTCAGCTTAGGAAAGAAGATAATAGTTCAGTTTCCACT
>NW_006436283.1:11983052-11991876 GCF_000325575.1 Pteropus alecto
TTCCTCCAAGTTGTGACAGGCTCCCTAACATCCTGGTAGGGAGCAAGTTCCTAGGTTATTTTTTTTGCTTGAAAGACAAAAAAGAACTTTATTTTCTAGATTTTTGTCATTAAAATTGCAGGCTTTGTTTTGTTTTTGTTTGTTTATAAGAATATAGTAGTAATTTGTGCCTTGGGTATTTTTAATTCACCAAAAGGATAGTATATTGTATATCTTATTCTGTTTTTAACTTTTTTGCCTCAGCAGCATGACAGAGTCCTTATGCATGTAACTTTCTGGGCTATGCAAGAATTATATACACAGGGATGGGATTCCTGGGTAAAATGAATATGTATCCTTAATGTCACTATGGCAGCTAGGTTGCTGTCCAGACTGGCTGCACGTTTTTGTACTAATCCATGGTGCGAGAGTTCTCATATCCCCATATCTTCAACACTTCATCATGCTTAGAGCTTTTATCTCCTTTTCTACATTCCGTTAGACAGAACAGATTCTCTGCTGGCAACCACTAACTTATTAAAACCCATACGTATATTTACTTTTCCCTGTTAATTTTGTAGATTTGTTAATGTCTATATTCTCATCTATCCCCCAAATATCAAATACCTTAACACCTACTTACTTTGCTATGGTCTTTTCCTGGAAACTGGTTAGAAATTCATTCTTGGTCTCTACCTCAGACCTGCTGAATCAGAAACTCTGGGAGTGAGGCTGAGCAAAGGGTGTTTTGACAAGCCCTCCAGGTGATTCCAATGCTAGCCAAAGTTTGAGAGACAGTGCTATAGCGCGCCAGAGATTTTGGGTAATGTTTAGAGACACTTTTGGTTGTCACAAGTGGGGAGGGGAGTGCTGCTGGAATCTGTCTAATGGAGGCCAGGGATGCTGCTAAACATCTTGTGTCAGCAGAGCTGAATAGGAGAAATCCTGCTGTAGAGTTTTCGCTGTAGATTGCTAAGGACATTTAAAATTTTGCTTTGTTTTGCTTCACTGTTGTTGTTAAGAAAACAGTACATTTACTATGTCATTTACTCATTATCACATCTGTATTTCCAGTCAGGCTTTTGTCTCCAGCATTCCACGGAAACTAATCAATCATTCTTTTCTTCTTGAAACATCTTCTTTAGTTGGCTTCAGGAATACCACTCTCTTGGTTTTCCTCATAGTTTTCTGGAGACTTCACTTTAGTTTTCTCTACTGTTTCTTCCTTCTCTTCCTGACATGGTACTAAAACCCAAGGGCTCAATTTTCAACTCTCAGATGAGCTTAGAGTTAACATAGCCCTTTGGACTTACTGTTTTTCTCTGATAAAATTTCTGTTGGTTTTGTGGTGTTTTGAATGATGATGAAAATAAAAATTCTTATATTTGGTATAAAATTTTCTCTCAGAGAAGATTTGCTTTTCATATTTAGCTTTAATTTCTTGGTTTTCAGAGAAAGAATGCAATTTATAAGTATACAATATACAAATTATAAAATTTAATTAATTTTCACATAATTAAAAGAATTTGTGCCCATTTTAAAGATTGAAAAAGGTGATTTGTGGTTTCACAAAAATAGGATAATCACTCTAGCTACTGTTATTTCTTTCATATTTCAAGTTTTTGTATTTTTTTCTAGGTTTGTCAAGGGCTATTTAATGAACTACTAGAAAATGGAATTTCTGTGTGGCCTGGTTATTTGGAAACTGTGCAGTCCTCATTGGAACAACTTTATTCAAAGTAAGAAATGTCTTCCTTTTCGTTAAAGTATGTTTATTTAGAGTGTTTGATTATATATATTTTTATGAGTAACAAATAAATGTATCTATATGTAATATAACTTAAAAGTATTCCCATTTACAGAAGTGTGCCTTTAGTTAATTGATACAGCAAGGAACAATATTCATCAGGTATATTTGAGCATATACTATGTGCAACTTCAAGACTTAAATGTCATGAAATATATATTACCTGAGTTTATCAATTTCTCAGGGATGGAATTATGTATATTGGATGCATTTATTGAGTCAAGACTGAGGGAACATGAGTAGAGTGCCTTTTGCTCCCTGGTGTTGTGGTTCATTCTGAGGCAGAGTGGAAAATAACTCTACCCCAGAGGACCGAGAACTAGTCTCCTCGGTGATGGGCATCTCAGCTCAGCCATTCTCTCGAGACTGAAACCTGGTTATATCATCCTTAGTGCCTCCCTCTTCCTTACTCTTCACATCTGATTTGTCACTAAATGTTGTCAGCTACCTCTTAAATATATTTCAAATCAACATTTCCTCATCTTCACTGCCACTACCCAAGTTAAGGTCACCAATATTTCTTGGCTGGATCATTGAAATAATCTCCTAATTGATCTTTCTGTCTCTAAATCTTAACCTTCTGCTATTTCATTAACTTCTGTTTTTTATTAAGGAATTAATTCTTTCCTCCTTTGGGTTTGTCATTTTTTTAGCTTTTTGTGTTGAATACGTATATTTTGAGTGAAAAGTTGTGAAGCTTTGTGTTTTGCTCCTCAGTTCTCTAACAGCTTGAAGAGAGAAAAGTGTCCTGTTCTTATGAAGCTTATATTCTAGTGGGGCAAAATACGCAATACACAAATAAATAAGATAATTTCTGATGGAGTCCTACAAGAAAAGAAACAATGAGATAGAGTGCCTGGGTAAGCAGAAAGAAGGCTAGAAACTATGAGTTAGCATACAGTTATATATTAAGCATGATTTTGGTATGATATGTTGTACACTGGATTTTTATTATAGTAGTATTGTAAAAGACAATCTAAAATAATTTTTCTTGGACTGTATCCAAATACCAAAAGGCTGAGGTAATTCTGAGGTTCATCTATAATATCACCTTGAACGATTCGTTGAGGTACCAGTGTTTATTTTTCAGATTTTATTTTCTTCTATGGCATTTCAGTTATTACAATAAGTCAGAAACTTTCTGAAAGTTTTACTTTGTGATTTAGAAATTTGAATAAGGTGTTTTTTGGTATAGCTCTCAAATGCTGCCTTTGAGTTATGTAACTCTTGAAAGTGGCATGGACTCTAAAGTAATTAAAGCTGGTAATGTAAATTTACAGTTTACATTTGTGTGCATGTATTTTGTTTAACTACTTTTTTTCTTAGATATGATGAAATGAGCATCCTCTTCACAGTTTTGATTACTGAAGCTACTTTGGAGAATGGATTAATACATCTGAGAAGTAGAGACACCACAATGAAGGAAATGATGCATATATCCAAAGTAAAAGATTTTTTAACCAAGTATATATCATCGGCTAAGAATGTGTAGATTTTAATATTGCCATAATAAATATTGACTTTTCCTAATTTGGTTGTCTTATATGAACTTGGATGTGTTTTAGCCCTTTGCACTTATGAAGTGGACATTTTTGGTGCTTTTTTTGATTCAGTTTTTATTTATATTTCTTGACATATTCTATTGTATAAAGAATATGTTTAGCGACAAGAAACAAAAACCCTACTATACTAGATTATGCAAATTGGAGTTTTTCTTATAACAAGAAATTTAAGGGTTAGACTGTCCAGAGCTGGTATAATTATTTCTTCTCTAGTTAGGGAGACAGGCTTTTACTATCTTTCTGTTCCACCATCTTTAGTATGTTGGCTTTTATCTTTATACTTGTTGCTTCATAGTCATAGATGGCTGCTGTATTTCTAGACTTCGCTAGCCAGCGAAGACTCTTCCCTTTTTAATTAGGAAAGTAAAAGCTTTCCCAGGCATTCCAATCAGAAGACTTGTTTACATTTCATTGATCAGAACTTGGTCACATGGTCATTCCTAGGCCAATCACTCTCTAAGGGAATGAGAATATAATAATTAATTTGGATCAAACACAGTTTACCCCTTGAGGCTATCATAGTGTCTTATCTTCCCTGAAATGGGTTTTGTTTTCAGGAAAGAAGGGATTTTATTAAGTCTGCTACATGTCTGCAGTCAAGTATTGAAGATTAACCTAAAACTAAACTAAACTAGAACATTTATTGGTTTTTGAAAAGCTAGCTAAAATGTTAGATGGCGTAATAACTGTTACAGTGTATTTCATATCTTATTCTAATAGATATGTTTATAAGAAATTCTTGAACTTTTATGTGTTAATTGTATTAATATACTATTATTACCAACCTGACAAAAATTCCAACTGATAATTTATGTAAAATATCTCGAAGTTTGGCTAACTTGTCTTCTTTGACTTTACTTACTAGATTTTTATTTTTTATTAATTTTTGCTATCATGGAGAATTTCATACACAAACATATACAAAATAGTATGATTAAATCCATTTACCAACAACCATCAACTTGAGCAGTCTTATCTCATCCACCCAACACCACTCTCCCATATTATTTTGAAGCAGATTGCAGCTATCATTTCATTTGTAAATTTTTTTGTTAAGGATCTTTTGGTAACCATTATTACACCTAAAAAAATTAACACTAGATGACACTAAGAAATTATTGACAGTTTCTTTGGGTTTGATAATGGTATTATGGCTTTATTTTCTTTTAGTCTTTATCTGATAAAGACACTTAAATATTTCTGAGTGAAATTATATGAAATCTGAGACTTGCTTTAAAAATTTCCAGTTTAAACAAAAAATTGGTGGATTATAGATGAAAAATAAGAATAGTACTGAGTTCTTGAAACTGGATAATAGGTACATGGGTGTTGATTTTACTGCCTCTCTGTTTTTGCGTATGAGAATTTTCATAATAAAGTTTTTTAAAAATGAATTTTTTAATATCAAATATTCACTTTTTAATTTTATTGTTTGTTTTAATCAGGATCCAACTAAGACTCATTTGTTGAAATTGGTTCTTTTGGCCTCTCTTATCCTATAGATTTGAACTCTCTTGTGCTTACGTGCTCTCTCTCTGTCTCTCTCTCTCCCAAGAAATTAGGTGGCTTGTTATGGGGTTTTCCACAGTTTGGATTTTATTCGTTACAGCCCCATAGTATATTTTGATGTTTCTCTCTATATAGTTCCTATAGATTGGAAGTTGAATCCAGAGGCTTGATCAGCTTTTAAGTTCAATTTGAGGGGGCAAGATTATTTTATAAGTTGTTATGTTCTCTCATTAGGAGTCAGTAATATCTGGTTGTTTCTCTTCGAGGGATGTTAGCAGTTATTGATTAATGCCTCGATCAGTCAGTTCATTAGAGGTGGCAAAATGGAGATATTCTGATTCTATCTTCTTCACTCATTGGCTAGAATACTTCTATAAAGAAAAACATCTCATATACTGATTGCTTAGAAGTATGGGAAAAGTTTGGGATAAATGTTAGTTTCATCCTTTTTAATCTTTTTGATACTCAAATTGTCCTACCTTTGGCCAATGGGAGCCTTTTCGAGTTGGCTTTGAGTCCTTTTGACCCAATTTTAGTAGTCTTTGATAGCTTGCTTGGTATTTAGTGTATAACATGGAGATTGTGTATTTGAGAGTTCCTTCAAGGAGACTATATTCTGGGTACTAGGGATGCTCATCATTAGAAGGTGGTTTTTGTTTCTAGGCCTTTTGGGTGTTGAGAGCTAGCAAATATATAGGAGTGAATGAGTGTGTGTGTGTGTGTGTGTGTGTGTGTGTGTGTGTGTGTGTTTCCCCCAATATGAATGAAGGATAGCATACCATAATACCTTCTGCATCTTACTCTTAAGTTATTGCTACATATAAGCTACCTCATACTTTTTAAGCCTGTATGTTTTCCATTGTATGACAGTATGATAATTTACTCGTATGGGCCACCAATTGATGGTATCAGTTGTTTTCAATTTTCAGTTACTGTAAATAATGCTGCAATTAATACTCGTGTACATACAACATTTTGTCCGAAAATTAAAAAAAAAACATCATGCATTCACACCAATATTTTCAGTTCAAATTCAGGATTGCAGAATATGTGTGTGTGTGTGTGCACGCACATGCACGCATGTTTTAATCAGGTTTATTGAAATTAATTTACATATAATAAATTGACATATTTTAAATGTACAAATATAGATTTTGACAAATGTGTAACCACCATCACATGACAATATAGAACATTTCCATCACCGAAAAAAAGTGCCCCCAGTCCCCTGTAGAGCTATAAGGTTTTTACTTAACCTCTTCTATCATACATCTGTATATCCTCCCATGCCAAGAATCCCAATTCTCTAGAATACTGAGGGTAATAAAATTAGAATGCCATGCCATACATGCTCATTTGCTCTATCTCACCTTAATCATGGCAGTCTCAGAATTGCAAGACCAATATTACCATTGTATATCTACTTAAATTTTTTAATTTCATTTTTGCAGTTTGAGATTTTTATACTTAGTTTTAATATAACTGTGGGAACCTAAAAAGTTGGGTTTTTTTTAAGTGATTTTTCTGAAGAAAATCTCAGTCCTGTCTGCAGGTACCTCGTTTCTTAAGACTTCAGCCTTCACAGGAGGATTGTATTCCTAGGCTTAGATTATCAAATACCTGAACAGGCAACGGAGAATGTTTACACTGCAGTTGAGGTAAGTAATGTTTGTGAAGAGTTATATAGATCAGAGGTGTCCAACTGGGGTTACACGTTAGAATCTCCTGTGGAGCTTTCAAAAATAAGTATATATGACTCCTATCCCAGACCTACTAAATCTCTGGCAAGTGGGGCCTTTGCAAGTATATTTTTTTAAATTTACAAGTGGTTACTGATGTTCATTCCAGTGTAACCACTGTTAAACTTATCAGAGACCTGCATACCTGGGTGGTATTATTTTGACAGAACTTCCCTCCAACCCAATTGCTTTTAATGAATTTCTCTTGTCTAATGCCCTACTTAGGTATTATGCCATCCCAATATATATGGAAAGATATTAGAAATAGTTATATGAAGCTCACTGCTGATTTAGCTGTAAGAATGTTCTTGAAGGCACTTTGCTATATTATATTGCATGTCTTCCTCTGAAGAAACATAGGAGAAATTTCTCTCAGATTTAAATACCAGGGATAGTTGTGGTGTTCCCAAAGATAGTATGTGTTAGATATTTATGTGTTAGAT
Source organism: Pteropus alecto (assembly GCF_000325575.1). Classification (NCBI taxonomy): domain Eukaryota; kingdom Metazoa; phylum Chordata; class Mammalia; order Chiroptera; family Pteropodidae; genus Pteropus; species Pteropus alecto. The sequence goes on from NW_006436283.1 coordinate 11,990,092, forward strand.
ATTTTTTGTTCATTCATAAAGGCTTTTTGAACACCTAAGTCCCAGAGACTAGGGATATGGTGGTGAGCAAATAGAGACAAGGCCCCTTAAGGGGTGGGCAGGCAGGGACAGGCGATAAGCAGGTAGGTGCATAAGCAATTTGAGGCAATTTCAGACAGCGATAGTGTTTTAAAGGAACTGGAGCAAGATGGTGTGCTAGATCATGGCTGGGGGAGTGCGCTTTACATAGGTGGTCAGGGAAGCCTCTGAGGACGTGACCTTCGAACTGAGATTGAATGATACGAAGGAGCCAGCTATGTGAAAATCTGGGGCAGCATATTCTGGGCAAGGGACTAGCAAGTCTAAGGCCCTTAGCAGAGAAAAGGCATGGAATGCTCAAGGAACAAAGCAGGCAGCGGGGCTGGAGTAGGTAGGTGAGCAGAGGGGAGATGGGTAGAAGGTCAGAGAGGTGGTTGGGGTCCACATCACTTGAGTTGTGGAGGCCATACTAAGGAGTCTGGAAGCCACTGGGGCAGAAGGGGGCAATTTAAGCATAAAAGGAACCAACTGTTATTTTGAAGAGATCAGTGTGGAGAATGGAATGTAGAGGAGCAGAAGAGAAGCAAGGAGACCTGTTAGGGGTGCTGCTAACAGCCCAGCGATGGTGGCCAGGACAAGAAAGGTAGCAACACCCATAGACCCAGCAAGAGGAGCCCCCGTCCTGGTCCCTGCACTTAGAGAGTCCTGCTCTGGCCCTTCTCTGGCTGCACCCTTCCCCACGGGATGTCTCAGGGGCCAAGGAGACATGCTCAGAGGTCACTGTAATCCTTAGGTTTCTAATTTTTCTCACCTATAAGTTTATGTGCTGCTGGGGATCTCAGTTACTGTCTCCGATTGTGTGTGTACTGGGGAGAGGTCAAGGCAAGGCACTAGTCCATGTCTCCCTCCCCTCCCCCCACCCCAAGGGCAGTAACTAGAAAGAAGGAAAACATGAGCTTCAGGCATCACAAAATCTCTGTTGATCATTGAAGTCTCCCCTCCATCTTTGGGGGAAGCAGCACGGAGAGAAGGCAGTCTCCTTAGGCTGTAATCTACCAGCCCTGGGGTGAGGGTGGGGGTGGGGGCGCCGGTCAGCACACCTGGGGGCAGCTCCTCATCCCAGCTAGGTTTTGTGCTGCGCCAGTGTTATCCCATATATATCGCCCTTTCTCAGGTATCTGTTGGATCATTGGTCTTCATGATTTGTAAGAATTGTTATAGATTACGGAACTTCATACTTTATCTGAGACGGGCATTCAAAATATTTCTCCCTAAGTTATTTTTTGGACTCAGTTTATTATTTTTAAATGTACTTTTAAAGCGTTTCATCTGGTTAAATATAACAATCCTGCATGTCTTCTGGATTGTGAATCATACCTAGAAAAGCCTTCTCCTCTTAAAGATTATTTAAAAATTCCTCCTGTTTTCTTTCAGCACTTCCGAGACTTCATTTTAAGGTATTTTAATATTTTTTCTATCCAAATTTATTTTGTTGTAAAGAGTGAAGTACAGGGCCCAACTAACTTTTTAAATGTGGTTCCTAAGTTTTTATAACATTAAATAATCCATCTTATCCCCACTGATTTCAAATGTCATATTTTTAAAATACTAAATTCCCATATATATTTAGATTTTTCTCTGGACTTTCTGTCCTGTTCCATTGTTCTACTTGTCTACCCATACACCAATAATACCACACTTTCAAAATTTTGGTCACTTATAAATGTTTCCAAACCTCATTTATGTTTACTTACATTTCTTGAATCC
>NW_006436283.1:11992026-11998280 GCF_000325575.1 Pteropus alecto
TCTTTCAGTGAGAATGTGTGATTGGAAAACCTCCTTCTTGGTCTTTGTCTTAAAATGTCTTTATTTCACCCTCAATCTAAATTGGTATTTTGACTGGTTTGGAAGATATTTTGAATGGCTCTTGTAAATCACATCATAACCCTCCTATTTGGTGGAGCAGAGACCTAAAAAAATTACCATTCCCTTACTGCCAGGGGACGGCTGTGAATATCTTCGACCAATATAGATGCTCATGCAAGGGCTCTGGAAAGTGGAAGGTCCGAGGGATATGGTGGTGAACAAAAGGAAGAGAGTTGGTGGCTTTCCCCGAGAAGCAAGTGTCTGCAGTGGCAAAGCTCCACATTCGCCTGCTTGGGTTCCAGTTTCTGAAGTGAGGCAGTCGGGGCAGAGGTAACCACCATTAATAGTAGCAGCAGTAGTTCTCTGGTCTCTAGATTGTAAGAAAACCTACAGATAAATTATTAAAATTGAAAAGAGACTTTAGTGACATTGCTGGATACAAAGTCAACCAAGAAAAATTATCGTTTTGTATTTATCAACAACACAAAATAAAAATGCAAGTTACCAAGTACCTAGGAATAAGTCTAACAAAAGATGTGTAAGATCTGTATGCAGAAAATTATGAAACACTTGAAAGAAATGAAGAAGATATAAACAAATGGTGAGATATTTGTAGTTTGGGAAGCTCAATATCGTAAAAAATATTAATTCTCCCCAAAGTGATCTATGCAGTATCACTTGGAATCGCTATTATGTTCAGTTTTCTTAAGAAAATAACAAACTGACTGTAATTTATATGGAAATGTAAAAGGTTAAGAATATCTAAGACATTCTTAAAAAGAACAAGGTGGGAGAATTTGCTTTCCAGTTATCAAGACATTTAAAAGCTGAGTATGGTATCAACACGAGAGATAAATAGAAAAATGAAATGGAACCTAAAGCCCATAAAGAAGCTCACATGTATATGGACATTTGATTTGTGACAAAAATAACACTGAAGTTTAGTAGGGAAGGGACAGTCTTTGCAGTCGACAGTGCTGGAGTAACTGGTTACGCAGCAGAAGGTGAAGAAATGTGATGTCAATTTCCCATCAGACAATTGCAGGTGGGTATAAACCAAAATATGAAAATAAGCCTTTAGTAGATAGTAATATAGAATAAAAGTTAATATGACCTTGAGTTGAGAAAATATTCATCTGGATGCACATACAAAAAAACACTCACCATAGTAGACAAGTTCTTTAAACTTCATCAAAAAGTATCATCAAGAGAGTGAAAAAAATCAAGCTACAGAGAACAACTATTAAAAAATAAGGAAAAGTCAAAACACCTGAGTGGAAAAAGAGACTAAGAGCCTCAGATAGGCACTTTATAAAAAATCCAAATGACCTGTAAATATAGCAAAAGATGCTCAGCCTTCTTAGGCATCAGGGAACCACAAATTAAAATCACAATGAGATACCACTATATAACCACAAGGATGGTTAAATTAAAATGACATACAGTGCCAGTGTTGGTGAAGATGTAAGAGAGTGGGAACTTTCAGACTGCTCATGGGAATAGAACCACTTCAGAAAATAGTATGGCATTGTCTGCTTAGATTGAAAATAAACATACCCCATGACCCAGTAATTCATTCCTACACACATTCAACATAATTGTATGCATATAGGAACCAGGAGCTGCGTTTGTAGCGTAAGAATAGTCATAGCCCTGTTATTTGTAATATCCGCACACTGTCGACAACCTAAATGTTCCCTAAAAGAGTAATTAAGTTGGGGAGATAGGGTTGTGATTGGGAAGAGGCCTGCAGAGGGCTTCTGGGCTGCTGGTGACATTCCATCACTAGTGATCATTTGATATAATTTATTAAACTATATTTATATGCATTTTCGTATGACTTGTGCTCTATTTCACAACAAAAAAGATGTTTAAAGAAAATGCAGATTTGAAAAAAAAACCAAAGTGAAACTTCTAGACATGAAAAAAGTAGATATTGAAACGAAAATTCAGTAGATCCTATTCTTCCCTTCCTAAACAATTCAATCCAGACGCCTTGGATGAGGCTGAATGTCTGTGCCGAGGGTCGGGGTGGGGGTAGGTAGGGTGGAGCTGAGTGTGGGGGGAGTTGTGAGGGCCATGTGGGATAAGTACACAAAGCACCGAACAGTCCCTGGAACCTGGTACGTGCTCAACACATGGCAGTTATTGTCATGTCCTTATAAAGGAAGCGTTGAGAAATGGCGTAACAGCGACTTCTCTATCCTGCGTCACATCCCCTGATTGCAGCTGCATTTGAGGCTTCCCTCACTCTGTTGACAGTTTCATGCTTTAGGTGTACAACACATTTCTGCCCTAGGGCTTTTCAGTGTCTTGAGTAAGAAGCCAATAGGAACACGCTTGGAATGCGCATACGCACAGCCCAGAAGTGGGGGACATCATCTGTGGTGACCCTCAGCCAATGGCTAAATGCTTCTCACTATCATCCTCAAATGGACAATTCTGAGACTTTTTTATAATTATTTAGCAGGTTTCCAGTGGGATCAAGCCCCAGTTGCCCACAGCAGTGCCCAACTCAACACTATACCCTTTTCCTCCAGTCCCCTCATATCTGTTTCCTTGGGTCACCTCCCAAATAAATTATTTGCACAGAAGGCCTTATCTCAGGCTCTGCTTTCAGAGCTAGCCCATGATAAGATAGGGTATCAGAAGGTCCTAGAAAGCAGCCCTGGGAAAGGGAATTGCTCCCTGGGTGGGTGACAACAAGTATTCTACTGCTGGTGATAAGGGGGTTTGGTAGCGATAACTCTCACATGCCATAGCTTCACGATTACTAAGACTTTTCCCCTGCAAAGGTGGTGAGTACTAGGTTATGCAATAGTTCTAGCACTTGAAAGGCATGAGCAATGGTAATTACATAGGTTATGGAGTTGATTGGCTTCTAAATGCTTTGGAAGCTTTGCAAGGAGAAAATGAAAGGCTATTCATTTAGGGAATGCTGTGAAACTCAGAGGCCTGGGCTTCAAGACCTTGGAAGATCTTAACAGGATCAAATCCAGTTACCAGAATAGTCACACTCATTTGTTAGTCCCTCCCCGCACCTCGCGTTGGCCTCTTTTCCTTCTTGTTTCACTCTCCCTAGGCCTTTACTCCTGCTCCCATATGAACAACCTGTACCTAGGTGCATGTCTCAGGCTCTGCTTCAGGGAGGAGCTCAGATTAAGACATAAAGAAGCCAATGGTGGCCAGCTTTATGACCTCAAAGACTTAAAGGTTTCTAAGGGGAGCAGCCAATCAGTATGACTCAGAGTGAGCATTATCATACTACGAATAGCCTTTTTTAAGTTATTACATGCCTGGCTCTGTTCCAAACCCTTTATGTTTGTTACCTGAGTTAATTCTCATAGCAGCTCCATGACACAGGTGTTATTTCTCTCTCACTTGTCCCCTGTAGTGAGCTGAATTGTGACTCCCCCAAAAGATACCTCTAAGTCCTAACTCTTGGAACCTGCGCGTGTTTGCCTTTGCAGACAAGTTAAGGATCTCAAGATGAGCTCATCCTGGATTGTCCTGGTGGTTCCTAAATCTTGTGACCAGTGTTCTTGGGAGACAGAGGAAGACATTGGAGCGATGCCGCCACAAGCCAGACAGCACCAGGAGCTAATGGCAACTAGAAAACGTATGCAAAGTTCTCCCCTAGGGACTTTGGAGGAGTACGGTCCTGTTGACACCTTGATTTGGATTTCTGGCCCCAGAACTGTGAGAAAATAAGTTTCTGTTGCTTTAATTACCAGTTTGTGATAATTTGTTACAACAGTCTTAGGAAACTAACCCATTCTCCCTTCTCCCCAACTCAACTCTAGGCCGTTCTCTTCACAGAACACCCATGGGAAAGGCAGCGCCTATAGGCTCACTTTTGACATTAGCTAAATCTTGAGGACTGAGAAAGTCCATGAAAATCAATATAAATATTTTTGCAGCCTTCCAAAATCTGAGAGCGGATTTAAATGGCAATGAATAATACATGTGTACTTGTTGGGTAATCTTCCCTTGCTCTCATGGTGACTGTGTTTTCTTCAGACAATCTTCAAGGTCACCAATTTTTCTTTTAGAATTTAGACATGGTTTTTGCTTTGTCTATTTGCTTCTAAACCTTCAGTGGACCTGGGGACGGGGAGACCCGAAAGACGAGCATTATGCTTTCAGAATGCACTTATGAAGAGCACAGTGGTCTAACATTTATTCTTTTTAAAATGATGTGGAAATGGAGAGAATGGTCGATACCTAAAAATAAGCAAAATCATTTAAAACCTGCCACCAGTTATAATCCCACCTGACAAAACTGTTGTTTGATGACAGGATTGGAGGTGCCTGAATGTGCCAAAGTTTAATTATGAAAAACAGTGATTTACTTTAAGTCACCAGGAGAGACATTTTAAAGTGTCAGTCAAAATAAATAAATAAATAAAGTGTCAATCAAGTTTTTTTTTTTCTTCCATGTAAATCAGCTTTATAAAACTCATCTTACCCTGAGATGTAGTTTGTATCTTTATATTTCAGAAGGCGATTTCGGAATAGACATATCCAGTTTTATCATCTTTACGGGCTTCTGAAATATAAAATAATTCAGTGAATTTAGAATATATATCCATAGAGTCTCTAAAAAAAAAAATCCTACTTTAGTAGCTGGGTGGACTGACAGAACCAACTGTTAACTGTTTTTTCCCGGCCTATGTGAAGTAATTTATTTTTGAAAATGGTTTAGAAGTGCCCCTGCATCCTCCTCTCTGGATGTTTTATATGACAGTCTCCCTGTCATACTCTTCTCCCTCCACCCATCCTTCTCCTGATGATATTTGTTGGGACCTGTGGTATTGGTTGCTTTTGGTCTCCTGGGGTGTACATCTTGCCCCCATTCACCCCATCCTTGGGCTCCTTAAGCCTTGGAGTATGGTGGCCTCACAGGGCCCACGTCTCATTCGGTAGCATCTCTTATCCAAAACTGGCTCACCGTGATCTGGTGTCACCTCCTGGAACATGGGGGTAGCATAATGTATCTCCTGGGAGAGTCCGGTTTCTGAGCAAAAGACAAGGAAGAATTATTGAGCCTGTAAACTGAATCTCCGATCACTTGAGGGCAGTGGCTTAGCCAGCTGCCCTCACAATGGCGTGCAGCCTCTGGACTTTGCAAAGAGCACTTACCATCCTGGACTGTGGAAACACGCTGCCTTGGCTCCGAGCCTGGCACAGACTCATCTGTGAGATGGGAACAACGTAAATTGGGAGTTAGTGGTGTTTGTGTTGGACAAAGCAGGTAAATTGCTTAGCACCGTGTCTAGAATGTGGCTGGCCCTATGCCAGCATTGGCTGGGACGGTTCTCATTGTTGGTCAAGGTCGTGGGTCTGCTTACCATAAAGTAGCATAAGAGGTGATCGTAAAGGGCTTTGGGACACAGTGTGGATCATTCTTGATTGATATTTTAAAAATCTCCAAGATATATTAAGTGAAAAAAAAAAATGTAGGCTGGCCTATCTGTGGCACGCTGCCATTGCTACCATTGGTTTAGATGCCAGCCTAAGACTATTTGTGGAAGGATTTAAAAAACTGGTTATTGCCCCTGGCAAGTGGGACTGGGCATCAAAGGTGGGAGGGGGATACTGTATACTTTCTTCAATTTTTTTACCTATGTGTCTATATGACCTTAAAAAAATAAGATGAAAATCTAGAACCAACAAACCAAGCAATCAAAAGACCCAACAAAGTTCTCTTACCCACTACATTTGCATATAGTCCAACTTCCATGGGCGTCTTTCCATACCCTCTGGGCACCTTTTCTCTCATAGCTTTTCCTACATAAATCGGTACAGAATTAATTAAATTAAGCCAATTCCGCCACATTTTTCTCATCTCCTCTGCCAAGGAACAGAATCCCCCAAAGTTCTGAAACAAAGAATGATCTGCTCCCATGGCCTAAACGTTTTCTATTGAAGGAAAACCGTGGACTAGACTGCATGCCAGAAGCCCTTCTATTTTCCCAGCTCTGCAAGTGACATCTTTCACCTATCAGATTGCGCTTCAGATGGCCAAAGGCACATTTTCTTTCCTTTGCTGAAGAGAACAATCTGTAAAAAGCTTTATTATATCTGCAAGAGAGAATAAATTGCCCAGCTAAGTTCTATTTAGCTGTGGCCAGTAGTCAAGAATATTAATTCCACTTTTGCAAAACCCTGGACTTTTTGTAGGAAAGGGAAAG
>NW_006436283.1:11998332-12003112 GCF_000325575.1 Pteropus alecto
GGTTTTAAAAAGATGTGGTGGTGTGTGCAGAAAAGAAAAAAATGTGTGAGAGGTATAAATTTTGACATATATTTTCAGGTTTCATGGCAGCTGAGTCCCCTGTCTTCTCTGAATTGTAACTCTCTAGAGATGGAGGGAGGGACAAGAGCCTAACATTTATCACTTAGTTCTCTGCCCAGTTGTGACAGTGTCTCCCATGACCCCATTCTACAGGTCAGAATGCTGAGACTCAGGCAGGTGAAGGAGCCTGCCCAATGCCCCTTGGCTCACTGGTGAGTGCCAGTGCTGAGACACAGACTGTCTTTTGTGTGCATTTTGATATTCTTCCATACTTGTGTGCCAAATGAAAAGGCCATCTTGAAATCTTAACTAGAGGTGGCCATAAGATGTGACTAGTGAAAAGCAGTAACTGGGGCTTGATGCAGCACTTAAGGCGGGGAAGAGAGGAAGGACAGTCTCGTTTGTCTTCACGTACTGAGCATCCTACAAGTGGCAGACCCAGCGAGGATGCTGAAATATACAAGACAGAGCTCTTGCCTTTGCAGAACCGGCAATCAGGATCTGCTACATCATTTTGCAGGGCTCAGTGCAAAGTAAAAATGAGGGGCCTCTTGTTAAAACTTATTAAGATTTGTATACCGATGTTCATCGCACACTATTCACAATAGCCCAAAGGTGGAAGTAACCCATGAGTCCATTGATGGATGAATGGATAGACAAAGTGAAGGTGTATATCTATATCTATAGCTATATCTCTATAATGAAATATTCTCCAGATTTAAAAGTGAAGGAAATTCTGACACATGGATTGTGGACATTATGCTAAGAGAAATAAGCTAGTCGCAAAAGAATAAATACAATATGATTCCATTTATATGAGGTCCTAAGTAGTCAAATTCATAGAGACAGAAAGTAGAATGGTGGTAGCCAGGGGGCTGGGAGGAGGGGGAAATGAATAGTGAGTTAGTGTTTAATGGAGGCAGAGTTTCAGTTTTGTAAGATGAGAACAATTCTTTGGGTAGATAGTGGTGATGGTCACATACCAATGAGAATGTACTTAATGCTACTCAACTGTGTACTTAACAGTGGTTAAGATGGTACATTTTATTGTTCTCTCTCTCTATATATATATGTGTATACACACACACACATATATATATATGTTTTACCACAATTAAAAAGTAATTTTAAAGAGAAAAAGAAGTATCAAGAATTTCAAGACAGTGACAGCAGAGCATTTAACTGAGCGCGGGGCTCTTAGCACACGGGGCCCTGTGTGATCTCACAGGTCGAATACCCATGAGCAATCTGTGTAAGAAAAGCTCTTACTGGAGAAACAGGAACTATCTTACATGTGCACCATACAGCAAGTCTATTTCATTTACCTTCCCCTTTTGCAGCTTTTTCTTCTTTACATTTTTTTCACATCCATTTCCGATCCCCCTTTCCCTTCCTCTTTACCCTCTTCCCTGCTGTCTGTATCCGAAACCCATGGAAAACCTGATAAATCTCCTAAAGAACTTACTTGTTTTGTACTTTGGTAGTATCCAAAATGCCAGAATTAAGATTATTACGATTAGCACCAGTAATAACCCTGGAAGCAGTAACTGCAGGCAGAAAGGACAGCTGTCTCCGCCTGGAAGAAGACAGCATTCACTGGTCACCATACTGCTTTCTTTTCCAATGACATGAAGCTGTGAAGTGTTCTAGAGAGGGCAATCATGGCTGTCTTTCAAGTTAACCAGTGGACTGTGAACCCCAGTGCCTGTACTGCTATGGACACCTGCAACTCTTGAGAGTTGGCAGCATGGGGAGAGGCCGCCCCAGCTCCGGCCTCGCCCCCTTCCCACCCAGGCCCTGACCTGAACCCTAAGGGGCCTCACATGCATGGGGACCTCCCCAGCCTGCACGTCCGAACGCCATTCATGCCCCACATGAGCAGCAGCCTTGAGTCGGGTCCAGGAATGCTCACATCCTCACTGTTCACCCTTGGGAGGATGAGCTGGGAGAGAGGCTTGTGTGGGCCCTGTTAGGTGAGTTCTGATCAGATTGGGTAGAGAATTCAGGTCCAGGTACCCAGAGTGTGGTATAGAAAAATAAGGATATAGCGTCTAGGTAGCCATATTCCCATGGCCCCCTGGACTCCTCAGCCTGTGGGAAGGTAAGCAGCCAAGAAGCACCAGAGCAATGCCCTTCAAAACACAAGGTTAGGACAGGGGGCCCTCTAGCCCCAAGCTAAGGATGGTACTGGAAGTCTAGCCTCACCAAGCATTAGCAGTGGAGCAATAAAGAGCCAAACGAGCAGGCATGGGTCTTAGAAGTCAATTAAAAACAATGAAAAGCAAAAGGAAATCAAGAGATCTGGCAGCTCCCAAAGAGATGCAGTTTCTAAGGAGATTGCTTAGGGCCTGGGTAGTGGATGGTCAGGGCAGGAAGCAGGGTCAGGTCTGGTGGTCTCACTACAAGCAAGGTCCTTTCCTGCCCCAGCATCTAGGCTTTTTTCTGTGATTTGTTTTGTTTTTCCAAAAAGTGGAACCGTCAGAGTTCGTGTGGACCCTACCAAAGGAAAGGCCCTTGGAAGCAGGTGGCCAAAGTGGGAAGTGGACAGGCAGAAGAAATTTCTAGAAGCAAAGCCAAAAAGAGCTCAGGTAGCCCTTACCTGTTGAGGGCATGGTGAAGGATTGACTGTATTTTGCATGGTCAGGCAATCTGTTTCTAGCTTTACACCTGTATTCTTCCTTTTTTCCAGTGTTCTTCTTGGTTAAATTAAATTCAGCAGGCTCCCTGACATACTTGGAAATAACTGGTGACACGGCGATGTCATTTTTAAAGAAAGTATAATTGATGGGAAGAGAGCCATTGAGCGAGATGCAGTGTAGTGTTATATACTGGTCTGTTTCTGTCCGAATGTTCAGCATTGGTGTGGTCACTGGGTCTAGAAAAATGAAAGTATGTGTTACAGGGATAGGCAGATTGGGTTCACTTACTCGGTCACAAACATGAACTGAATCTCTACTCTAGTCCTGCTGTTGATCCCCAAGATGAATGACACCCTTCTTGAGAAGTTAAGAAGCTTGCAGCCCAGTGAGAAAGGCCAGTGAGTATGTGGCTAAGCAGGAAGTAACCTTGATAAATAGATTCAAGGGAACTTCTCGACAGGAAATGTGTGGATCTGATAGGCTGTCAGGTCATACCCTATTTTGTGGAAGAATCCAGCTATATGATTTATTATGTAATTCATTAATAAAACAGTATTATAGAAAAGGAAGGATAGTTGTTGAGCATCATGTGTCAGGCTCCCGACCTACTTCATCTCATTCCACTTCGCAACAGTACGACAAAGTGGATATATCACGCTCATTCCACAAATGAACCAATTGTGATCCATAGAGTTTAAGTAACTTGCCTAAGGTCGCACAGTAAATGGCAGAGCCAGGGCCGACTTCCAAGAAGATTTTTTTTTTTACAATGTAAAAAAATATGGGGACCAAAGTATAAATAAAATCAAAGAAAATAATTTAAGAGTCTCCTTACTCCACTCCTTCCCCAAGCAGGAATCCCTGTGGCAGCATCTTTGACAGAGTGGCACCCAGTGATGGTGGCCTCAGAGAGCAGCTTTGGGAATAGCACCAATAGGACACTCTTCCTATGGAACTGAAATCTACCTTTATAATTCAGGAAAGAGGTGTTGAAATTTATGTAGAAGCAGAGACTCCTCTCTGAGACGGGAATGATTCAAACTGGACCAAGGATTGATATCTGAAATAACTGGAAAAATGTAAACTTTCCTGAGGGTCTGTAACAGGACCAGGAAAGGGCATTACAGCATCACAGTGATCAGGGTATAGGAGTTGCTACTATGCGATAAACCAGTGATCAAAAAAAAAATTCAAGGAGTCCTTGAAGGCTCATTCAGCTGCCACCTTCCTAATAAGACTTTTCCTAAATCTGCCAGATAGATGTGCTCCGTCCTCCTCTGCCTCCTCTAGCCCTTGGTCTCATCCTCATATTATTTTTTTCTACTTTTTATTTCATGATTCACTTGGATGTTTCATGGTCACCTCAAGTATAACCTGTTTGAAAGTGAAATCCAGTTAATCTGCTAGTTAATGAATCCATCAGTAGGTAAATAAACATATATTAAAATCCTATTCTTTTAAAAAAATCCATTCACTCATTCATTCATTTTACCATGCTAAGAACAGTTAACACGAGATCTACCTTCTTAAAAAATTTTAAGTGCACAGCACAGTATTGTTAACTCTGGGCAGACTGTTGTGCAGCAGAATCTCTAACTTCTACATCTTGCATAAACAAGACTTTATACCCACTCTCCATGCCCCCATTATTCATTTTTGCCCATCTCAGTAAATGGCACGACTCAGCATTTGCTGGTCACTTTAGACATCTGGCAGCCATTCTTGTGCTATCTTCCCTACCTGTGATTCCAAATCTAATCATCCAGTAAGTCCTATTGTTTCTTCCTCCAAAATATTTCTTGAATCCATCTACATCTGTCCATCTCCACCATCGTTTGTCTCCTGGATGACTGCAGGGGCCTCCCAACCAGTCCCCTACGTGATCCACTCTGGCCCTGAGCCACCTAGATTGAATTAACTTCCAAGATAATAAATTGGGTCATAGGCCTTGCCTGACTTGGCCCCGCCTCCCTCTCCAGTCTCACTTGGAGTTACACTCCCCTCATCTGACCTTCAGCCATACTGGCCTTCCCAACCAGCCAAGTTCTTTCTCCAGCTGGAGCCTCTGCATAGACTATTGT
>NW_006436283.1:12003125-12019247 GCF_000325575.1 Pteropus alecto
TCTTTCCCTGTTCTTTGCATAGCTAACTCCTTCTCATCTTTCAGGGCTCTACTTGAGTGTCATCCCCTTGAAAGGCCTTCCCTAACTACTCTCCCCCATCCCCTGCTTCTTTCCAGCACTGCGTGGTTTCCTTTTTCTTTATAAAAATCAACATAGTTTGGGATCGTGAATTTATTTGTTTGAGTACTTGAGTTTTGTGTCTCCCCAACAAGACTAAGCTCTACCAGGGTAGGAATTAATGTATATCCAGGGTACATTTGGGCTATCATTAAACATTTGATAAGTGGATTAATGATTAATGAATTTGGGTTCATGGCTCATATCCCTGACACGCTGGTAGCATCCAACACAATTACTTGCACAGGGTAGGCACTCGATAGATATCTATTAATCTGACCTAGATGAAGATGATAGAGTTTTATAATCTATCAAAAACAGTTCTACAATACAGCATAATTACTGTAACAAATGGCAGGAAACCTGTGCATTTCCTTGGAAGGCAGGATGTGGGAAGATTTTATACATATCTGTAGGACAGAAGGTCAGGAAATGATGTCTTAGGTTTTTTTAATCAGTTGATTTAAGGCTTCAGTCATCAAGTTTATAAATCAGCTACGACTGAGCTTATTCCTTGCATTCAAAGGGCGGAAAGCCACACCAGTAGTGGGTCTCACCATCTTTTCTCACAGCGTCACATCTTTTCTCAGTGATGTGAATGGCAATCAGATGCTTTCCCTGCTAAGTGCATGCCTACCCTCTTGGCCACATTCTGTCCACCATTGACTGAGATTCTCACTGAGTTAAAATTAGACAATGTTAAGGATCACACTGCCGATCTTCTCAATTTATACTTTAATAATTGAGGATTGGAGATACATCTAAAATAAATCCAAATGGAATATCCACAGTTGCACAGAAAGCAGTGGTACCCAGGTCTCCCGATCGTACTTTCTGCAATACCAGGCTGCCCAGTCCAGCAGGAGTCTGACCACCTGAGAATATTATCAGCCAGAGTACTGCCCTTAAAGTATCCACCACACCCCAGGGCCATGTTTGCAGAACCCCCTCTGTTCTTCATGTTTCTTTGATAATTATGGCTTCCATTTATCTTGTGTTCAAAATTGTCCTAAGATGGTTGGTTCTAATCCAGAGCCCTTGGCCTCCCCTAAAGCCTCGTGCAGAAATTTGCATCTATAGTTTCATGAGTATTTATTAGGGAAAGTATGCATCTCTATCATTAGCTTATTAAAATGGTTGTAACCTAAAAAGCTAAGATCCATTGACTTAGAGCAGAGGCATTCAGTAGAACTTTCTGTAATGATGGAAAGGTTCTAATGTCTGTGTCATCTAATACAATAGACACCAGCCTCTTGTAGCTACTGAGCACATGAAATGTGGCTAAGGAGACTGAGGAACCAAATTTTTTATTTTATCTAATTTTAATTTAAATAGCCGCATGTGGCGAGTGGCTCCTATGCTAGAGACCATAGACCTAGAGAATCACTTAAAGATCTGAGCAGAAAGTCGGGGCACCTATGTTTAAAAGACTCTAGGTAAACTGTCCTTGTATTATCTGGAAACCCTCTCTGCCTCTCCGAGGAGTTTTATTATGAAAGTCACCTTCATAGAGGAGCCCATTAATTCTAGATCATTAGAGGCTTAGGGTGGGAAGATGGGAGAGAAAAATATAGAAGTAATAAGATATGATTGGGCAGGAAGAGACCACTGGCCATTGGGGGTCACAGCAAAGAAAAGAAGGCGGGCAAAGCCTGGAGCTTCGTAGACCCTTGCCACAAGGTCCAGCACTGATTGTAAGACTTCTTACTTGAATCTTCAGAGAAAAAGTCATTTTTGCCTACCTGATGGGAATCCTAGAGTAAAGCATCTAGAAAAGATCTCAACAATTAATTTTCTAAGTTGTCAATTTAAGACTTTTGGTCTAAGGTAATCAGCTATTTTATCTGAAATAGCCAAAAATCTTTGGGAGAGAAAGCAAAATGCAATTATTAAGACTAAAGATCTCAGTGACATACTTTCCAGGCTCTTGAGTGAGTGCTCGCAAGGGGAACAGAGAGTCCATTGTAGGACGAGAGAGTCCCACAAATCACAGAGCCCTGAGTATCGAGTGCTCTACTTACCGACGAATGTGAAGTTAAACTCACGACTATATCTTGAACAGTTGGCAGCTTGGGCTTTGCATTTGTAGGGACCCAAATCATGGGCTTCCGAGATGCTTAGATTAAAAATCACAGGTTCACCTTTTCCTTCCTGGGTTCTTAGGTGTTGGTTGTGCCGAAACAAAGAATAGGAGGAGATCTGTGGGGACTTGTTCTGGTTGAAACAAATTAGAGATACATTTTGACCCTTCATGACTACTTTCGTTTTTGAGTTCAAATGTGGAGAAATGAATTCTGGAAGACAAAATAACACAAGAGAAAATTCTTGTTACCATCCCTTGATAGTAACTCAGTGGTCTTCTGGCCACATTTTGTGGTAAGGTGGTGGAGACACTGTTCCTGGTGAACTTTCCTAAGGGAGGCATGTCTTGCCTGTACTGCCAGGCCGACCAGTGTATGAGGGAGCCTCGATGAGGGATGGGTGGCCTTGGCAAGCTCTTCTGTACTAGCTCCCTTTCTTGCCAGTAAGAGCCGGAAGTGGACTCTCTAAAGACTGGTATGCTGACTTAGAAATATTAAAGTTCCAGGTTCTATGACCAAATATGTCTGGTGGCTCGTTTTGTCCATAGTTTATTTTAAACATTTTGGAAAATAGGAATTCTTAAACATAATAATAGAGAAGAGAGTGTAATGATCCCTCATGGGCCTGTCACCCAGCTTCAACAATTATCAACCCATCGTTGGTCCTGTTTCACATGCCCCCACCCCTTTCCATTGTTTTAAAGCAAACCCCAAACCACATGCTATTTCATTCATACAGTTCAATATTGAGAAAGAGAAAAGCAGGCCTTGACAGTTGGGAACTGGACTGGTTAAGAACTGACCTGTCACTCACAGCTAGAATGTCAACACCAGACAGGGCCACTCTATGACCACGAGAGATCAAGACAAAAACAAGACGACTCTTTAATCATGTCTGACCACAGATAAAGTCATGAATGTCATCCAAAGCACAAAAATGGCCAAACATACCACTAAAATGATTAAGAAATAGTGTGACTGCTGCTTCTTTATCAGTCACAGCTTTTTTTTTTACGTTTCTTTTTTATTTAATTAATTTTTTTAAGGATTTAAATCCTTAAAATTACTTTTCTTTTTTATTTAATTAATTTTTTAAGGATTTAAAAAAATTAATTAATTTTTTATGGTGACATCAGTTAATGAAATCCGGTAAGTTTCAGCTGTACATTTATCAGTCACAGCTTTCGCTTTGCTGGTTTTTGCCTTTTAGGAAACAATTATTAAGATACCCAATTATATCATTATTTCCACTTCCTAAAAGAATACAATCCAGAGTAAAGCCTGTTGCTTTGTATCTTCTTCCAAATCACCTAACAGAAGTCCAAATCTTGTAAGACCTTTCTAACACCCTCTTGCTGAGACATCCCATGATTCCCACGGTATGCATTTTCTCCTCAAACCCAGCTTTGTTCAACTACATGTGTGTCCCTGGTGACCTTTGGCTAGAGGACATTGATAGTTCGTATCTCTCATTAAAAGATAAGGACTCTTTTGTAAACATAACAATACCATTGTCACACCTAAAAATTAACACTGTTTTAAAAATGTATCAAATATCTAGTTAGTGTTCAAATTTCCCCAATTGTCTGATTCTTTTTTTTGGGCAGGGGGCGGGGGATCCAAAATGATAATTAACTGTAATTCATTTTAATTAACCAATATATTTCATGTCTTTTTAAATCTATAGACTTTTCCATCTCTTTCTCTCCCTCAGCAATTTATTTGTTGAAGATAACAAGTTCTTTGTTATTTCATGTTTTCCATGGGTTTTGTTGATCCCATTGCCATGGTATCATTTACCACGTTCCTCTGTCCTTGACAAGAGGCTTGATGAACTTCAGATTAGCTTTTATTTAGCAAGTATGCATCACAGGAGGTAGTGTGTCCTTCCATTAAGAGGCACATAATGTTTAATTATCTCTCTTTTTGTTCATTAGTGCGTTTGACAATAATTACCTGAGAGCATTATTCATTAGAGGTTGCAAAATGGTGATATACTAATTCTGTTATTTCTTCTTAATTTATCATCTAAAGTTATCTGAAGAGAAACTTGCCTTTGTCAACTCTTTGGTTGCACTGAGGTAACAGTTTACGTAGAAAAGGCAGAATAAATGCTTGGCTCTTGCCCTTTTTTGACTGGTTTTGAAAATAATGAATTGATTCCCTAGAATCTTATAACTGTAAGATATTTTTCTCATATTGTTATGTTTGTTTAAGAATCATTATGAACTCATAGATTTAAATGACTTTAATATGTTTCAATCTACCGAGGTTATTTGTCTTATTGTTCCATTTTTGAGACATAGGAAGCATCTCCATACCAGCTCCTAAGTTTTTTTTTTTGACATGATCCCAGTAATCTTTGACAGCTTGTATATTTGTATTTTATAATTTAAAAATGCCGGGGGAGCGGGGGACCTCATCAGAAAATCTAATATAAAGAAATTGTATTTGTATTTTATAATTTAAAAATGCCGGAGTGGGGGGGACCTCATCAGAAAATCTAATATAAAGAAATAAGACTGTAAAAGAATTAAGAGGAATATAGGGAAATGTTTTTTACATCATCTGCTAGGAACAGATCTTCTAAGGCACACAAAATAGGAGCCATAAAGAAAAGATTGAAAAAAATTGACTACCCTAAAACTTTAAACTTCTCTATGGCAAAATTGAGATAAGTGACAGCCTAGGAGAAAATACATAAATGAAAGCAAAGGATTCTTTTTGTATACACAAACCCATAGCAAATCAATAAGAAAAGATACATTATCAAATAAATGGGCAAATAACCTGAATAGGTAATTCCCAGAAGAAGAAATTTAAAAGGCCTTAAATAGTGCTGGGGCCTAGGGATCGCATGGGTGGAGGAGGGTTTAGACCACTGAACATGCCATGCACCTCCTTCTCACTCTTTGATCTGGACAATTAACATTTTCTGTTATGTAAGCTCAGCTTCAAGATAAGACCTCACCTCTCTTGCCAACCTGGTAGCCATCCATAAATTTCCTTTATATATGAAAGCTGGAGCTTTCATGGTCAATAAACATGAAAAAAGATGCTCAACTCTACGAGTGAGGAGAGAACTGCAAATTAAAACAATACTGAGATTATTTTTTATTCATTAGATTGGCACAAATTAAAAAGTGATTGTATTCACCCTTGGAGAGGGGGATTGGGACACACACTCATCCATGTGAGTGGTCACCATTGGTGACCATGTATAGGTTCAGTATGTTGAGAGGACAACTTAGCAGTATCTGTAATAATTTAAATAGAGATGCCTTTCGACCCAGCAATTTCACTTCTAGGATCTTATCCTACAGAGATGCTCTCACACTCTCATGTGTCCACAAAGGATGTTTTGTACAAGGATATTCATTGCGGCATTGTTTATGTTACCAAGAAAGGGAACACTCAATAAGGAATGGTTAAATGAATTATGGCCGAGTCATGTGAAATGCCATTTTTTTGGGTGAATAAAAAGCTAAATGTACATTTACTACTTAAAAAGATGTCTGTGAAAAGGACAAGTCACCGAAGAGTTTGTTTACTGTGATCTTGAATAGAAATTGACTGTTGATAGCTCTTGCTTTGAGAAGTGGAGAGGAGAGAGGGATTGGAGGGGGTGTAACAGAACTTTCGCATTTCATATACTAACAACAGCCTAGGCTGGCATTTCTTGATAGCTCACCATATACCAGGCACTGTGCTGAGGGACACGCCTTGTCTTACTCAGTCCTCACAACAGCTTCCCCCCCTCCCCACAGGTAGGCACTTTTATTAACTCCACTTTACACGGGAGTACAACTCCCTCCCTAAAATCATTTCATTTCAAACAGGTAATGGAAAAGACTTCACTCTTTGGTTGTTCATCTAAAAGCCTAGAAAAACTTATTCGCGAACGATCATGTTTAAAGCTGACCATCCACTGTTTCGGTGAAGTTGTTTTTAGTGCAAGAGAAAGATAAATGAAACTTACTGTTTGTTCCTGTTCTCGTCTCACAATCCAGTGCAGCATTTAGAGCCGAAAGAGAGAAAAGACACACAAGAAGACTCTTTTTCCACATCACGGTTTGGTTTGGAGACTCGAGTCTTAGATGTGACAGAAGAAAAAAATGCCCCAAAGGAACAATCCCTTCAAATGACTCCAACTCTCTCCCAGATGAAATCAAAGAAGAGGACAAAGGGGGCGTGGAGGCACCATAGTGGTGAGTCGTTTAGACAACTTCCTCCTTTCTGACGAAGTTAAAGAAATTACAGTTGTCTGCACAAGCTTGACACAACGACTGGTTGGTTTGGCCAACGTGTATTCCTCAATGAGTTTTTGTAAGAAGAGAGTTGCCTCCAACTCAGGCTAGATGGGAAGTTGAACAGTGAGAGAAAGAAAGTTAGACATATGGCCATTATATTATCTTTGTATAAACCTGCCTGATCATCTCTCTCTGGATGTGTCCTACATCAAAAGGAATTTAATGGAAGGTTGGTTTCGTCTCTGAGAGCAAACATTGGCTATCTAGAGCACACACACAAGCATGACATCATAAATGCCCGATTTTGATCAGTGCTGATTCCTAGGCCCCACTCCAGACTTGCAGGTGATGAAACCTGGGGCTCTGAATTTTAACAAGGGCCCCAGCTGTCTCAGAGTCTCTAAACGACATCCCAGGGTGTACCATGGTTCACTTCTACCTGACTCAGAATTCTCCCGGCTCTGAAGTAAATCCACATATTCTGGGGTCACCAGTCTGAAGTGAGGGGTGGGAAGTACTGAGAGTCTTCCCAAGTGGAGGGAGCTGTGACTGGGCCACTCGGGATTGGCCCTACAGGTCTTGCACATGGACAGGTATCCTCTCTGTGAGGAAGCCAGGTTCCTGCCCAGGTGTGAGTTGTTCCAGGACACCATTCAACCTCCAGTATCAACTTATCCCAGGTGCTCCTTGCTCGGGCTCCCCAGGTCCCAGCCTGTGGTGGCCAGTTTTTCCCAGTCTCATACGTAGCCACCACTAGGGGTCTGAACAGAGCCAGGGTCTGCTTCTGTCACCACCATTTCCACCTTGCCTGGCTGACATTATCTGGAAACAAATCATCTTATTTAGTCCTCAGTTTGTAAAAGTCCCTTTATTCCTTTCTGACAGTAAAAGTTATTTCTGAGGCACCCACTCTTTAAACAAAAAACGACACTCAGTGATTGACAGTGATTTTTCAAATTGTGGCAATTTCTTTTACTATAGAGGAGGGAGGGAAAAAAACCCTGCACGTTTCATTTCTGGGGTGACCCTGGAAATATGCCAGAATTTCTGCCACAGGGAATTGGAGGTTTGGTTTTTGACACTTTACCCACCATCATCCATCCTTGCCTGGACAGAGGGTAGAGCTGGGTTCCTGAGAGCCATCCTGCCTGGGAGGACTGGGGGCCTTTTAGAAATGCTGACGTGTCTGGGACATTTCTGTGTGTGGAACTTTCAGATGGGGCAGGAAGCTGGTAGACCGCAGTTTGAATGCAAAGACAGCCAGGAAACCAGCGGAAGTGCTACTTAGAGCTGTTAGTAAACGTTGCTAGGAGTGCTTTCGTGAGGCCCCTGGAAAAGGAACACAATCTGTTAAAGTTTAGACAATAAATCAGAAGTGACAGCTCAAATGGAAACAGAAAAAGTTCATCCATGGACCTGGCATGTCCCTTGGGGCCCAAATCCACATTGTCGTGGTCCACAGTAATTCAGCTTATCGATAATACTGATAACAATAAATATAGTCATACAAACAGTAAAGTTAGTATATTCTTTCCTGTTATCTAAGAGCTTTACACTTATAATCTCAATTTTTACAAAACCTCTGTGAGGTAGGCAGAGGTATTATTGAAAACATGTAACAACCAGTAGAGTTATATAAATATGTAACTCGATGCATGGACCAAAATTTTAAAATATATTCCATCATCACCCCTACTTTATCTCTAAATAACCTAAGCTATATTACAAAAATACTTAGCAAGTGATATAAATTTTCCTGTCAATCATTGATGGAATCATTCTCATAATTGTCAAAATTTTGTTGGTGTTTGAAAATGGTTGATGTGATCTTTTGAGACAGAGCTCACTGGGATCATTAGACATGAGGAGCTGCCTTTGTTCAAAAGTTCAAAAAGTCATTGAACTTTTCCAATGCATTCCATGAAATCAGTGGCCATTAATTAATATGTAGTCTCAATAAATAGAGAATTTCTCATTATGTCACTGATATTGTTCATGGTTTTAAATCCTCAGCCCCTAGTGAACAATAACAATGACGAAATTTATAGTCCTTATGATGCTGTTTGAAAATTTTCTATATCCAATATTTCTACTATCTTATATTTCTAAATCACAAAAATCATTTAATCTGTTGGCTTAATTTTTGTTATCCTTCTACAGAACTTTGCAAATACCATTTGGTAAAGTGTCAGGATTCAATAAATTTAAATGACTTTAGAATTTATTTTCACTTTTGCCCTCAAGCAACAAATGCATTTACACATAGTAATTTATTTTAAAATATTCTATTTTTTCTTTTCGTATTGATTTGTTACAAGTGGTATCCATATTTCTTCATTTTTATAGTATCTTCTACTTTTCTTTCATTTATCAAATTAATCTTGTAAATCTAAAATTATTAAAACCTATGTTAGAATACCACTACTTAGGGATAAAGCTCTCTAAAATGTTTCCTTTGCCAAAGATTTTACTATTTCCACTAAAATAAACATGCAAGACTTCATCGTCTCCAAACTTTGTGCCACTGCAGCACTTCAAGCTCTCAGTAAGGTCCAGTAACCTCCCAATTTTCATCATCTTGATTCCCACGTCTTGAGATATACTACTGCTTAATTTGATGAAAGATGGTGAAAAGTTATCAGGAAAATACTTTAAGTGATTGACATGATTCACATCTTTAATTACACCCCTCAGAGCTAGGGGGTTAGACGCTACTGGTCTGAGGACAGGAGCTTGAGTAAGAGAGCCTGAGATGGCATTGAGGGAGTGATTGAAGGAGGACAGGGGACTGGCAAATAAGACAGGAAAGGGGAAGAAACTAAATAGAGATAAGGATTCCGCTGAAATTGACTCACTGCCTGATCCCATGGAGAGAGCTGGGGTGTGAGTTGTACCATGGGGTTTGATTCATCTGGTGGCAAGGGAGCTGGCTTTTACTCTGCCCCCTCATCATTTAGTCACTGGTCATGTGCCTGGGGGTGGCGGCGGGGGGCGGGGGAGAATATGCACAAAATCACCCAGGGGTCTCTGGACAAGCTGTCCTCGAAAGAGGCTGAGCCAGTCTGCCCAGTCTGGAGGAGGGCACCTAGGCTTCAAGACCGTAGGCACCCACCACCAAACTACAGAGTCTAGAAACAGTTTCTAAAATCTTGGCTGAAGCTCCAGATCTCCCATATTTCCTTTCTACCCTGCTCTAGTACTCCTACTGTGTACAAAATCCAGTAATGTTTTCAAGGAACATCAATGAAACCATATTTCTCAAGCGTGACAATAAAATTTGGATATAGTATTTTAGATCTTCCTTTACCTTTAAAAGGTGAACAACAACCAATAAACTATTTTCAAAGTCTTGAATTTTACATTTTAAGTAATTTTAAAATACATACTATGGAAATAGTTGAAGTTTTGGAAAAAGTGATGGAAATTTTATGGCCTTAATTTATAAATTTTCCAAAATTTGTTTTATTTAAATAGTTATGTTTTATAACACGCAGGGTCATTAATTTAAGTCATAATGGTACATCCATGCTTTTTTATTCTTTTTTGAAATTCTATTTCATGTCTAAAAATAATTATTTATAACCATACATTAGATTGTGTTAAAAGTTCTGATAACGCTTTCTGATTATTCTCACTTGCTTTATAGATACAGTTTTGATTTGAAAATTTACAGAATTTTTATTTCAAATACATGTGTGAAACCAATGTAAGGTATTCTTTTCATTATTTCGCTCACCAAGATTGTACGATTTATTAGAGCCATGAGCTTTACCATAATACATTTACCATTCTGATTAAATATGTTTGGTATGTTCAACTTTTCATATGACAACTTCTGAGCCTCATTTATGCACAACACAACTCTGAATGCTGTTCATATTTTTTGTTATAATAATCAAATTGTTTTTCATTCCAGAAATAGAAATCATTTACTTTATTTTGTACTGTTTCTAGTACAGTGTAAAAAGACATTCGGGGCTGTTCTCATTTGGGCACTATAGCAGAAGATGTTCTGGCCTGCAATTTGCTATTCATCTCATTTCTTATTTGTTCCCAAAGATTCTGTACTTGGTTGACTGGTCCCTCCCAGACTTCATATCTACCCGGAACCTTAAAATGTGAGTTTATTTGGAAATGAGGTCTTTGCAGATGTAATGAGTTAACATGAAGTCACTGGTGTCCTTAGAAGAAGGTAGCTTTGTGATTCCTCGTAAGGGCTGGGGCTGATGGGGCCTCTGGTAGTATCCCCTTGTCTGCAGTTCTCCTGTATCCAGGATGGCCTAGGCTACTGCCAAGGAGGAGTCTCCATTCCTGGGCCCCAGAGTCAGGTGAAATGACTCCCCACCCCACCGCATCTCAGGGAAGGGCTGCTGAGGATTCTGGGAAGACGGGGTCAGTTCACAGGCCAGCTGCTGGCCTTGCCCTCCTTCTCCTGATTCTTCTTGGGACTTGCTCCAACTTTCTACAACTGTAAATAGTTATCTTTGATGTCCATGCCTGGACAGGGCTGGTGACTTCCCTATTGAGGTCACCACTCGGAAACTACACCATGTGAATGGACTCAGCAGGGTCTTTCTTGCCTCTCTGAGTTTGCTGCGCCCTTGTCTAGAGTCTTTAAACCACCAAAGGGAAGGATCTAGCACTTACTGAGCACCTCCTGGCCAGGGGCCAGCCCATCAGATGGGCCAGTTCACGCAATCCTCATAATAACGCTATGAGTTGTTTGGTTTCACAGATCAAAAACTGTTCAGGAACAGACCTAGGTCTCCAGCTGGTAGGGGTGGATCTGGAGTACTCTAACCAGGATGCCTAGTTACACCCAGCTATGGTAGATTGGCGTTAGATGACAACCACCTTCCCCTCCTCCCCTACTCATGATCGCTGAGGGAAACACGGGCCTACTCGCAACAGAAAATGTACTTTAGCACATGTTACAACCTTCATATCTTTGGAAGAAATTTGAAGTGGCTTCTACTACACTAGCTAACATCAGAATTCCTGCGTTCCGTTCCCATCCAGAGCCGTGTTGTGTAGGCCTAGAATCTTCCCTCTAGATCTACAAGGGTACAAAGATAGACATAGAGCTTCCATGCCATTTAATCATGAAAAACTGCAGACACCTAAATGCCCATTGATTGAGAATTAGTTATTTAAATTATAGGAGTTCCCTAAAATGGGATATTTTTTGACATCCTGTTCTTTTGTTAAATAGCTTTGTCAAGATATAATTCATATACCATAAAATCTAAAGTTTACAGTTCAGTGGTTTTTGTATATTCACAAAGCTGCATAACCATCACCACAGTCTAACTTTAGAACATTTTTATTACCCTGAAAAGAAATTCCGTACACTATGAGGTATTTTGGAGCCATATTTTTAAAAATGAGGCAGGTAGTTCTCTATGTATTTAAATGGAAATATATTCATATTGGGCAAAACACGTTGCAGAAAATATATAACATATATCCCTTTTATTTACAATAGTATATGCATGCATATCTACACATATTGGTACTTACGTATTTGTTCATTTATTAATTTGAATATGCATAGACTACTATGTCTGGAGAAAGAAATGGGGAAGTTTTATTTTATTTTATTTTTATTTTTATTTTTATTATTTTTTTAGGCGAGGCAACCCTTGGTTGACCTCACAGATTGCAAGGACCTTGTCAGCTTACAATCCCTTATTTTTTCATTTTTTACGCCTACAGCACCTGGTCTTCCTAGGTAGTCTCCCATCCAAGTACTAACCAGGCCTGACCCTGCTTAGCTTCCGAGATCAGATGGGATGGAAGTTTTATTTTAAATACCTTTTTCTATTCTATTTCTATACTATGTATTTTACATACTTTTTTTTACATCAGTGGTATGTTTCTGTTGTAAATAATAACCTAAAAGTGAAATAAACTATGGGGGTGTCCAAAACTGAGAAGGAGCTATTTAGGGGAAGCTGCTGCTGATAAATTTGAAAGTAGAAACGATTTGTTGTTCAACCTTCTAATCTTCCATTAGATGGCGCCATTGTCAAATTTCTGTAGTTTCAAATGGGCCTGGGAAGGAACGGACCCGCCTATTGTTTTGGCTTCTAACAACTTGTTTTTGGTTTTCCTTGCTTTTCTTTGACATTGCTTGAAAAAAAGTTAAAGCACCCTTCAGAAATACCCTACTATTTCAGTCCAATGGGGTAAATGAAATAAAATGCTTATTAAAGGGATTTAGTCATTAGATAAAAATACTGTCAAATATATGTAAAGACTGACACCTGGGAACAAGTTACTTTCTCTTAGTCCCGTGAAAGTTCACCGCTGATATCCTAATTATCAGAGGTGCAGAAGACCGTCTGCTACTTTAGAATTTTTCATAGTTCTGAGCAGGCTAAAATTCTTACCTCTTTCACCATCACCTCCATTATTTGTATTTCATAAATCTCATTATTGGGAAGGTTTTTTTTTATCCCAAATGGAATTTACTAAGTAGTTACTGCTTCTTCTATATTGTATTTATATGTGTATGTATTTGATTAAAATTCTTAGACAAAAGGACAACCTTGCTAGTTTGATAGAACTTCAGCCAGAAGCAGGAGGAACTTGAACTGGGTCATAGGTGTGAGGGCCTTGGGGATGCCGCTGCCCAGCTGTGGTGCTGTGGGTGAGTTCCGGTGGCTGTAAGGACCTCATAGAACTGAGCTATTGTGCATAGAAATCACTTTAGCACTACAATAAATGCCAGTTACTATTACCAGCATTTTATTCAGCGTAAACTACAGCATCCACAGGCAGCCACTTGGAATCTCTTTCACTGACCTACTAAGGTCAGTGAAATCTCTTTCACTCATACTAAGAAGTCCCAAGTGGGCACAGTTGGTCTAGGTTTACCTTTGGGCTGACCGTGGTCAGGAGAGCGTCTCTTTCCTGTTTGAAATGCCTAATCGCCTATTTATACAGCTGGTGAACTGATTAAGGGGATCCTTTGGTTTATAGGTGTATGAAGTGTCCCTGAAGCATCTACTGTTTGGGGTCAGTTTTTGTGAATTCCTCCGCTACTGAAATGGAACCGCGGAAGTAAAGAGCACAGCGTGGAAGGTTGATGAGTCCCTTTCATTGAAAAAAAAGAGTAGACCTCAGATAGGATGAATTTAAAGAAGATATTATCATAATTTTGACAGTTGGTCAGAATTTGGTACCTTACTTAGAGTCAGACCTTCCAGCAAATGGCTTTGTATGTACAGTTGGCCCGTGAACAACTCAGGAATTAGAGGCACCGACCCCGTACAGTCATAAATCGCGTATAGCTTTTGACTCTGCAGTGGGCACTCTGCATCTGGGGATTCAACCGACCACAGATAGAATACAGTGTTTTCATCCACAGTTGAGAATCCACTAAGAAAATACTGTTTGTGTTCCGCAGTTGATTGACTCTGCAGATGAGAAACCCATGGGTATAAAGGCCTGACTGCATTTAATGAAAACAATTTGTGTGTAAGTGGATCCGCGCAGTTCAAACCAGTGTTGTTCAAGAGTCCACTGAATTAATTACTGGCAAGTGCAGCTATGCTAATTCTTAAAATGTAACCTTCTCGTCTTGATTGCAAAATGCAGTTCTGTAGGCAAATCCTGCAGATGTCGGAAAGTTCGTTTTCTTGGTGGAGGTGAAAAATTGTCTTTCCCATAGCAAAGAGAGAAGAGTAATTTCTCTGTTTTTAATGCTGCTGGTGTGCGTTGGCAGGTGGATGTGTATTGGGCTTGCAGTTCTTAAGATAGCACCCCTTTAAGAGCAGGGAGGTGTCATTCTCATTTTTGTAGCTTCCTGCCTAGCCTGCTCATGGCATTCAGTGGCCACTCAGCTGGGCAGTGATTCGTGAGGGGGTCGGGGTGGGGTAATTTTAGGGTTTTGGAGGACCCAGCAAGCAGAAGCAAGTGTGTTTCTGACCTTGGGGCAGGGGGAGGGGGAGAGAGTCTTGCCTTCGGCAGGCCCCTAGCCCCAGGAAAACAAAGTTTTGTTGACTGTTTAGATTTCCTGCACTAAAGACTTCTATGGGCTCCTGGGCTGGTGGGGTGGTTTTTCTAGTTGTATTTTGCCGGGATTGAGGGTGGGGAGGGAGTGGAAAGGGTATGCAAAAGGAAAAGCAATAATAAACAATATTATCGTAAGTGCTATGCTAAATTTAACAGTGAAGTATGATTTACATACCATAGAATTTACATACCATAAAATTACGCTTCGATGACTTTTAGTTAGGATTGCCATATAAAATATAGGGTGCTCAGTTAAATTTGAATTTGAGATAAACAACAAATAATATTTTTAGTGTAAGTATGTTTCATGCAATATCTGGGACATACTTAACACTAAAAATATAATTTGTTGCTTACAGAAATTCATATTTAATTGAACATCCTGTGTTCTTTCTTGCTAAACTTCAGAACTCTATGTCTTCAATAGATAGAGCTGTGTAGCAAGCACCACAATCTGATTTTAAACATTTCCATCACCCCAGAAGTTCCCTCTTGCTCATTTACTGTCAATCCCTGATGCTTCCTCAAATCCCAGGCAACCATAGGTCTGCATTCTGTCTCTATAGAGTTGAATAAGGCTGTATTTTTAAGTGGAGAGACTAAGCTGTTATACAACTTAGCTTAAATAAAAATATTTACATAAAGAATGTGGTTCCATTCTTTTTTCAAGTGAAATCACAGAGGAAACGGGCTGAGGTGGGGTTTCATTTGTCTTTTACCATCTGAGTGGCCTCTGGGTTGCCGATATGTGGGCTGTTTGAATCTCTTGGTATTTGTGGACTGCACGGGGAACCCAGCTGTGGTAAGGCTGAGAGAGCCTCTTGGCCTGGTGCTGACAGTGGGGACACTTTCCAGGCCCAGCCAGGACAAGAAGAAGTTGGGAGGGACTCGCAGGCAATCAGAAGGGCCCAGTCAAGGACGCTGAGTGCTACAATGGCAAAATGCTGGTCCTTGGCTACCTGGGCCCAGTCTTGGAGTGACTTAATTAAACAAAATATGTGTCGAGGAGCCTAACACTGTGTCTGTTGCATAAACGGTAACTGGAAAACAGCCTTCCATGAATTCAGAGTTCATTTGACATGTGTTGCTGAACACCTACTGAGGGCTGAAGCATCTCCATCTGAGGATATGCATGAAAGATGGCCCCTGCTTTAAGAAAGTTAATTCTGTAGCAACTAATGTTTACTGAGTACTAACCATGTGCCAGTGTTTTCTAAGTGCTTTATTTCTGTTGATATCTAATCCTCACAAATGCTATAAGGCAGACATTAGCATTCTTCCCATCTTGCCTATTAGAAAGTGGAGGCTCAGAAAGGCTATGTAAGCCCGCCAAGGTCCCACAGCTAGTCTGGGCCTAGAAGAACCTTTTCTTACCACTACTCTCTGCTGCCTCATAATGTGGTGCGGTAAGGTCTGTGGAAGCCCAGAAAACAAGGTGCCTGAGCCACTGGGAGGGAGCAGCCAGGCATCTCCCCTGAGGAGTTAACCGACCAAAGAATCAGGGAACAGCATTCCAAGCAGAGAGAACAGCATACGGAAAGGTTAAGAGGCAAGAGAAAGTGGCATGATGAAGAGTGACCAGCAAGGCTTGGGACAAGTGACATTTTATAGCATTAAAAAAAAAAACCTTGGATTTTTTCTTAGGAGAAAGAGTC
>NW_006436283.1:12019291-12048654 GCF_000325575.1 Pteropus alecto
GTCAGATGAGAGTCCTGAGGCCTTCAGGCTTGCGGCAACTGTTTCAACTTGGTGAGAGTCTCTGGCCCATCGCCCTCCCTCACCAGGCATGTTCTTCTGTCGTAAAGGACTAACAATACCTAAGCTGTGAGGCTCACGTGACAGGACACAGTATCACGTAGGGCAGAGTGTAAGGTAATGAAATGGAATAATGTAGGTGGCATCCATTGACGAGCTTTAAAGTGAGCACGTGGTCACACAAAGTGTGACAGTGCTGGGCCCTCTGGGTCGCCCAGGCACCTGTGCCTGATGCACGCCTTTGAGAGGATCCAAAACCTCTTCCTTCCGCTCTCAGTGGGAGGAGGTTTTCAGTGTTGATTTTTATCTGGCAGAGACCCTCTCTTTTCTTCCTCTACCTGTGGTTTGGGAGGCTCAGCCTGGACAGGCGCCAGGCATCTAACTAACTCTGGAGTTAGGAATGTGTTTTCAGGGAACCAGAGGAGGAAAAAATCCTCTTGCTGACTCTGCCTCGCTGGTTTCCTGGTGATTTATCACTATGGAAACAAGCTCCTTTCCTCTTAGCTGCGGCTCGTTGGGGGCGCACATTGTTGATGCTATTGCTGCACAGATCAGAAGTTCCTTCCTCTTTCCTGTTGCAGAAATGCCACAGTCACCACCGTTGTCCTAGAACTGCAGCTCACACCTGAAGAGCTCGAGCTTGGGAAAAACAATCTCATATGATTCCCCAGGGGTCGTGGGGGCCTTCTGGGTAAGAGGTAGGGCCTGAGAACAATGCCAGTGTGAGAACAATGCAGGCTCCAGGGCTGAACTGGGGCCCTGCTTTTCCCCTTCCCTCAGTTCTCCTAGCCACGTTTTCAAAATGGATTTACAGGCAGTCGCAGGTAGTATTGTGTTAGGCAGCAGAAAACTCAAAGTCCCTTTGTGTGGGCAAAGCTTTTCTGTGAGGGCAGGGCAGATGTGATTACAGGCAGGGCAGAAAACCCTTCCACTGCATGTGCCCACCTCCTTGTGGAGACCCCAAGAGAAATCTCTTAGAGGCCGAGGCTTGCACATGAAGGGCACATGTGGATACAAGAGCGGGGGATGCAGACGGAGTAGAGGTGCCAGTGGAGGGGAGATTGGTATTCGAGGAACACTGCACATGTGTGTCATCGTCAGTCACTTCCACATTCACAGGGGTTTCAGGTGTTGGCAGCTGGAGACCTGGGGATAGCTATCTCAGTGGAGGTTGGTCCAGCATTCAGGCCACTCCTTCAAGGCCAGTGCCTGGGTCAGAGCACCCTGAGCCTGACATCACACATACTGTGCCAGGTCCTGGATGTGAGGACACAGGGCAAGTGGTGAGTGCAGATCCCAGAGACAGTAAAGGCAGCTCCTTGGCCAGGAGGTCTTGAGACTCGGCCAGGCCCAGCAGGCCCCTCACTTACTGCATGGCACAGCCAGCCCTAGGGACCTTCTCTGTAAGATGACCGAAGGGATGGCTCTCTTGGCCCCATCCTATGGTGGGGAGAGGGGACAAAGTACACCTCACATTTACAAATTTCACTGTTCCAGAGGTCCATCTGAGAATAATTTTTTGGTGCAACTGATCATGAAATTATCCAGTAGGGAAAAATTCCATTTAGAATCTGGAACATTTCAATGCATCTGCAGAATAATGTTCAAAATACCGCTTTACCTCCAACATCCAAGATCTCCCCTCCATCTTTCCTAGGTCTCAAAATGTTCCTCCTGTTCGCTTTCCATCTAGAATGTCCCTTTATTTGGAGCATGTTTGCTCCTTGTCACCCTAGGATTCTTCCGGGTTCTATGTAGTAGTGTGATAATTTATGTGTTATTTTTCTTAGCAGAACAGGCTGAATCCCTGAATTTCACGTCTGTCTAGAAGCACCATTTCCTGTGCATATTCTCATACCCCAGCTTGTCTGTCTTTTTTATTTGGATGTTTATTTATTTTAATTTTGTTTAATTGGGTAATGAAGCTGTAAAAACAACAGGAAACATTAAGACAGTTGTATAGAACAAATTGAAGGATTACATCCTAGAATAACCTAGGTGAATAAATACTTCACATTCTGTGTATTTCAGCTTTTTCAGATTTTGACCCCTTCAGTCTTTACTCTAAGCCAGAGATTTTCCCATTGTGGGGCATTTTAAAGAGCCCGGAAATATTTTTCTTCTAGAGGCACTGTGCAAAAAGTTGAGGGTTCAGGTCTGGAGTCAGGCAGCCAGGGTTCCAATGGACTTTACCACGTAAACTAGCTATGTGATCTCGGGCAAGTGTACCAACCTCTCTGAGTCTTGTGTCTCACCTGTACAATGAGGATAATACTAGTATCTAGCTCATAGGATTCAATGAGACAATCCATGAGAAGTGAGTGCTGAGTACTCTATATTTTAGGAGAAACCCCACTCCAAATCTCTTGAAATAGTGCAGCCTTTCGTTGAAGAAAGTTTGAAGGGGACCGTGAGAGGAAAATTATGTCATACTTCCTAGAGAAAAACTTAGTGAAAATCCTCTGTTCCTAGTTTTTCTCTCTCAAAATCAAGTCCCACCGTCCTTCCCAAAGTCAGCCAGTCTGTCCTGCTCTGTCACCCTCATTCCCAGATGGGCTCCTTTTTCCCTCCCTTCTTTGTACCTCATCCCTGGCTTTTGTCGTTCCTCGCCCTTCAGCCCCTAGGGAGGAAGACTGTGAGCACTTAGATTGCGTTTTGTTTTCCTCCTTCTTTTTTAGGTCATGCTTTGCTATGTACTCCGAAAATCACTATAAAACATAGCTGAAAGTAAAAAAGACTCCAATGAATGAAGTGATATGCCCTGTTCATTGGTCAGAATACTCAGTATTGTTAAGATGTCAATCAAAACCTCAGAAGGCTTTTTTTTTTTTTTTTTTTTGAGTAGAAATTAAGAAGCTGATTTGAAAAATTTGTATGGGAGGGCAAAGGCCCTAGAATCGCCAAAACAACTTTGGAAAGGAAGAAAAAAGCTTGAGTACTGTCATTACTAGACTTCCACATGTACAGCAGAACTACAGAAATCAAAACAGTGTGGTGCTACATAAAAATAAACGGATCGAGAGAACAAAATAGAGACTCTAAAAATAAACCCATACATATACAGACAGCTGATTTTCAACAAAGATGCCAAGAGAATTCACTGGAGAAAAGAGAGTCTTTTCAACAAATGATGCTGGAACAGTTGCACATCCATATGTAAAAAAAAAGAAAAAAAAAGAATTCTGACCCATATCTTGCATCATATATAAAAGTTAACTAAAAATAGGTAATAGATCTAAATGTAAAATGAGAAAATCTTTCTGACTTTAGTAGGCAAAGTTTCTTAGATGTGACACCAAAAGGATGATGCGCAAAAGAAAAATTTGACAAATTGGACTTTATTCCTTAAAATTTAAAACTTACCAAAAGACATTAAAAGGATAAAAAGACATGCCACAAACTGGGAGAAAATATTTGCAGATCACATAATTGACAAAGGACTTGTATTCAGAATATACTAAGAACTCTAAAAACACAATACTAAGAAAACAAACAATCTCACTAAAAAACTGGGCAAAAAATTTTAGTAGAGACTTTAGATGGCAAATAAACACATGAAAACATGCTCAATATCATTAGTCATTAGGAAAATGCAAATTAAAACCATAATAAGAAATCACTACACTCCCACTAGAATGGCTCAAATTAAATATTTGCCTGTCAAGTATTGGTGAGGATGTGAAAAAACTGGAATTCTCTTACATTGCTGGTGAGAATGTAAAATGTATAATCAGTTTGGAAAACAGTCTGTCAGTTTCTTAAAATGTTAAACATACACCTACCACATAACCCAGGCATTCTACTCCTGAGTATCCACCCAAGAGAAAATGAAAGTATGTGTTCA
Organism: Pteropus alecto; assembly: GCF_000325575.1. NCBI lineage: Eukaryota > Metazoa > Chordata > Mammalia > Chiroptera > Pteropodidae > Pteropus > Pteropus alecto. Next base: position 12,023,193 of record NW_006436283.1, read on the forward strand.
TACAAAGGCTTGTTCCTACAGTTCTACCCGTGTTAGCTTAAAATCAGGAATAACCAAAATGCCCATTGATAGGTAGATGGATAAACTAACTGTGGTGTATTCATGCAATGGAATGTTACTTAGCAATGAAAAGAAATGAAGTATTGATCATGCCGTTTGAAAGAAGATAGACACAAAAAAGAGTACATACTGTATGATCTCATTTATATAACATTCTAGAAATGCAGACTAACCCATAGTGACAGAAAGCCGATCAGTGTTTGCATGGGGGCTGGTGGGTGTGGGTAGAGGGGTGCAGAGAGCGGAGGGCTGACAAAGGGTGCAGGGACACTTTTGAGGGTGATATATAATTTCAGGGTGCAGGGAAGGCTGCCTCAAGATATCCCATAATGGCACATCGATTATTTTGAATTAGAATCACTTGGACAGCAGCCGGAGCAGAAGGTGCTCTCTTACTCTCCTCTGTCTTCTAAGTGGAGGAAGATACATCTCCATGATAGGTGCCTGCCCTGCTCCTGACGGCTGAGAGGCAACCTTATAACAAGAGTTTAAAAATCCAGAGTCAAAAGCTTATACAAACAAACCTTGAAAAGCCTTTACTAATTAATTACCCAAGCCCAAACCTTGCTTAGATTCTTTTCTAATGAGCACTAACTTTTTCTGTCCTGTCAATTTCTCAGAAATTTAATGTGTGGTTTTTTTTTTTTTCGAAAAAGTATAGTTACCCGAATCAGTCATTTCTCTGAGCCTCATTTTATGATCTGAGCATCATATTGTGATTCTCTCGCATGCGTGTCTTAAATTGGTTTTTCACCTGTTAACCTTGTCTTGTGTCAATTTTATTATTTTGTTATTAGTCCAGCTGTTAGAACTAAAGAAGGGTCCAGGGTGAGAATTTTCCCCGTCCCTGACAATATGTTCACTTTCTTAACTGTGGCTGTTGTGTCACAGGGTATACTTATGTCAAAACTTTTCTAAGCATACCTTTTAAATATACGCAGTTTATTGTACATTGTATCACAATAAAGCTGTGAGAACTTTCCATTTCTTACTAGAATTTTATAAGCTAACACCCCAAAAAAAGGTGTCACATAATTTAAAACCAAAAAAGTACAGAAAGGTTTACAGTTGAGGTCCCAGCTGCCCAGTTTCCGCTGCCTGTTCCCCGACTACAGATTACAAGAATTATTTGCATTGCTATAGACTTTTCAAAACTTAATATTTACCTTGACTGATTGTGAGGTAGCCTAGTCAGTAGTGAACGGCAAGTGGAACAAAAGTTTACATACCCTTCGAGAGTCAGGTAACCCCTAAGAGAGCCTGCCAGTCATGCCCAGCCCTGAATGCACATACTGGAATCCTTTTGGCCTATTTCCAACTTTCAGATACTTATGTTATCTATCTGTTCCTATCCTTTTCCCATTTTTCTATTGTATTGTTGATCATTTTCTTCTTGGTTTCTGAGAACTCTTCACATATTAGAGAGATTAGCTCTTTGTCTATGATGTGAGTTGTGAAAATTTTTTCCAGTCTATCGTTTTTCTCTTGACTGATTTTTTTTTTTTTTGGCAAAGTAGACTTTCATGGAGTATAATTTATCAATCTTTTATTTTATGACTTCTGAGTTTTAGTCATAGTTAAACAAGCCTTTGCTTGAGGAATTTTTTCATGTCTTTTAGAACTTTGATGGTTTCAGTTATACCCTCAGGTGGTTGGTCTACTTGGAATTCATTTTGGTATATGGTATAAATTGTAGGATATAGTTTTCCCACTTTTCTTTTAAAACATTAACACTTATTTTTGAAATAAAGCTTTTTTTTTTCTCCTAGTGTTTTAAAAGTATTAGCATTGCGTGTGAAAAGATGACTAATTTTTATAAATTTACTTAGAAACTTCTGGGCAATGGTTGAGGCATTTATCACTATTGCTCTAATGTCACCTTGAAAAGCAAAAGTTGCTTACTCTACAATATGTAAAAGTTGCCTTTGAAGCCAACATTTAGTACTCATGGCGTATCCATTTTTTCCCTGACAAATCAAAGTTTGGTAGATGGGTGGGGATAATTTCCAGCTTAGGCACACATTGCTTTTCAGAAGCTCTTACCAAAACTTCCATTGAACCATAGATCAGAGAAAAAAACTGTTCTCTAGCTGGAAACCATCACGTCATGGGACTTGCCCTGAGACAGAGAAGTCTTTGTTTTCTGTCCTCCCAATTCGAGTCTGATATAGCTTTACCATGTGGCAGTATTAGAGGGTAGCATTTCAAAAACAAGATGACATGCTGACTTATGATGAATGGATAGGAATTAGCCAGGGAAAAAAAAGAGGGAGAAGAGTACTCCATGCAGTGGAATAGCATTGGCATAGGCTCAGGCATGTGATGTGTTCTAGGAACTATAAATTCCAGCAACCAGAATGTAGGGTCAAGGAAGACAAGGATGAGAGATGTCAGAGTTACAAACCTCCAGACCTGCAGAGAATTTTTATAAAGTTTATTTAAGCCCAAACTGAGGACAATTGGTAGGAAGTAAGATCTCAAGTGCTCTGGAGAATGACAGTTTTGCAGTTTTCTGTTATGCATTTGAAATTAAGGAAGGAATGTAAGGAAGATTTCATGAAGGTGGGAGAAAGCAATGCAGGGATTGGATTACAGGATAGTGAACAGGGTCATGTGCTCTCTTGAGGATGGTTACCTGTATGTTCAAAAGTATGATGATCTAGATGCACAAAAATAGTAGACAGGGCTTGCTTGAGGCAAAGAAAGACCTTTTACTACAAAAGTTATATGCCTGGGGTATGACTATCCACCACGACCAGCCCAACTGAGTTAGGAACTTATGATCAGATCACCCTGTGAGGTTACTTTATGTAGAACTCCTTGTTCAGCCACAGAGACCAGGCTTGAGAGGTAAGCAAGGACTGGATCGTGAAGGATTGTAAACTGACTTTTTCCAGAGGGCAATGGGAAGCCATTATGTTATCAAATTAAAGGGAGTTAATTTGCCTGCAAGCATCAAAGCCAAATGAGATACCAACAGGGGTTTGCCGCCAAGTAAGTAAAGGAAATGGCGCTGAGCCTGGAAACAGGTGAGCTGGTGCTCAAAGACCTGGCTTTCCAGTGGCCTCTGGGGGATAAGTTCTGTAAGGGAAAGATCATTAGTCAAGGTAGTTAAGGGAGTTGGGGTCGTGGGCTCTACTGATTGGTTGGGGCTAAGGTTGGGAACAGTCAATCACTGCATTAAATCCTAATGTCATGGCTTCGTTCTATCTGGTTTCAAGGGAATGTGGCTGGTAGGATCATTTCATTTCCATGGGTCTGGAGCTGAAACACAACTGAAGTCAAGATGTTCTTTTGACTACACTCTGTTTCTGTGGTCAACAGACGTGAGGCTTTGTTCCTAAGACCGTTTGATGATGAGCAGAAGCTGATGCTCTAATGCAGTCTGTGCAAAGCGGAAGGGTAGGAAAGAAGAGAGGCAAGTGAGTCATAGTGCTGTTAGACTAAATGGCCAGTTTGTATCAAGGAGGAAGAAAAAAGTCAATTTAAGAAAGCAAAATGTTTGCGTGCTTACAATTTTTCCCTTTTTGTGGTCATTTTTCAATCTAGAGATAGGAACGAGGACTCCTATGGCTGCTTCTTGCTGAAAAGGGGCAGAGTTCGGGGCTTAGAGAAATGAAATTGTCTTACATTCAGTTGAAACTATTATTATAGTTTCCAGTTTACCATGAATACTCTGTACTACCATAATGTTTGTTTTTTTTTTTCCCTTGGGAGTGCTGTTTTTAGTCTTAAAGATGAGATTTTTTTAGCCAAAAATATACAGTCTCTAACAGAAAACAATTTGATAAGGATTATCAATATAATGTATCTGTGTAAATAACCCACGAAAGAGGCCTCCCATTCCAGAATGTAGCCAGGAAAAGGCACCTAACAGGTTTTCTCATGTCTTATAGCTAAGTAATCTTATGCATAATTCTATTTATCTGAGACTCAACTTCCCCAGAGGTGTTAATGTAGGTGTAGCATGTTATATTAGCTGCTGCATAGACTCTTCCTTGTTTTGCCAGCAAGTAATCTAATGCAATCCTATTGTCTAAGACCCACATGCTAAGGACTCTTGTAAGGTGGTCTGTTGGAGTCTTAGAGCTTGAGCAGTAGAATAGGCCAAATGGCTGACTGTACAGGTTAAATGTCATAATATCGGGTATTTAATAAGAGATATGTCTGTGAAGACAAAAGGAAAACAAAGGTTAATTATCAGAGCAAATTATAAACTAGCTTCTGAGTTTGTAAGGCTATCAGTCAAGATTTCTAGGTGTAAGGCTGGAAGCATCTTTTGTAGTTTGAAATGTCCCTGACGTTGTCATTAGGTGCTAAGGTAAACTGCGTGGCTTACACAGCATTGGTCACTGAGATTGTTTAAGTATGAGCTGTTGTGATTTTCTGAATTTTATATCAAATTGCTCATCTTTAGTTTGCCTGGCTTTGGAAAAAGGCAGTTTGAGTTCTCAGTGATTCCTAGTCAGAGGATGAGAGAAAGATTGGAAACATGTTTGGAGTCACAGGCAGATATTGGAGGAAACGAGAATAATTCGGAATCCAGTCCAGTTTACAAAGTGGAATACAAAACAAAACCCAAAAGAAAATGAATAGCACTAGAATCTAATATCCGCAAAAGTATATTATAGTTTCTATTGGAACATAATTTTTTCTCTCTAATCGCCCCTATTTTTACCAAAGATAGCCAAATTAAGACTAATTTATTTGCAAAATAAGTCTACTTTCAATAAACTTGGCCTGGTTATTTGTATAAGTCCAGCAAGAATGTTAATTAACCATATGGGCACTTTTAAATATGCTTTGTTGCAATCTTTCATAAAGAATCTTCAGATTGAACTTAAAATGCCTATCGGGGCCAGAAAAGCCAAAGCAAAGACTTGCCATCAAAGGTTGCCTGTAATATAGGTTTTGGGTCAGTTCCTCTCTTCCTGAGATCTCCAGACTATCTCGAGGTTTCTACACCTTCCAAGAAGAGACATTATTTACTCACATGGTAAAAGCTACTGGGAATCATAATCATGTAAGCAGAGTACTAGGCCAATATCTCCAAGGGCTTTTATTGGCTTCCATAAGTCAATATTAATTGCTTAAAGCTGTCTCGTCATGTCCAAGTCTCTGCATCTCTCTCTCAAACATGACATGTCAGTCAAAGCCTTGTTAATAAAAACCACTTTCCAATTATGTCCTGTTATAAAGAGAACAGATTCTTACTGAACTAACACAAATAATCACATTGCCATGAAAATGAAAATACTCATTAAGAGTTTCTGAATTCTAGCTTTTATGTCACAGGTATAACGCAAACTCAGAGGAAAAACTTGATCCAAATTATGTTTTGGTAGATGGACCAAGTTAAGGTTTTGCTCAGATGGCCAAAGCTTTGTATGCTGTAAGAATTCCTTTAAAGCCATTTAAAAATTAATTTATAATCAATCATAGGATGCATTTCATTGTCTCTGAGAGGCCTGAGATCCTCTTCAAGGGTGCCCCTTAAGGTGGACTTGTCAACAAACACAAACAACAGAAAATGGAAAGTGAGCGTGCACAGTAAAGTTGGAAAGCTCAGAAGGTAAAAAAAAAAAAAAAAAAATGGCTTCAGAACACCTGAACTGCGCTAGGATGGAACCGGAGTACAAGATGGCTGCTGCCACACATCATTTTAAAGAAGTGAAGTTTTTGCTCAGTTACATCTCACTAATGAACCTATAATCTGAAAAAGTGAGCCGTGTTCCTCGGCCTGGCCAGGAAAGGTAGGAGGTCCAGACTTATGCTGTGTGGAAAGAGCCCCTCTTGGGGGAGAAGGAAAAGCAGAGGGATGTTACTGAGTGTCCAAGGAGAGAAGCCAAGGGTGGAGGTTGGAGAGAGGGAAGAACCTTCTCACCCTGCCATGAGAAGGGGCCCCAAACCCAGGCGAGACAGGAAGGTCGGGAATGATGAGGCAAATGTCACTTGTGCCTTTTCCCCCCGCCTAAAAAATTAAACAAAGCAGCTGCATTCAGTGGCCCCTCAGGAAGACCAGTCATTTCCTGAGGAACTATCAGACCAGCCCATGCATTGTTTCTGTTTCCAGCAATGGCTGCCATTACCTGACCAGCACCAGAGCTGCTCTCTGCTGCACTAGGAGTTACCAGAGCGGTATTTCTTGCTTTTCACAGGGCAGGTTTCTCATTTGTGGTGCCTGGGAAGTGTCTTCTGGCCCAGGGGCTTGGCCCGAAGGCAGAACTAACTGTCTGAAGTCTTCACTCTCAGGATGCAGCCAGAGTGGGTCCAAGGGAGCACGATGTGGCTCAGAGTCCTGCTGACACTTCTGCTCTGTGAGTTTTACTCTCTTCCCACCTCACTTAAACGTCACAAGAATTGAAGCTCATGAAATCAACATATTTCTTCTGTATTTTCCAGGTTCAAGCCTTGAAGGTCAAGAAAACTGTAAGTTGTAAAGTTTCTATGTAGCCTCACTGTGTCTTTCTGTGATGCTTAAAACTCCTGTCAAATTGCTTGGGTTAATGTTTATAACAATTGAGGAAAAAAATGTTCCAATCGAGAGCTAAAGTGTATTGCTTTCGGGCATTTTTAGGAGATCGTTCTAAGCCAAATTCTAATCAGTATGTTCTATGTTAGAATTGGGGACGTGGGGAAAAAAAAAAAAGTGAGTGATTCCATAATTTCTTTTTGTCGTTCTACCATATAGTTCTCATTTTTCATATTCTACCCTATCCCCAATCTTTTTATTCACAAATGAAATACAATCAATTTGTTAGGGTCATGAAGACAGAAGATAGTTTAAATTGTTGTTATGACATTTTTCTCCTAAATGAGCTAAAACAGATGTTGAATTTCATCTCCCATCTACCCATGAGGCTACAGTTATACCTGCAATATTTTATGTTTTTGGCAGGAAAGGGGACTTCTGCCTATCGTTGAAGTTTGCTTTATCATCCACTTTAGAGCTAATTTTGAGTCTTTAAGATAGTAGGTTTTATTTTGCTTTATCTGGGACCATGCGAAAGAGGGGGTTTGGCTGGGTCCGGGGGCTTAATAGAGGGAGAGCCCACAGAACAGGATTCCCTTGTCAGCGGTCACTTCAGTTGGCAAAGGATGGAGGTGACTGGGTTGCAGACAGCTGTACAGCTCTTTGGAGATGATATATGTGGATGATGCTGGTTCATTGAGCCAGGGCTTGGAATAGTGGCTCCAGGATGGGGATGATGCTGGTTCATTGAGCCAGGGCTTGGAATAGTGGCTCCAGGATGGGGAGGGCTAATGGGGCTACTAGCAAAGCCAGTCTGCAGGTCTCCAGGTCAACTGCCCATGGGCTTTGGCAGGCATTTGATCCCTGTGACAATCCATGGATTTCCATCATCATCGTAATTATATCAATTAACTGACGATGTCTTTGCACCTCAGAGAAATAACCAACTTGTCCAAGCAAGAGCCAGTTGGCAGGGAATCAGCACGAGAACCTCCACTGTCCAAAACCCGCCTATCTGTCCGGTGCCACAGGCCTGACTCCGCTCTTTAAAGCTACTTTGACTTTGCCTCTCTGAGCTCTTTTTCCGGTCTGTAAAGTGGGGATGATAAGAGAATCAGTCGCAGAGTCAGTGTGAGGATGAGGTTAGATCAAAGGAGGCGACTGGCCTGCCCGGCATGTGGCGGTTAATAAATAACGGATTATTCTCTGCGGTCCTGGTCCTGCCAACTTCCCAGCTCCTGCACCACACCACACCACCGTCTGTCCACTCCGGCCCACCACCTCTAGCTTCCGTCCAGACCACACCCTGCCAACACACGCATGCTTTTGGGCTTCTGTATCTCGCTGTCCGCATCCTGTTTCCCGGGACCTCCAGTCTCTCCCATCTCCTTCCCTACCTCAGATGCAAGTAAATCGCTCCCTTTCGAGGGTTCCTAGAAAAAGGTCTTTGTACCTTCAGGAAAGACCTTGCAACTGTAGGACTTAGAGCAGGAGACTCTCCCACTGCTTCCTCGGGCCTCCGCTTTGTTTTATACTTGAGGAAACTGAGGCCCGGAGGCCATAAGGTATTTGTTAATGGTCGACCCTTGGTGTTAGCAGCGTGGGAGCAAGGATCCAGGTCTCCTGTTCCTTAGGTCACCCAGACCACACTGACAGCGCGTTTGATACGCGTGGCCTATGTGCTTTCTTCACATGGCCTGTTCTCTGTGGCTGAGGTGCTCGATCAGCCCTAGCCTTTCCCACTCCTTTATCTCAGGCCTTCACCCCGCAGCCTGCCTGTCTCCTCAGGAGATGACCTCAGCTCCATCTTCACCTAGAAAACAGTGTTGTCTGGAGGGCACTCCCTTAACTTCCCGCCCTGCCCTGGCTTCAGGCTTATCTGCCTCCCCACCCATCCTCCCAGCTTCCCTCTGCTTCAGAGATGTCTGCCTCTGTGCTGACCAGGCCAGCCTGTCCACCTGGGCCCTGAGCCCAGCTCTCACATTGCCCCCCAGGATCTCACTCTATCATTTATTTAGCTTTCACCCCACTTTTAATATCTTCCCTGCCGTGCCCCCACTTTCTGGCTCTTTCCCCTCAGTCTATAGACAAGATTGGTAGCTTTTGTTGTTTTTTTTTTGGAAAAAGAAAAATCACACACAACCCACCCCCTCCATTTATCTTGTGTCTTCTATCTATCCACTCCCTTCCTTAGTCAAACTTCTCCGAAGGCTGGTTTATACTCACTGTCTCTGCTTCCCTGCCTCTCCGTCATCCCTCACTCAGCAGTCTGGCCGTGGCCCCCACTGGAATCCTCTCATGGACCTCCCAATGCCAGGTGCCATGAACAGGCTAGCCCTTAGCTTTGTGGCCCTGTGCTGCCTTTGCACGAAGCCTCCTTCCTTGGCCTCCTAGACCCTCTTCCCTGGTGTTCTCTTATATCCCTGACAAGCCCGCCTCCTTTCCTCAGGGGACACACGGACTTTCTGGGGTCTGAACTCCCTGCCTCCCCTGGTCTCTGCAGGCTCCCTGGTCGTACCCTCTTTCTACACCTCCACATACTTCCCTGGTCCAGCTGAGCCCTGGCCTCTCCCCTGAGCATGGTGTGCGGCCAGTAGGTGACATCTCCTCCTCGTCACCTCTCAGGCCTCTCACCATGACTTTTTTTCACCCTTATTTTTTACTGGCATTCTCTATTTTACTTGGTGGCACCTGTATCCTCCTGGATACCTAATCTATTATAAAAAAAATACCTATAACGTAAAATTTATTTATTATTAATGATATTTAGTACATTCATAATGTTGTGCAAACATCACCACTGCTAATTCCAGAACCTTTTCGTCACATCCCCAAATAAGCCCTTTCGTGTCCACTAAATATTTCCCAAGTCCGCCCCTTCATTCCCACTGCGCCTGCCCTGGCTCAGACCTCATCAGCTATCACCCGAACCCCTATCCAAGCTGTTTGTAAGCCTCTGGTCTCTTCTTCCAGCCCACAGTGATATTTCTAAAGTTCCAGTGTCATCCCGTCACTCCCCTCAGGATAAAGATCCTCAGGGTAGAGACCATCTTGTCAGCACAGCAGGCAAGGCCCTCTGTTCTGGCACTTCCCACCTGGCCCCTCCGGCCCCACACTCTGGTTCCTGTAACTGTGCCCAGATGCTTTGATTTCTCATGCCCTGTACCCTGGTACATGTTGTTCTCCTGCCTGGATCACCCCTGTTCTTGGCCTGGTCCAAGGCTCAGTTCAGGGGTCACTTCCTTCAGACTTTCCTGGGCCTCTCCTGGGCCCTTCCTCTTGGTATCTCCATCACTGTACCCCAGTCATCTGGGTCCTCATCAGCCTGCACAGTCTAAGACAGCAGGGATGATTTCGTATTCACCTTGTAAGCCCAGCACCTGGCACAGGTGCTCAATAAATGTCTCATTGAAGGGGACTCAGACTGAACTTGGAGATGCTTGAGATTCAAAGGAGAAGATAGGCCAGCATCAGCGGGGACTCCATGCCTCGTGGCTCCCTGTAATTTTCCTGACAATAGCGGGTGGTTCTTCCTTCTCCCCCCTCCCCCACCCCACCTTGCTTTCTGAGTCATTTCCAGGTTGAGGGCCAAGTGGCCGGCTGAGGCAGAATGCCTCATCTTCCGAGGGAGCATTGGCATCCGCTGACTGGAGGCTCGAGGTAGAGGGGAGCAGGCCCCTTCGTTTGGGGTTTGGGGATTTGGCACTGTGGCCCCTGGGTGCACTATCTGTGCTGTGGTGACTTCGTTACTTTGAATCCTCCTCCATCAGCCTTCGTCCCCCCAGGTTGAAAAGATCTGACCTCTTTGGGCTGTTTTGCAGCCCATGATTCTTTGATCATGACAGTTCTGAACCTTTTGGGTTCTATAAGGAGAGCTTTGGATCCTCTCTCCAGAAAAATCCACATTTGCACATCATCAGAGGAGGTTCATGGGTCACCTAACAGCCATCCATGAAGCTCCAAGGGGCCCAGGTAGCCCAGGCTGTGAACAATCACTGTATTCTATGAACACACAGTATTCCAACTTGGCTATTCCTGGACACAAAGAGGATGTTTTCCATTTTCTGTATTAACTTAATAATCAGGTAGAGGTTTTTGAAGATCGGTTGGGTGGTATGTTTGTTATCTATTGCTGCTTAACAAATGATCCCTAACATAGTGGCTTAAGACAACAATTTATTATCTCGCACAGTTTCTGAGGATCAGGAATCTGGGTGTGGCTTAGTTGGGTGGTTCTGGTTCAGGATCTGTCAGGAGATTGCAGATAAAATGTCAGTCAGGGGTTATGATTATCCGAAGGTTAGTCTGAAATGGGGGATCTGCTTTTAAGCTCACTTCTGTGGCTGTTCCTTGCCACGTGGGCTTCTCCATAGGGATGCTCGTGACAGGGCACCTGGCTTTGCCCAGAGTGTGTGACCCCAGACAGAAGTTGCAATGTCTTTTGTAACCTAACCTCAGAAGCGACATACCAGCCCTTCTGCAGTATTTTCTTGGTTACAAGACCAACCCTGGTATGATGTGGAAGGGGACCGCAAGTGGGTGTGACTGCCAGAAGAAGGCAAGGCTCACTGGTGCCCCCTCGAAGGCGGCCACTGCATGGGCCCTGCTGGCCGCTGTTTTTGTTAAGGTTTTGTGTCGAGCCATAGAGCTAGATTCTTATCTTGAAAAATTTCATAAAATGCTTTTCCTTCTTCTGTCCTGCCCTCCTTTTGTCTTCCTTGTCTGTTCCAGCTGGCCAAGGACGTGTGAAGTTAGCCTATTAAGTTGAGTGAACACGTTGAGTTAACTTATTAAGGAGATGTGTGTTAGAGCTGCTTAGAAAAGCAAGATGGTAGAAGTGCCCCATGCTGATGGATATCATCCTCTCTAAAAAACGCCAGCTGATGCTTCACCCAAGTGGGCATTAAAATTGTTAAAAAGTGGCAGGGCTCCTATAAAGAGGAAACGAATGAGGCCTGGTCAGATCGGAGGGCCTGGAGTAGGGAAGAATTGTAAAATGCAGATTGTGAGCTCCAGGGGTGCAGAAAATGTGCCAGTCTCACTCTTCTCTGAACCCCCCAGTGTTGGGTGCGGTGCCTGACACAGAGAAGCCCACTTGAATGTCTGCTGCAGGAATGGTGTAAGGAAGCGGGAAGGGAATGGCGTGTGAACCAGGGGCCAGGCATTGAGCGGCACATGCTCCGCCCCTTCAGTGCTCTCAGACACCTCGGTTCATCATTGTTCGAAATTAAAATACCAGAGAAGGCAGGTATTAGTGTTCCCATTTTGTAGAAGTGGTAGCCCTGAGGGGTAAAGAACTCCCAGCATCACCCAGCTAATGGCTGTGGGTTTGAACCCGGGTGTGCCTGACTCGCTTTCTTGCTGTACCCAGCTCCATGTCCAGTCTGAGGCATCGCCTGCCATAGGTACGCTTTTCATTCAGGATGATGCGAGCAAAGTAGCCTAACACGGTGGATGACTAACACTGGGCGTCTGGAGAAGTTGCTATACTAGACCTGGGAAATTAAAAAAAAAAATGGTTTTCTTTTGAAAAAATTCTCTAGAAATATGTAATTGAGATAGAGCTTTAGCGACCTCGAGACACAAGAATTGGTTTTATATCCATGACTGACAGAATCTAGCTAACATTTCTCAAGCTCTTCACTTGTGCCAGCAACTGTACCTCAAGTACTTACACTCAGCTTCCCATGTTCACTCACGATTATTATGTCCGTTGTATGGATAAGCAAACTGAGGCTCGAAGAAGCGCACTAAGTTGCCTAAAGCCACACAGTTTGTGAGTCTCAGCAGGGAACTTGGCCCAGACAGTCTGGCGCCAGACTTTTGCTCTCTACTATCTTCTGATAGAAACAGCCTGGCTGAAAATGAGGGAGGGGTAGTGAGACCTGCCTGCCCCTGCCTGGGAAGGGACCATTTTAATCAATGGAAAATTAAATATGGTCCAAAGGATCTTCTGCACTGAGAGCTCACCCAGGGGGCTCCTCAGCTGACAGGAATAGAGAAAAATGGAAAAGGGAGTTCTAAAGACTAATGCTGTGGGAAATGACTTGAATTTAAACCCTCACTTTGTTTCATCTCATGGACTGATGGGATGCCATTTTTTTTTTTGTCAAAGTAATTGCTCAGAAGAAAGGGACAGGTGTGGACTGTTGGATTCATTTAAAAACCTGAGACATTATAGACAAATTAAATTCTAAATTGCTGGGAAAAAGTTTGACTTTGTTAAAAGAGGAAAAGACAGTTTTTACCAATGTCTCTGGCCAGCTAGCTAGCTGTACCTTTTCTTATTTGAAAACTGACTTGAGACCACTTATAAAAATTATGTATTGTTTAATATAATTCAATGAGGGACCATGGCAAGATGGCCCAAGCACACAAATTTCTGGAGATCTTCCTTTGTCTAAAAATAAGGAGATTTAGAATATCTAGGAGGCTCAATAAATATACATTAATCAGGCGCAGCCTATGAATATTTTTCTCTTAACAAAGTATCTGATGAGAATCGAACTTTTAGGAGCCTTGCCTAAACCATGTGACACTATTTTGCTTGAACAACACCTGGTGTCCATTGTCCCACACCATCTCTGGACTCTGAAGTCCTCATGGGCCACATAAACTTTGAGTGAGGTCCTTGCTTGGAGCTGTCTGTATATGGAGAGTAACATCTTGTGTAAAAGAGGAGGGAGGAGTAAATAAGACTTATCTTTGAATTTGCTTATAGATGCATAAAGACTAACTAAAAAGATACACAAAAAACTAAAATCAGTGGTTACTTCTGCAAGGGGAGGTGGGAACTGGGTGGATGGGAACAGGAATAGAGAAGAGACTTTATGCTATATTTTTTCTATATTTTTTCTTTTTTGGACTTCAAGTATACAGAATTGGATTGATCATAATAATCCTTGGTTCATAGTACACTCTCATCCTTGATCCTTACATAATTGCCTTTTGTTTTATTTATATGTGTGTTTTTAATAACATAACGAATTCACAGGACTCCACCACTCAACCCAAGAATTAGAACATTACCTATACCTGTATCTCCTTGTGTGCTCCACCCAGTCTTCTCTCTCTCTTCCCTTCAGAAGTGACCACTATCCTGCTTTTTTTTTTTTTTTATTAACCTTAGGTCCATCTGCCTTTTAAGATTTGCATTATTTGAGATAATTTGTCAGTAGGCTCTTTGGAGTTTTCTCAAAGACACCGTATCATCTACCTTTGGGGGTTTTGAAACATTTGACTGCACTGTCCACTCAAAACTTTAAATAAATATTTAATATCTTGTGATTGTTTTATTCACACTTCATAGTTGAGACAGGAGACTAACAAAGCATACCAGATACAATAGCTTTCAACCCTAGGTCCTGAAGCCAAATGAGTAGCTTTCTTGAGAACAGGCATGGTGGAGGTTTATGGGGGACATATGTAGGAGTTTCGAGGTTTTGAGAGGCTATACCTGATTTTAAGGTCATGGACTTTGGGTACATTTCCCCCCAAATTCCTCACATGTTGTTCATTTTTTCTAGCCATATATAGACAGTGAGATGTTTGAGGCTGTTTTCGTGACAGGAGTTTGGAGAGTGAATATTTTACAGTGCTGATCAAGTCTGAGTCCATGTGCTCAGGTGATAAACCACAGGGAAGGTAGAGCTGAGGTACTTTGAGGGGCATCAAGGAGCATAACCAGGTAGGCTGTAGAAGGACCTATGGGCAGGACCAAGAGGATCCTCAAAAGACAGACCTGCCCTGAAGCTTGGACAAAAGTCTTGATCGATGAACATGGTCTAGAACCTTCTAGCCTGGAAAATTTTCAGAGCAATGTCCTATTGCCAACCAACCAACAGACAAAAATACTTATTAAATAGCTAGAGAGCATCTAGTTCTAAGCTATTCATCTTCCCATCGGCCCACCACTTTAAATAAGTTTCAAAATGCGATCTCTAGTCTGTTGATAGTCTATGATTGCTGGATATTAGATGCTGGATGACATGGGCCAGAAATGATGCATTTGACTAGTTGAACTGGTACCTGGTTTCTGGCAGAGGTTGGGTAGCTAATTGGGTATCATAGCTACTCTGGGGGCTGACCAGAGAGTCCCCTCATCGGTAGAGGAGAACCTGTGCTCTTTGCTTCTCAATGGCAGATGGGGATGGGGGCTGCAAGTGGCTGCCTCAGAAGTGGTTTCAAGTCTTCACCCATCTGGCGAGGACTCTTTGAGTTCATCAGCTAGAAAATGCCAGCTAGGACTGTGCTAATTCCTTCAGGCCTGGATGAGGAAGGAAATTTCCTGGGTGTGACTCCTGATTTCAGAATGGTGATAGCTGTCATTTATGAAACAGTTACTGTATGCCAGGCACTGTACTGGGTGCTTTCCTGCTCCTCTCCTGTGAGTCTTGCAATAACCTCCTAAGTATATATTACTGCCCCATCTTACAGATGAGGAAGCAGAGCATGGGGAGGTCAGTTATCCAACATCACACAGTGAGTGATGAACGGGGACTTGAATGCTTGTCTGCCTGAATCCTATGCTTCTTCTAGGGGCCATGATGTGGCAGCTTACAGGCTGTGCATATCTATGGACATGTTTAATTGTCACACTCTGAAGACCACCACCTCATCTTGGTGGGAATATGAGCAGCTTAGTACCAACTGCCTCGTGCTTGACCCACTACCCAGAGTGATTACCTGCCTGGCCCCTGTAGGCATTTGGGACCCCTGGACACTATACTGTGCAGGATGTGATAAAACCAGATCACCAGGACAATGTTGTTTCTGAGATAACAGATGTGTCTGCCCTCCTTCTCTTGGCATTTAGCCTTCACCATCAACAGCATCCACATGGAAATCCTGCCAGCACAGACGGTGCAAAATGGGGAGAACCTGACCCTGACGTGCATCGTGGATATCAGCACCACCTCGCACACCATGCCTCAGCACTGGATTCTCTTCTATAAGGATGACGTGCTGTTTCACAATGTCTCCTCCATGAAGAGTGCAGAGAGTCATTTCATTCCCCAGGCCCGGGTCTACAACGCAGGGATATACAGATGCACTGTGATTCTGAACAACAAGGAGAAAACCACTACGGAGTACGAGGTGTTCGTGAAAGGTGAGTCCCTGGAATTGAACGTAGCTCAAGCAGATAAAGCTAACGCATGCAATAGCCAGAACAGTAATTGAATGCAAAGTAGCACTGGACCAGTTACTGGCCCATCCGTCACTCTTTTCACTCATCTGCCTGGAATTTTCCTAACCTGAAATGTAGGCATTAGACATGCCGCAAACATGCCAAGCTATTTCTCACCTCCTTGCCTTTGCACATGCCAGTCCCCTTTCCGCGAATACCCTTCATCTCATCTCCTCGCGAACTCTGATTTCTCCTTTAACATTCAACTCAGTGATCTCTGACACTTTCCCAAGCAAAAGTGATCACCCCCAGGGTCCTGGTCCTCACAGCTCTTATGCTTTCTCTACATTCACTGGTGTTTGTAAAAAGGCCATTGGACCAAGTGTTGACATTGAATTTTGCGGTGATTCCGCCTGAATTCCAATCTGGGCAAGTCCCTGAACCTCTCTAAACTTTAACATTCTCGTCAGTGAAATGAAGAAAATATTACCCAGTTTAGGGAATTTTGAGAGGATTAAAAGATATCGTGTAGGCAAAGTACTTAGCCCAATACCAGCACATAATGAGTTCTCAGTAAATGGCAGTTATGCTTTCACTTGTTGCAACTATTTCTCACAGATCTGTCTTCTCTTCTGCACTGTGCAATCATGAGGAAAGAGATAGTGTTTGGTCTCTTTTTGTACCTCGAACAAAGAATCTGGCTCATAGAAGGCACTTCATAAATGATCAAAATAAAACAGATGAGAAGAAGAAGAAGAAACGGATGGGGATAGAGAAACAGGAGAGAAATCACTGTGGGAAATTTGGGTTCAGAGATATAGGGGTTCGTTCATTCATTCGTTCATTCATTCCCTCAGAAAGCATTTCCCAAGACTGCAAGTCAGGAATAAAACAGTACAAGACATGAAAATGCTATGAGCTTTTGGATGAGCCTTGAACCATTCTGAACTTCACCTTTTTCATCTGTAAAATGGGCATAATGTTATGTTTTATGCCCACTCAGGAGATTTAGTATGAGAATTACATATAAAGTCAAGCCTAGCTCTGTGGCTTGCATTCAATACAGTATAAAGTTTTGTTTTGTTTTTAACTGTATCAGTTGGGAAGACAGTGGTATTATATGTCAAAAGCATCAACCACATCGTAAACATATTTTATAATTTTCCAGGTACCTTTTGTAGTGCTAGGCACCTATGTGCTCAATAATTACCTGGTAGGTAGCCCCAGGTATTCTGGGACTAAAAGAAAAGAACCGTTAGGTCAACCACCGTGACTCAGCTGCGAGAGGCCTGTGCCACTAGGTCAAACTGGTTCTAATGGACTGTCTCTTTCCCCAAAGGAGTGTCCTGTCCCACAGTGACGCTGAACAAGAAGGAGGCGATCGAAGGTGGGAATGTGATGGTCAATTGTTCTGTCCCAGAGGAAAAGGCCCCAATACTTTTCACAATTGAAAAATTTGAACTAGATATCAAAGCTGTCAGGCAAAAAAGAGAAAAAACTTCTCAGAACAAGAATTTTGTGATGCTGGAATTCACAGTCGAGGAACAGGACCGTGTGATATTCTTCCAATGTCAAGCTACCATTATTTCCGGGAAAAATGTGGAGACCTCTGAACACGCCAGGAGCGAGCTGGTCACCGTGAGGGGTCAGTCCTGATTTGCTTTTTTTCATTCTTTCTGGCTTGCTGGGTCAGTATGGGGAGAAAGAGCCCAGGATTGGAAAGGGCCTGGGGCTTCCCTACAGGTTGCTGTTCTCAAGATAGTTTTCAATCACTTTAAGTCCCTAGTTTTCAAACTTTCTGACTGTGACACAGTTTAAAACATGTGTGTGTGTGTGTGTGTGTGTGCGTATACACATATATATACACACACATACATATGCATATATATACACACATATATATGCATAAATTTCCCAAACGAAAGTTTTACAGACAATACTTAACCTTAATATGTGATGCATTGTGCTATTTTCTATTCTATTTCAGTGTTTTGGTTTTTTTTTTAACTCCAGCCATAACTCACTGAAACGATCCACTGTGTGACCTGCACTTTGAAAACCACAGCTTTAAGCCAGTGTGGGTCAGACATCAAGAAGTGGGGTTTGGAGGAAATCAGGAAGGAGGGAGGGCCAGGTCCTCAGCCTTGATCTCCCGCATCTCCCGCATTTGATAAGGAGCTCCCCCGTGCTACCCGACCCCCATCACCAAGACTTTGGAAACAAGTTAGGTGACCTGAGAGCTGGTCTTGGAAGAGAAAGGCGGCAGCAGAGGGAAGCCTGAGTGTGAGTGTCCAGGAGAGAGCTCTGAGACAGGCAGCCAGCAGACCCCAGGGACCTGAGGGGGAAGGACTTGTGAAGCAGGGAAGAGGCAGGGAAAGGCACATTCTAACACAGATGGCCTCGAGTAGTTTCAATATGTCTGATATGGAGAAAAGTTTACAACATATTAAGTTTACAACATATTAAGGAGCCCTGAAGTTCATCATAGATGACCTTCTGCTTTGGCATCTTACTCCACCCCTGCCCATTGTGTGTGTATATATGTTGACAAGCATGTATATAATATGTACGTGTATATATGTATACTTACATACATATATAAATGTTACATATATGTGATCTTTTTCTGATCGGAATACATAGTGTGGGTTAAATTTTCGGGAAATATGGTACACTATAAAGTGACAGTCACTCATAGTATCACAACTCTGAGAAAACCACTTGTGTGGTCCTCTAAGCTTACTCTGCTTATACGTTCATGCACACACATAGAGTTTTTGTTTTTCTTTGTTTTAACATAAAATAGGACTTATTAAACGTACTGTTTTATAATCTTTTTTTAGCTTAATATGTTGTAAACTTTTCTCCATATCAGACATAGCTCTACATCATTTTAGTGGCAACTTGGAATCCTGTTACAGGGATGGGCCATAATGTATTCACCACATTTTCTATTGATGCATGTTTAGATATTTTTTCAGTTTTTGCTATTAAAACAATCTTGCATCAGACATACTTGTACTTATAACTTTGTATGTTTGCAAGTATTTTATTATTATTAATGGGATTGATTCCTATGAGTCAAATTATCCATTGAAATGTTTTGTGCATTTCAGTGCACAAAAGTGCTTTGTGCCAAAGTGCTTTGTGCCAAAGTGCGTCTGATCTCGGCTGAACAGTTCCATCAAAAGCAACGTTTACCACCCTTATCAACACTGAGTATTGTCAACATTGCGTTATTTTTGCCAGTCTAATTGAGGCACAGTGATGTATAGTGTTGTTGTGATTCGTTTTTCTTTGGTCTTTAATGAGGCTGAGTATGTTCTTTATGTTTATTGGTGTATTATATTTCCCCCCATAAACTTCCTGTTCACATACATTTGCCCGTTTTTACTATTCCTTATTGATTTGTTTGAGTCCTTTATAAATGAAAGGTTTAACTCTTTCTCAGGTTCTATGCAAATATTTTTCTTTTTGTCAGTGTGTTTATGATTTTTTCCATGCCGAAGCTTTTAATCTTTAGTTAATCAAATTTATCCATCCTTTTTCCTTATGGTATCTCAGTTTTGGGATTCATACCTAAAGTTCCTCTATACTCCAAGATTATTAAAGAAAAAATGCATCTATGTTTTCTTTTACTGTTTCTGTGGTTTAATTTAATATTTTTTTTCCTGCATTTATATCTCTGGCAGATCTGGAATTAATTTGGGTATAAAAAAAAGCCCTTCAGTTATTACTAAGCTACCCCAGTAGGCACTTATTGAGTGTCCTAAAAGATACCCTCTCTTTTCTGACTTTTACTCAGGAAAGCAGGCTATTTTTTGAAATGATAGTTTTTTATTGTGATTTAAATGACTTTATAGTAAAACAAAACAAAAACAAATGAATATGAAAATGCTATATCACTATAAATTTGCTTTTGGCATTTTCGAAGAGAAATCAGAGTATATCTTTTGGCATTTTTAATATCTCTATCTGTATTTTACACAGTTGTAATCTGCGTGTATACTCTCTATGCTCTGCTATTTTTTTTGGCAGGAACAAAAGCCTAGCCTTGCTTCCCTCACTATGTCCTGAAGATCCCACGCCCTGGTATTTGACCCATTTTTCATTAAAACAGTGTTTTTCAAATTGCGTGAGTCACGAAATCAATTTAGTCAGTCACAGCCAGCATTCTGTTTCTTTAAGAAATAGAATAGACTAGAAATCACTTTTTTTTGCATGTTATTTAAATATTCATTTTCATGAAGCAGCCCAGTCCACATTGTTGTCATTTTTGAAAGCTGTGGACTATTTCTGCTGAAATGCCAGAGTTACATGAAACTGTATGAGAGGAATCTGGAAAATCCTTGGCGGGCAGCGGGAAGAGTCTGTTCCTAACTGCTGTGGTTATTTCTGAGGTCATTTGAAAAAGGTTCTGCAGATGAGAGCTAGAGAAGATGGTTTAGCCTTTGGGAGGGCCAAGAAAGTTAGAGAATTTTAGTTGAGAAGAAGGTTAAAGATGCAAGAATGAGCGAGATGGGAGAGAGCATCAGAGCAGCCGAGGCAAAGGTTTTTGAGAAGACAGGTTGAATTTTTTTTAATTAATAAGGAAAACTGTGGTTGGCAACAAAAAGAGCCAGAAAAAAAGGAGGAAGTGCCTCTTTTCCTCTCCCAGGTTTGAACCTGAGTCTGACTGGCTTGTCCTCTTCTCGCAGAATCCTTCTCTATTCCCAAGTTCCACATCAGCCCCAAGGGAATGATCACAGAAGGAGATCAACTGCACATTCAGTGCACCATTCAAGTGACGCACATGGCCCCGGCGTTTCCAGAAATTATAATCCAGAAGGATAAGGTGATTGTAGCGCACAACAGGCACAGCAATGAGGCCACCTACTCAGTGATGGCCATGGTGGAGCACAATGGCAACTACACGTGCAAAGTGGAAACCAGCCGGATATCCAAGGTCAGCAGCATCATGGTCAACATAACAGGTAAGGCTGCTGCTGGAGGGCGTCGGCATATGGCAGGCTCAAGAAGCAGCCGTGCTGGAATCCTGGCGGCCAGTGAGACTGGCGGCCACTGATACTTCTGCTCCTGGACGGCCAGTGAGACTGATACTTCTGTTTGTCTGAATGAATGCACTCAGGCGAGGAGTCGTGGGGAAGCCAATGTAAAATGAGTAAACAGTTGGCTGTGGTGATAGAGGGTGCAGGTTTAGGCATCGGACCCCAGCCTTGTTGCTCACTACTTCTATGACCTTGGGTGACTTATTGAGCTTCTCCTTGCCACAACTCTATGAGATAAAGATAAAGACAAAACTCACCTATAGGACTAAATGACATGATTGCCATAAAGAGCCTCATACGAGTGAGCATTCAGTGAATGTTAGCTAGTGTTTCCATTATCAGATCACATTTATCTTCCCTCTGTGTCAAGCACTATGCTAGATCCCAGACACGGGTTTTATGACAGAATCCTGAGCGAGAAAGCATTAGCAAACTCAAAATTACCAGTAACAATTCCCCTTTGTTCAACACTGTATGATTGGTTTGCATACCTTTTCATTTTAGGCTCCTAGCAATGCAGTCAGGTGTAGGTATCATGATTGCAGTTTTATGGATATGGAAACCGAGGCTGGGATGTTGGGCAGCTCACCCACTGGTTACAGGGTTACCAAGTGGCAGAACTAGAGTCATCCCCAGGCCTGTTTGACCACCAAACACATGCACTTCAAAGTTTCCTTTGGCTCTTTCCCCTCTTACCTGGTTTTCCTTCTCTTTATATTACCCACCCCCCGCCCACCCTAAAAATGTACTCTGCTTCTTCTTGTTTACTGTGTGTACTCAGGCACTAGAGTGTAAGCTGGTTAGGGCAGGAACGTTACCTGTTTTATGCAGTTCTATATTGTTAACACCCGTAGCCAAGCATGGCACATAGTAAGAATTCAGTATGTATTTGTTGGATGAATGATTGAACATAGGATGACAGTGTTTCAGTGTTTCAGTGCTGGAGAGAGCCAGCACTTCTTGGTTCCCAGGTAAAGTTGTTCATTCATTCCTTCATTTGTTCACTCATTTACTGTGTTCAGCATTGAGTGTATAGTCACAGTAACGGTTCCTAGTGCCATGGTGGGCTGCCAACTACCCAATTGGGTGATTGGCATATGCGTTCGATCCTGTTGGTCCGTAGTATACTAGCAATTTAGTTTATTATTGATAATGACAAATATTTTGATGGCATATGATATTTTTCACAGATAAGACATCTACTATTTCATCAAAGAAAAGAATTCAATTCAATATATACTGAACACCTTCTGTATGTTGGGCAACTTACTGGGGTTAGAGAGCTGCCTAAGGTCAGGCTTTGTCCTTGAAGCATTCACGGACATAAATAGATCAGTAGAATGCAATACAACAAGCAAGGACAACAAAGAGATGGGCATACTACTGTGAGAGCAACAGGGACCAAGCGACAAACATGTGGACTGCTTCACTAATTAAAGCATCATCCTTACCCCTCAGTCCAGGCTACTTTAAGAAAGTATAAAGCATCATTGGACCCTAAGATACTGACTATTGTTTTAGCCAGTCACCCTCATCCAGAAGTCTGAGTCATATGAGGTATACAAGTCATTCAGTAGATCAGTCTCCATGGCCCAGGAAAGCAAGTGTTACGCTCAGCCTGCCCGTCTCATGCCCTCAGCCTGTGCTCTGGCCTTTGCACATGGGGTTGACCTGCTCACGCCAGGGCTGACAGGCAAACACCCCCAGTTTTGCCAGCCAGCCCTGGCGTGACTGGGTTGGCTCCTTTGGAAATGCCCCCAGGCCCACTTGTGTATCAGGTTTTTCATACCCCCGTTGCCATCAAGCCTCACTGTAAATAGCTCTCTGTAGTAATAGTGGAGGCTCACAATGTAAGCATAAAGATCATTGAACCAGTAATAGATCTTTGGATAGAAAAAGGGTTTCTTCCACCCTCCCTCCACACTGTCCACCTTTTCAGATCCAATCTGTTACCAAGTGCTGCCAGGTCCCTCAACTCTGTCCTGCTTCTCATTTTGACAATCGCACCCTAACACTGGCCCTCACCCCAGGATTATCACAGAGGTGTCCCTGAACATCTCTGTTCTAATTTATCCTTCAGCCAACTACAGGAGAAACCCTCCTAAAATGGCCCCTAATTGACATCACTATTTGTGGGCTTAAACTCCTGCATGGTCACCGTCCTTCACCTGGACCCTGCCCCCTTCCAGACATCCCTCCCTACTCAGCCCAGAATACCCCTTCCCCTTGGACATTGAAAAACCTCCCTCCAGGCTCCTCCAGGCAGAGTCCCATGGTCACACCTCAGTTCCCTGTGCACTCTGCTCCTGTCTTGATGTCAACAGTCACTGCAGAGATTTAGCGTGTGTCTTCACCACTTTGTGTGAGCTCTTGAAGGACCAGGTCTGCGGCTCAATTCGTCTCACATCGTTGATACTTAGCACAGACCCTAGCACGTTGTAGGAACTCAATATCTATTCGTTTGATGAGTGGATAAAAGACTAATCTTTATTAGTCCATGTGATGATCCTGCCAATCTGTTTCAAGTACCTCCTTTACAAGCAGATTGTTCCCTAACGTTTCATTCCTAATTGTAAACTATCTTGCAAGATGGTTTCTATGTTTTACATTTTTGTTTACATATTTTTAAATGTAGAGTCGTTGCTTTGGGATTTTTTTTCCTAAATCTTTAAAAAAAATATGTTATAGTATCTGCTCAGTGAAATTGTAAGGCATTTTGGGATATCAATTTCTTGTGTTCCTTTTCCCCATTCCTAACCTAGAGCTTTTGATGGTGCTCTGAAAACAGATAAGTCAATGTTTACTATCCAGAAAGAAGGAAGGACGGAATGTGCCTTAATGAAATATAGATTAATTATTGGGTTACCACTTTATTTTATTCCCTGTCAAGGAAACTAGGAAGACACTGTGAATGGATTATGAAGGAAATGACTTCCATAGCAATGTAATATCAATGATGACAATGACAGTGTTGGTTTGTATCCCCCAAATCTGTATGGCAGGTAAATTTAGAGCCAAAGATAGATTTGATTTCCTGATTCCTGGTTGCCTTCTCAAACCTCTAGCCCAAGAAGCTTTCTTAAGAGGGACTTTGAGACTGTCCCTTTCTCAACATGCAGACAGTCTCATGAATTTAGTGATTCCGTCCTTCTGTATTAGGGACCATAACTATGAAGTCAGGGTACATTGGTTTACATGAAGGATTCAAGTCTTCACATTAGTCAAGTAGTAATTTTCCTGTAGCTAAAAATAAAAACATATACCATAACTATGAAATATTGATATATTTCTGGGAATATTTAAATAAGGAGATGACAAAACTCCTTAAAAGTTAACTTCAGTCTTTACTACTGTTACCATCCAACCTAAATTAGGGTACTAATAACTCCTTAAAGTGGTGTAGAATGTTGTGACTAACAGCTTGGCCTCAGGAGGTATAAGGTGTCATCTTCAGTCTTCTTCGTGGGAAGTGCTGAAGGGGTGGTGGCCAGCTGCCACTTCTCCCCAACCTCATATTGTCACCCTGCTTCAAGCCTGCACTACATCCCCACCCCTGCTTCCAGTCTGGGCCCCTCCAACCCATTTATTCTCCTTCCGACATCTCCCCACAACATACATCTGATGCCCTTCCCTTGACTCAGACTCTCCATGCTTCCCATTGCTCCAAGGATGTAGTCCACACTTCTTTAGGGGGGTTGCAAAGTCTTTCAAGACCTACAGGCCTTCCTTTGGTCTTTTCTACTCCCACTGTGTTTCAGGCCGACTGAAATTTCAGGTGCTTGAACCTCCGGCCAGGTCTTCCATATGCTGTTCCCTCTGCCTATGACTCTTTTCCTCTGCCTAGATGACTTCCTCCAAGAGTCCTTTCCTGATTCCCCGAGCCTAGGTTCAGTGTCCCACCCCCATGGGCTCTGCTGCAAACACGGTGTCTGAATCACCCACCAGATGTAAGCACTTCAAAGTCATGGGAAGGCAAGGACTGTTTCTTTTTCACTGCTGTCTCTTCAATACCAAGTGAAGTGCCCAGCACAGAAGTAGCCTGAAATAAATACTTGTGGAATAAAATGTGTGAGTGAACGAATAAATGGGTGAATGCATGAATCCTTACTTGCGGCATTACAAGTTGCAAAACTTTTCTTATCCACGTCTGTGAAGTAAATTGGATTAACATGGGAGGCAAACCTGCCACTGGGACCCCAGGCGAAGAACGAACCCTAGCTCTTTAATTGTGTGATTATCGGGTATTTGAGAAGCAAAGGAAAACTTTTGGTAGGAAGCTGGGAGTTGATTCTGTCAAAAGCAGCTGGGCCAGGGGACTCTGCAAAGGGGCGTTGGGAGTGGTGCCCAGAAACATCTGACTGCATTCCACTCACTGGCTTTTCAGAGTTATTTTCCAAGCCAAAGCTGGAATCTTCTGCCATACGTCTGGACCAGGGTGAAAGCCTGGACCTGTGGTGCAATGTCCCAGGAGCACCTCCAGCCAACTTCACCATCCAGAAGGAAGACACGATCCTGTCGCAGGCTCAAAATTTCACCAAGAAAGTCTCAGCATGGGACAGCGGGACATATACTTGCATCGCAGGAATTGGCAAGGTGGTCAAGAAAAGCAACACGGTGCAGATAACTGTGTGTGGTGAGTATATCCTCACTGGCTCAGGGAGTCTTGAGATTGAATGGGAGAAAGGGAATTTATCACCGGCTGCCGCCCTCTCCAGTCTGAAGGCAGATCTGACTAAGGCAGGGTAAGAACTCGAG
>NW_006436283.1:12048688-12074687 GCF_000325575.1 Pteropus alecto
AGTGAAATCGAGATACTGAACAGAAGCGAGTGGGTGTATCTACTAGAGTACATGAGAGATGCCATACGAAGAAAATGTGGCTGGCCGAAATCAAGTTTATAGCCTTATTGTGGCTGCATTCTGATGATGTGGGCTCTGAATTGGCAAGATGTGGGATACTAGAGCAGGCATGCACCCCAACTTTCATGTAGGAGACACTGCTTAGTCAATGCTAAGCTTTAAGGTGGAAACTCCAGTTTTTAGTCCATATCCTGGCTGACCAGTAGGGCTAGGACTTCTGATGAGCAGAATATAGGTATTGGGACCACCTGGAGCCTTGCTTCTCAGACTCGAATGTGCATGTGAAACCTGGTTGGAATGCAGGTGGAGATGAGGCCAGATTTGGCATCTCTAACTAGGCACCTTGGGGATGCTGGTCTGCTGGGCCCTGAACCACACTCTGAGTACAGGGGTTCTAGATGAATGTGGAATTCTGGTCAAGCTGTCACTGTCACTGTTATTATTTAGTTATAGTCCTCAGTTTAACCTGTGACTGTGGTTTATCCAGGCAAGAGTTTAGTCTCAACTGAACCAGAATTATAGCCTATTGTCAACTCTCTAGTCATCTAACTCAAAAGGAAGGAATGCAAGGGATGAATGTGGGTCATTACATTTTAATTCTTTTTGTTGTTCATGGGAGGAGGTGATTTCATTACATAAGCTTTATAAATAAACTAACTTCTAAATAATGACCTAGTGGAATTCTCATTTCTGAGGCATTTCCTATCAGGAGAGGCTGAGACACTGATAATTTGTTTTAAAATACATTCTGTTTGGGTACCAGTTATTATTTTTATGCTTCTCCTGTGTTTCTCAATATAAAAAACACATATGGATGTGTATATATGTGCATGTGAGATCTATGAACATATAAATACATATTTAGGGGGAAGTAATGTTTTCCTTGAATTTGTGTCACCCTTTTTCTCTTACCCTCCCCTCCTCACTCACTCTCTCACACACACACAGAGACACACACACACACACAACCTATCAATCTTAAAGGAGTCCTGTAAAAATGGACAAAGCAGGCAGGCATTTAAAATTATAGTAATGACAGAGAAAGTAAAGCCCAGAGTTGGGAGAGAGAACACCTGGGGCCGGATGTTTTGCTTCTGATTGTTTCTCTCTCTTATTCTAGAAAAGCTCTCCAAGCCCAAGATTTTTTATGACACCAAGTCCGAGGTGATAAAAGGACACACCGTGAAAGTCAGTTGCCAAACCACAAATGGAACCCCGCCTATTTCATATCACCTTTTAAAAGCAAATAACATTTTGGATAGTCGTAACATGGACTCACATGAGCCTGCAGTATTCAGAGATAACCCAACAGAAGACGCAGAATATCAGTGCATCGTGGATAATTGCCATTCCCACACTGAAATGATCACTGAACTTCTGCCTCTCAAGGTGGTAGGTAAGTTGCTGTGCTATGACAAGAAATCATGTGAATTTGGGGCTTTAGTTCCAATTTTCAAAAGTTTGTGATTGCCCGGGAATTGTGTGGACAGTGGTCGTGGATAGTACTTGTGCAAAGTCCATCAACATGACACGTGGCAAAGCAGAACCAAGGCCCAGGTAAATGAGGCTGGAAAATATCTGGGGGCTATAGTTGTGGCCAGGAGCATCCCTTTTCAGAAACTTTCAAGTGAACTGCTAAAATAGGAGTGAAGCATCCCAACTTAAGGAAGCTCTAAAGTTGCACTTTGGGGCTCTCTGAGCACTTGCTCCTTTCTAGAGGAATTGACAGTCATCTCTAGTCATCTCTGAGAATTGTAGACCAGAGACCTCTGGTCTACAATTGACCCTGGGCGAGGCAAACTCTGTCATGTGTGGAACCCACAGCGATCATTGCTGCAGGCTGTAGTCTCATGGGACTTGCTAAAGTTTGCCCGGGACTCTAATACTCAGAAGAAATATGCCATTGTCCTAGAGTGGATGTTTTTCCTTGAGCCTCTATCTATGCCTTTCAGAAGGCTTAGAAGTGCCATGACTTGCATCTCTGAAATTTTCTGCATCTTGTTGTAAAAAATTATAAGGCTTCCTCCTCTTCCTCTTCTTTCTTCTTGTTTAATAACTTCTTATCTACATATGGCATGGGGACATCTTGAGTTGGAAAGAGATTCCTGCTACTATTAATATATAGTCTAAGAGTAGCGATGCTTTTCAAATTAACATCAACATATATTAAGCACCTAATGCTATAGGGCATGTTGGAAAAAAAAAAGACATATTCTTTGTTTTCAGTGATATAACAAGAAACACAGGAACCCCTGATTAAATAGTGGGAAAATATGTGACCATAGTTAAATAAGAGTACAAACAAACATAAAAAAATATTAGTAGGCAACATGTTATTGTCACATGAAATATCCTCATGATGATGGCGATTGGTATTTAGAGCATGCTATCACCTAGCTTGAGTGGGAAGAGCTGGATCAGGAGCCGGGGCTTGGTAATGGCGAGCAGAAATGGCTAGAGCTGGCCTACCAGCCTGGTCAAATACATGAGCAAAGTCTCCATGGAGTAGTTCAAAAGACTATGGGTAAATCAGATGGCTGGATAAAAAGGTTGAGAATGGAGAATCATTGGATATAAACTCAAAAAGCGACTGACCCAACTATTAAGGGCATTAAATGCCATAGGAGCTGGGAATTTGCCCTCCGTGCAGTGAAGAGCCAGAAGAGGGAAGGAGGACATGATGAGAATGGGGTCTTGGGAAGATTTACCTGGTGTCTTTATCAGTCAGAAGGATAGGCGACTTCAGACCTCATACTGCCTTAAGAAGCTAAGCTAATATAAAAGCCCGTGGGAAACTGTTGGTTTAGATTGGGTCCACATTAGTGGCTAACATATCCTGAGCCCTGACGATGTGTCCACTTTTGTGTGAAGTATTTTCGTAAATTATTCCCATTAATATTTACATTAGTTGTTTTGTGATGAGGCAACTGAGACTTGAGACAAACAGCTGATGGGCAGTGGGGCTGGGAATCGAAGCAAGGAACTCTGGCTCCTGACCCCAGCTTGCCACTACCCCTTTGTGGTTCACAAGGAGAGAGGCTGTCAGGTCAGGCTGTCCTTGTGGTTGACCTCCACCACCCCTCCCATCCTGTCCCAGGCAGGGTGCTCCCTTTCATTGACCCAGCAGCTCCATGGTCTGGCCACCTGCTGCACTTATGAGGGTGATTCATAACTCAGATGCCAGTGTGCCGACAAGTCCATTCTCACGGTAATAGAAAGATCTACATGGAAAGACAATTTAGTATCAAAATTTGAGAACTGAATGTGGAACCAGGGAAAGGGAAGATGGGAGAAAGATAAGTTCTGCTTTGATCTGCTGGGAATGAGAGGCTGGCAGGGCTTTCAGGTGGAAAAGCCCAGGTAAAAATCAAGACTTGGGATTCAGGGAAGTAGTCTGGACTAGAGGTATGTATTTAGGCATTAAATGCTATGTGCTTATGTGTTAAATATGCAAAGAGAAGCTGTGATACAGGTGAAATCACCAAGGAGAATGGAGATGGAAAACTGAGGACTGTCTACAGCCATGGCACCCTGAACAAGCCCGATCCCGTCTGATCTCGGAAGCTAAGCAGGGTCAGGCCTGGTTAGTACTTGGATGGGAGACCACCTAGGAAGACCAGGTGCGGTAGGTGTAAAAAATAAAAAATAAAGGATTGTAAGCTGACAAGTTCCTTGCAATCTGTGAGGTCAACCAAGGGTCGCCTCGCCTAAAAAAAGAAAAAGAAAAAAAAACAAAAAGCAAAAAAAACTGAGGACTGGATTTTGCAGAAAATCCATATTTAAGAGGCAGTAGGATGGAAAGTAGTGAATAATAAGGGAGTGACAGGTGAGGAGATAGGAGAATCTGGGTCGCGAGGCATCACAGAAGCCCAGAGGAAGCTGAGTTCTAAAGGAAGTGCTGGGTGACAGTTGAGAGCTGTAGGAAGGCCGAGGCTGGGGAGATGGGAAGAATATCTACCACCAGATTTAATCTGCTGGGGGCTCAGGGATGAGTTAGGGAATCAGGTGACCTTTGGAATTTCTTCAAAACCAGAGATAGAGTACAGTTTCAGAAGCAGAGCAATGGAAGTCAGATGTCAGGGGTAACAAGAAAGTGGGAAATAAGAATGTGAAAGCAATAGGTTTAAACCACTCAAAAAGGAAAAGAGAAAAACGAGAAAGTCATGAGTTAAGATTATTTGTTCATAAGATCTGGAAGTGCCATGCATCTCTGTAAGCAAAGAGAGAGAAACCATACACACACACTCACACACACTCACACACACACGTGCACTCACAGACTCACTCAGAATAGACGTCCAAAGAACACCTAAGTTCACAGTATAGTCAGGCTGAGTGGTCAGTACTACTTGGGGTGGTAAGTGAAGCAGATGCTAAGGATGCTAAGTCCCTAGCATCCTGTGTTTAATCAACATGTGAGGACAGGAGGCATCCGTTATTGCCTTGTTGGGCTTAATCGGGAGGAACTGAAGAATATGGGATAAGAGGAGTGACTTCAATAAAGGACGAAATCCAAATCTGAGTCATAGCACAAGAGGAGGCTGGCCATGAGCAATGGCTGTATCATGTTCCTTCTCTTCCTCCCTTCTTTTCTCAGTGCTAATCCTTTTCCTGTTTTTCAGCCCCGGTAGAGGAGATCAAGCTCTCTATCCTGTTGAATGAGATGGTGGAGTCTGGGGAAGACATCGTGCTTCTATGCTCTGTGAAGAAAGCATCTTTCCCAATCACCTATAAGTTTTACAGAGAAAAGGAGGTCAAGCCCTTCCACCAAATCATCTTGAATGAAACCAATGCCATTTGGCTCAATCCACAGGCTAGCAAGAAGCATGAGGGACAGTATTACTGCACGGCCTCCAACAGAGCCAACCCTACCAAAAATGTCCCCCAAAGCAACATATTGACAGTCAGAGGTGAGTTGGGGTCTCAATAGGGAGATGTAGTGTGTGGCTATCAAGGGTGAGGCCAGAAAGCTCACCACTTATAAGAGGAAGTGGGTGGGAGTTTAGGGTTTCTTACTGAGGGTTAAGAGGCCAATGTCCTTTAGGCTTTTTGGTTGCAGGTGACAAAACCCACTCAAATTAAATATGAAAGAGGAATTGGTTATTATAAAGAATTTAAATTATTTCACACGGTTGTAATTCCAAGTTCTTGGTGGAGAGAAACCAATTAGCCCATCTTGGGTCAAATGCCCACCCATGGCCCACCTGTGGCCGTGGGAACTGGGTCATGCAGAACAGACATGGTTAGAGGAGCCCTCATGTGTGGTGGAGGGTAGTTTCCTAGAGAAGAAGGAGAACCAAACGAACCCAAAAAAAAGTCTGTTTCAGTCCTACAGTCCTTTAAGACCATAACTGATTCTGTAGCAAGAACTACCATTTCCGCAGCAGCCGTGATCATAGGGTCCCTCAGAGGTGGATGCTCAGTGTAGTGTGCGGTTACAAGAACCAAAACTCAGTCTTATTTGTTGCTTAAAGCTGTTTCTTACTGGCAGAGAAAAAAAAATATATCTATTTTAATTTCTCTTCTTTCCAGTCTTTCTTGCCCCATGGAAGAAAGGACTTATTGCATTGGTTGTCATCGGAGTGATAATTGCTATCTTGGTCCTTGGGGCCAGATGCTATTTTCTGAAGAAAGCCAAGGGTGAGCACGTTCTTTCATTCTATTCTGACACATGGCCCTCATCAGAAAACTAGCCATGGACATGAGGGGCTTCAGCTTCATTGGGGTACGGGACTCTTCTCTGCCCCAATGGGAGCTGAAATGTAACTGATGATAGTTGATTTTCTCCTTGGCGTGTCAGCTTGATAACGAAAGATCTTGGCTTTAGTGGGTGTGGAGCTTTTATTGCCTCTGAATTTAGCTAGGCAAAAATGTGACTGCTTACCTAGTGGGCAACCCAGAAAAGATGAATTTGGGGAGAAGTTCCATCTACGTATGGCCAGAAGAAGCCATTTTTGTGCATTTGGCCACACTTAGTCCTGCAGTTGGTAGAGTGGGGTGTGAGTGTTATGGAGACACCACGCCCCTCACACCAAATGTCCCCAGTTAATCTCCCTGTTGTACCATGATTTCTGTCTTGTGCTTGAGGTTAGCCATACATGGAAGGGAAGCCAGAACCACCCACTGGCGCTCAGGAATCAGTCAGTTAGCCTGGACTGGTGGAAAAGGGCACAGCACCAGTAAATTCTGCAAAGATTTTTGTTGGATAAGGTGGCTTCTGTTGGAGTCCCTGGTGCTGCTGCCCAAGATGGGCAGATGAGGTAAGGAGGGGCCCTGGGATTTTTCTAGAACAGAAAAGCTGCAGCCCCTCTGAGAAGACAGGCTCCAGAACAAACCCCTTCCTAAGGGGATTGGGTCATGGCAGAACAGACATGGTTAGAGGACAGGCTTGGTCTCAGGCCAGCTTGAAATCCAAAGCACAGGGAATGATTCAGCCTTTACTTTTGGAATGGTCTTGAATCAAAGAGATACTTGTCCTTTCATCTGGCTAATCTGGTCTCTGTACCGTTGTCTTCATCTCTATCACATTCCACTAAAGAACACAGCTCCTGGCTACAACAACAAAATGTCATACTTCTGGACGAAATGATGTGAAATCTCTCAGACCAAGAAAAGACCTACTTTGGTTTTTTTCTTTTTCTTACATATATTTTTTAAAGCAGAAATACATTTGGCTTTCTATACTCTTTTTATGGGTAATCCATCTTTCAAGAAAGTCAGATATGGTTGAAATGAGTGTTCCTATCTGCTGTGGACGTGGGTACGATTTGCTGACTTTGGTTTTTCTTTCTCTTTTAAAGCCAAGCAGATGCCAGTGGAGATGTCCAGGTCAGTGTGTGTCCCTGGAGGAGAGGCAGTTGCACTGTAGGCGTGGGTAGACTTGTCTGTGGAGAAACGCTGGTCATTAGGAAGTTTTCAGTGGTTCTTGGGAAATTCAGAATAAAAAGGTTGTGAGGGGTGTGTGTGTGTGTGTGTGTGTGTGTGTGTGTGTGTGTGTTTGTCTCAGTGGAAGATTGCCAAGTGTCCTTTCACGGGAAGAAATGGCTTTATTCTGAGGTCATGTCCTTCCTACGCTATTACTTGTAAAACCCCCTTTACCTTATGAAATAATAATGGTAGTACATGGAATTTTAAAAATTTACTTACTTGGCAAAACAGATTTGGCCTAAAAATATGGTTGTACTATTTTCACTGTTCTTTAAATCCAAAATCTCAAATTATGCCAACAATAGCTTTGTAGCACAGAATGAGGAGTTCAGGGGGTTGGGATTCACCTGAGAAAGGACTCCTGTTGTTTGTGTGCCCTTTGACCCTGACACCTATTTAAATAGCAAAACGTTTAATAATCTTAGAACTGGAAAAAAAAATGTTAGCTTTCCAAATTAGAGAGAGAAGTTTTCCTCACTTCAGAAATCTCTTCATGGTTTTCTCGTGATCTTTCCTTGATTATTTTGTTGGTTTGAAGTTAAAGCCGAAAAAGAGTTACATGGGTTTTTCCTTTTCAAATTTCATTTTAAGGCCGGCAGTACCACTTCTGACCTCCAGCAATGAGAAGGTGTTGTCAGATGCCAGTACTGAAGCCAACAGACCTTACGGTACAGCCATGGTTTTCTGCAGTTACTAAGAGGTTCTCCCAACTTGCTGCCCACTCCATTACCCCTTCTTAGAAGCAGAATCTGTAGGTGGTGGGGTTAAAGTTGGTAGGGAAGCCCTGCCTTCAGGCATGAGCGCGTAGTCTAATCAGTCACTGGATGTGAACTGGTAAGCAAAACAAAAGCTTAAGAAGGAAAGCAGAGCATTTTAGTCTAATTTCGCTACCTCCTAAATATCCCAGAGAATGAAAGGTGGACAGACAATAATTATAAAGCTGCGGCTACCCCTCCTGAGTTGCCTAGGTGTAATCTTTTTCCATTTGTAAGAGAGAGCTATCAAATTACGGCATTGGAAAACATCTCAGATGGAATTATTTATTACAAGCACAAGACAGTTTAATTTCAAACTTGCCACAACAGGAAACCAATTTAAATACTTCTCTGTTAATAAAGGCATTTTTTTCCAAAAAAAAAAAAAAAAAAGGAACAATATAGGAATATCTGGTTATGAGTCTTATTGCAAGCTTAAGAGTCAGCTCAGTAGGGCCGTTAGCCAATCCCAGGATTTTTTAACCCTATCAGGCCTAGGAGAAGAACATTGCTCAAGAGGGGCCTATAATTACATCACATAAATAGTTTTGTTCTAGGCCAGATTTGGAGCAGTTTTCTTTCTTTATCAGCAGTTTGGGAATAGAAAGCCCATGTTCCTTTCTAATTCTATAACTGTATTCTGCAATACAAGAAAATTTTAGGATATGCCTTTTACAGGGCATACTTGAGAGATATGTTTTGAGAACTGAGAAATTCTTATAGTACTGAATCATAAACCTTTAAAAAGTGAAATAAAACATTTTTAGTAACAAAAGTAATATATCTTAAAGAGAAAAAACCAAATACGCCATTTAAGAAAATACATTCTGAAAAATTTGGTGAATATTTAGCAAAAAGTAATCCAGTGCTATAAAGAAAATACCTTTTTGTGGTATAAGGTGGGTTTTGTTGGCTATTTGTGTTATTTATACAGAAATACAGAGATGCTTTAAATTAAATGCTAATATAGACATACTAAAATAGGATTTCCCCTCAATTTCCAAAATGTAAGAAATAGTCCAATTCTTATATTTTCTCTGTGGATTATATCAGTTTATAAATATATTTTAGTAATCACAATAGTATTTAGTTCAGATACATATTGAAAGCCATTTGTTCTTTAGGAATAGTATTTATAACATTTATAAGAATTCTTTTTAGTAAAGAACAACTTGATAAAAAAGATTTAAAAATTTTCGCCCACTGAGGGCAGGCTGGAAGCACTGCAGTGTCTTTAAACCATGTTCTCATGGTTCCATTTCTCCAGTTGGAGAAGGTTAGTTTACTGGTGTCCTTCACGTTTGTGGTTACAAGGCCATCCCTTCTACAATTAAGTTTAATTTCCAATGAACTTGCTCAAAATGAACAATCTGGGATCCTGAACAATTCATAAGTAGAAGTGTCCCTCTTGTGGGATGGTGGATGTCCCACTGGTGTTTGAAAGAGACCACACAGTGGGTTGGATGGGGCCACAGAGGGACCAGGAGGGGATCCAGAACCCAGATACATTGTTGGTTGCAGCTATACAGAAGAAATGAAGCTTGACTTCCTTTATTAGTGGCACTGGATTTTTAAAAAGTTACATGGAAAACTAGAATTTCCACTATTGCTCATTCCTAATTGCTATTTTTCAACTAGGTTACAATGAAGACATTGGAAACCATGCGATGAAACCAATGAATGAAAATAAAGGTAATTACCTAATTTAATTTTTTAATTAGAAAACTTTACATTTAAAAAGACCTCTAGGAAAAGAACTAAAACTGTTAAGACCCATGGATATTTCCCTACCTCCCTTAATAACCCTTTCCCAGATGATAAGTAAAAGGGAGAAGGCTGGTTGCTTTTTCCAAAGATGCTATCTGGTATCCTAATGGGAAAGTAACCTGAATTCCAGTAGGAAAGAACTGGGTTTTATCCAAAAAGGAACTTCCTAAATCAGAATGGACGCTGAGTAAGGCAGGACGATCTCCTTTCTCTTGGATGGTAGAGGAGGAGGTGTTTTTTGTTTGTTTGTTCGTTTTTTAATTTAAAATAGCATCACCGCAAATCGTCAGCCTATACACCTTAAACTTATATATTTTATATGTCAAATAAATATGTACAATATTTATATGTACAATATTTTATATTGTATTTCAGTAAAGTTGAGAAAAAATGTTAAGGGTCTGGGGTGGGGGAAAGCACACAGGGTACTTCAAAAGTAATGAAAATGTTTTGTTTTTTTCTTAAAAAGCGCAATGGATATACACATATTTATTAAATTATTTCTATTTTATACATAACATACAAATATTACAAATAAATACTAAGTACTTAATGAACATGAAGAATACACTTTAAAATAAAATAGCATGGCTGCTAATTTTTAAAGACAATTAACAATAGATTGCTTGCTTCTGCCTAAAGCTCAGAAGGGTTAGGCTTAATCATTTTTCAAAATTCCCTTCCCCTCGGGGCTGCTGTCATGGGAACTAATGCTGTAAAGAACTAACTGCATGGATTCTGTAAACACCTTGACTGCAGATTCACTGTTTTAGATGCTGGTGAGAAACCCTGATTCTTTGGGGCTTCAAAAATAAAACAATAATGTTATATTGGGTTGAAGAGAAACTAATTTGCTAGATTTCACCTCAGCTTTCTGACCACTTTCATTAACATGCTTTTCTGTGTGTATGCATCACAGTCTCAGAGCATTTTAAGGCTGGGGACCCTCTTCTCCGTTTCCTGAGATAATTTCCATCTTGGAGATCACTTTCTATTCCTGTGGCCATGGAGGCTTCCAGAGCAGCATTCCCCAACCTTTTCGGCACCGGGGACGGGTGCTCTTATGAGAATCTAATGTTTGATGATGTGAGGTGGAGCTGAGGTCGTGATGCTAGTGCTGGGGAGCGGCTGCAAATACAGATGAAGCTTCGCTCGCCCACCGCTCACCTGCTGCTGTGCAGCCCAGTTCCCAATAGGCCACAGACCGGTATCAGTCCATGGCCCAGGGGTTGGAGATCCCTGCTATGGCTGGTACTGGCTGTTTTCTGTATCTTCTGAGCATTTACAAATCTTCCCACTGCAGAAACAAGAGGGACCCAGACAGGAAGGTCCTTCCACACTGCAGGGAACACAGGGCCATCACTGTCTTCCCCAGATAGGAGCTTCTCACCCACTTAAAATGGAGTTTGCCTGTGCTGGCTTCCCCCTCAAAATACGGAATACTTTAATCATTTGAGTAGAAGTCTCTAATGTGATCTGAAGCCCCCCAAGGAGAGTCTGTCTAACCACATGGTGCTCTGGTTCCTTTGAGCAGAGCCTCTGACCTTGGACGTGGAGTACACAGAAGTGGAAGTGACCTCTTTGGAGCCTCACGAAGGTAAATACCATCACTCAAGCAATTCCCCACATTTTGCCCTCTCTTTGGGTGTAGACACACAAGGTGGAGTGGGCTGCGACCCAGGAGTCTAGTTACCCGCAACTGCCCAGAAGGGGAGTCAGGAGACAGACCTGCTGGACATGTCTCAGGCAGGAGCAATGACCCCCCATCCAGGCTTTAAGGTATAAAATTTCATTAACTATTACTTGCCTGTTAATAATGGATATGTTTTATTGAGCAATTACTAAGTGCCAAGAAATGTGTTTATTGAGAAGCTTTTTGAGGTCAGCCTCACTCCTGGGTGTTCGGGCTTTCTTCCAGAGGCATGCTCCTTGCCCAAACCCAGCATCTTCCTTAAAAAGATGCTTGCACACTGAGCTTGTGTAAATGAGATACGTGTTTAAAGGTATTGAGGGCTTTGTTATGTAAAGGGACACAGAATCCCTTCCCATGTAAACAGTGGAATTAGCTTTAGCTTCAGGTTTTGTTTTTATGCGTGGTTCTCTCCAGACCTGCCTGGAGCTCCCTAGCTCAAGTTCAGTGCTAGGGAGCCTGGCTCAGAGGGGCTGGTCCACAGCAAACCCTGGAACATTAGTCTCAGCTGCCAGGAAGCTCCTGGGGCTACTGCCTTGCATCCCCCTTCCTATGGAGGCTAAGGCCAGGCTGTGCCCACTCAGCCAGGCAGGCCTGGGGCTGTTTTCCAGACCAACCCTACCTAGCATTAGCCAGAGCCACATGGAGGTAATGTCCTCTTCACCGCTTGCTCCACAATCTGGGAGGAGTTTTGGGTTCCTGCCTTCTTCCCTTGATTGAGTTCAGGTACCATGTCAACATGTATGGGCTAAGAACCTTCCAGGTAGCGCCATCCCATCCAGCCCCTTGGCTGTGAGCTGCACAACTGGGCCACCATTCCCATAGTCGGCAATCAGAATGGCCCCTAGCATTGGTGTGACCCAATCTGCAAAACTGCACGGGGCATCCCTCTTCTAAGTCCGGACTGGAACTGGGAGGCATGTGGGCCATGGCAGGCCTGAAGCTCGCTTCCTCTGTATCTCACTGTAAAGTAATCCTCTTATTGAGTTAACAAATTAAGGGCCTGTGATGAACCAGCAGCAAAAGTGAATATGTGTTTCCTCCCAGGGAAGAATAGCCCATTTGGGAGCCAGGAAAACAAGGAACCAAAGAATCAATCGTATCTGGTTATATTAACTGCTCAGAAGGGAGAGAAGGGGGTACAGTGAGAAGGCCCAAAAGGTGACACTTCTTTTGGGTAGTCCCAGAAGGCCTGCTTGAGGGATGCCATTTAAGCTGCAGCCTGAAGGGTACAAAGAAGGTGGCCCCACCAAGAGGAAGAAGGACTGAGGAAATGAGGAGTGTGAGGTGCCCCAGAGTTTGTCTCATTTAAGGATCTGAAAGGAAAATCAGGTGTCTGCAGAGACAGCGAGAGGGAGAGGGGGAGGAGGCGACGAAACTGGGGAGGACCGGCTGGGGCCCCGGCTTGCAGGGCCCTCAGAGTTCTCTTTGCATTCCAGTCTCTGCGTTTGGAAGGCTGTGAGCACAGAATTAGCAGGTTCCAACTTGCGGCTTTGGGAGGATCCTTGTGGCTGTCGTGGAAGACGATTGAAGGGGCCAAGAGTATTAGCAGACAGGAGGGGATGAGGATAGAGCCAAAGTGCCTGCAGTGGATGGATTCCAGATATATTCTGAGGACGGATCACTGCACTGGATGAAAAACTTCATGGCCAGAATGGGGGAGACAAAATTACTCCCTGTTTCTGCATGGACAGTTGCGATGTCTGAGACTGGGAGGAACAGGCTCGTGGTGACGACTGGTTCAGCTGGGTGAAATTTGTGATGCCCAAGAGGAGACAGCACAGGGGTCTGGTGCTCAGGCCCATTTCCGGGTGGGCTGGGCAGATGGAACTGTAGGGGGCTCCCCGCCAGCCTTCCCAGGTCCAGCCTGAGCCCCTCCATCACTGCGCATCCTGGGCTCTGTCTTGTGGGAAGCAGCTTACTTCCTCTTAAGAGGACTTAAATTTAGAGGAAAGGAGAACCATAACAAAAGGGCAGGGCCGCTGAAAGATGTTCAATGTGTGTGAGAATACACCCTGACACCCACCCCCCATTACTGCTGTCTTCTTGCCACTCCGCACCCACTAAGCCCTTAAGCCGCACCCACTAAGCCCTTAAGCCAGCCGTCATTGCCCTGGGCTCAGACCTTGAGGTTCTGATACTCATCCCAGAGGCCAGACCCTGCCCTTGCTGCTTGCTCTGCTGCAGGTAGGGCCAGGGCAGAGGTGGAATTACGAGGGCTGTGCCTGACGCCCAGAGGCTTAGGATTTAAGGATGCCGAAGGAGGAAGCAGGAAGCAGGGTTTTGTCCTTGGAAGGGGTTCCTTTGGGAATGTTTCCCCGTCAGTAGCGTCTGGTTTAATTTTTTGCGTTTGAAGGTGGGGAGCGGCAGGATGTTGAAAGAAGAAAAACTAGAACAGAGGGAGGCAGGGTGCTTTCCTTGCCGAGGCTGTGCAGCTGCAGGGCCGCAACCACCCAAGTGGGCACATTTTCCCAATTTGCACAAATGTACTGTGTGGCCTGTGGGGCCCTGAACAGAGCAAGGATGAGGGTCACTTGGGTTTGTAGAAGATTCATGTTGAGTTTTCTGGACCCAGCCTCTTTGGCAACTGAGGATAGTGGGGGAGGGCAGGCCTGGCCTATGATGCTGTCCCTTTGCTTTCTCTTGAGTGGGAAGTTACCAGGAAAGGGCTTAGTGGATGAAAGGCCAGTGATGAGTAAACTTGAGTAAACTTGAGCTGGTCTTGGCCAACCCAGTTATCTCTTCTCAAGGCCTTTCTCATACACAGTTGGGGTGGAGGAGGGGATAAGGACCATGTCCATTTCTAACCCTGGCTGGCAGCTGACCAAGTGGTCCCTTGGGGATGGAGGAGGGGCAGGAAGGAACCCCAGTTTGCTGCATGTTTGCTTTGAGGATAATTGCTGGGAAAACCCCATGATGTTGAAGCCATCTCCTTCTCTGTTAACAGAAAAACAAGCCAATATAAAGCCCCATCCGGAAATATCTCTGACAGCAGAGACAAATAG
This sequence comes from Pteropus alecto, assembly GCF_000325575.1. NCBI lineage: Eukaryota > Metazoa > Chordata > Mammalia > Chiroptera > Pteropodidae > Pteropus > Pteropus alecto. Next base: position 12,062,893 of record NW_006436283.1, read on the forward strand.
CCTGTTGGCTGGTTTAGTCGTTAGCAGGCAGCTGCTGCTGGGGGGCAGCTAGAGGAGGGGATAGTGATGAGCTGGCAACACCCCACCCATTGCTGAGCTGGGCAGGACCGAGAAGGCAACAGGAGAAACCACTGGGGCAGCTGCAACTTTGCAGCTCAACCAAGAAGTGTCAGCCCCCCTGCTGCCCAGGCTGATATGCAGTTATGAGCTAAAAGGGAGTCGAGTGCAGCTCTTCAGGTCCAGAGGGTGTTAGAGTGTCCCCAAGGTGACCAGAGAGCCCCACCGGCCACCCCTGATGTGCCTGGTGCAGTAGAGTTCACACGAGTGTGTAGGCCCTCACGCTTGGCCTCCCAGCCCCCATGCTGCATTCCTTCCTTCATCCCCGCCCCCCAGCTCCACGTGGGGCGGGGTCAGAGGCTGAGCTGGCATGGGCCCAGCTGCACCTGGTATGCAGTGTCCCACAGCACTGTTTTCACACCCATCTGCCCCACAACCTGGAGCTCCCGAAAGCTGGGACCAGGTTTCCTCTTCTGCGGCTCCCGGCACTCAGTAGGTGTTAGGATTGTGCTGAATGAGTGACTCGCCAGGCCTGACGCTGGGAAGAGTCCCTCGGGATGTGGTAGAACATCCCGCAGATATGGGGGTCCCTGGAGCATCCCTCTCCACTCCCAGATCTGTCTCGTGGTGGTGTGGGCATCTCTGCTGTGCTCTTAGACAAAGGCAGGTGTCCATCCCCTCAGGAGCGGCTGGTATCCCAGCCAGTCTCCTGAGTTCCAATTCCTGTTCCGTGCCCCAGGGGAGTCGCTAGGATGCCTTTTGTGAGGTCCTGCCCACTCCAAGTGCCCCAAGTTCATCTGTAGGGAGTTGAGCCAACCCTTAGGTTTTCTCCTGGCATTCGGGTCCTGACACAAGAGCCACCACCTTTCAGTGTGTAATGAATGACTGGGATTTTAATCGTAAAGGCAAAAACCTCAAGGATTGGGCTGATTATGCCAAGACCTTCCCGAAGGTCATAGGTCTCAGGCAGAGATGCCTACAGGGACATTGACTAGCTAGTTCCTCAACTGTCACATCAAACCTTTACAGGTACCTCCAAGCAGCTGTGCAGAATCTGGGACAGGGAGGTGCACAAGACCTCAGACGCTGCCTGAAGGAGCTCCGGGTCCACCAGGGGAAATAGTCATGGGGACAAATAATGTCAGCGTGTCATGAACAAGTGTCCCCAGAGTGCTGTGAGAACAGAGGGGGACTACATAACTGCCCAGGGCATAGGGAAGGCGTGAGTGCATGAGGGGTATACAGGTGTGTGAGGGTGTTTGCACCCAAGTGCAGGACCAAAGCTTGGAGGACAGAGAAGAATGGGGCAAAGAGAAAGGGCTGTGCGGGGAGTGGAGGAGTTTGTGCTGAGTCAGGAACGAGAGGGGCAATTGTCCCTGGAGCAGAGTAAGTGGAGGGCATCTCAGTGCAGTTAGAGTCCATGGTGTGCCCCCGCCATCTGCCACTGAGGAAAGAAACATCTACGTGGCACATCTAATTGTGGCAGCAGGAAGTGGCTTACCCTGTCTGGGGCTCTGTTCCCCAAACTGTAGAGGGAGAATACTGGCCACATGGCATCGGGTAACTTTCTACAATGAGGCTTCCTGGTCCTTCGTGCAGGTGAGAGAAGTCAGGGGAGTGGCCAGGTTCTATCATGGTTCTGGAGAGTTTGTGGGTATGTGTACATGAGTGTGCACACGGGAGTGTGTCTGTATGTGCATACTGTGTGTACATCTTATGCGTGTATAGACAATGCATGTGGATGCGCTGTGTTGTGCATGCACAACCTGTGTGTATGCGTAAACTGATGACCTTATGGGAGCTCTTTGTCCCCCAAGCCTTTGCATCTCCTCTGGATGGAATCCACACCCTGGGTGGCTCTTCTTGTCTGTTTAGAAAGGTCGTGGACCAAAGGATCTCAATCCATCTTCATATTAGAATCCCCTGGGAGGCTCTTAAAGAAAATCAAAGCCAGGGCCCGCCCCAGACCAGTTCAATCAGAATCTGCAGTGAGGCCCAGTTGTTGGCATGTGACATCAACTAGCCCAGTTGTTTAAATTTGTAAGTGGTTCTCAGTCCCAGAGGATCGTTAGTCACAGATGATGCTCAGGCTGTAACCAAGACCACAGGTGGTTGGGAGGCCACAGCCCAATCTCTCGGGAGGGTCTGACAGAGCAGCTAGACACAGGGATGCAGTGCAGTGGCAGGGAAAGGGGGATGGGGCCACCAAGCTGGAGGCTGCAGGCCTGCGTAGGGGGCCTCTCCACCTGCAGCCCTTCAGGTCCAGGGTTCCCATGGTGACTTGTTGACCTCATACTTCCTGTCTGAGTGACACTGGGTAGACCAGGATCTTCTAAAGCCAGGAAATGGCCTGGGCTATGTGTTAGCCCAGGTGCTCCTGGAGATGGAACCCGTGGGGCGGGACAGTGAGATGCCGCCTGGCCTGGGGAGCCTCAGATATTTCCCTGCTTCAGCAGCGGGCTGCCCAGCTGCCCAGAGGCAGCTATTGATCTGTGCCTGGTCCCTTTCCAGGTCTGGGAATGAAGGGCACGGAGACAGTGTACAGTGAAATCCGGAAAGCTAACCCTGGTGAGTGAGGGGCCCCTGACTCCTCCAGCCGGCTGGGTGTTGCCCCCAGAATCATTCATGGGGCCTTGGGGCAGGGAAAGGGGGAGCAAAGGAGGCCAAAAAGGGGTGCCTCCTCTTACACAGAGTTGACTCTCACCATCCTTAAAAAGTAGCCACAGGTTAACATGTACTATTTAGTCAACGTAACGCTTATTGAGTGCCTGCTGCGTGCCGGGCAAACAGGCACCCAACTCTTAGGCAAGTTGAACTGGAGTGTGTCCTGGTACCACTGTGTGCTCGCAAGACTCCTGACAGAGTTCTGGGTGCTCTCCTGTGACCCCAAAAGAAGCAAGGCAGCCCTACCTATTTTCCAGTGCTAGCCAGTGAGCCCCACATGCTCCCCACTTGGACCCTGGTGCACTAGGAACCCCGAAGGTCTTAGACTAAGTCAGTGTTTTGCTCTGAAGATGGTCACTAGCTTTAGCCTTTCAGAGAGCACACCGACTTTGGGGGAGCGGGTACTGATCTGCTCCCCTTTCCTTGGACTCCTGCCTAGACCCCACTTCAATCCCCATCTCACGGCTTCCTCACACGGCGCTCTCCCCAGACTGAGTGCTCTGCCAAAGCGGACATGGAACTGGGGGTGCTCCCAGTGATCTCATTTTCTGTATCATCATTGGATTCCATTCTGGCAAAATGAAATTCACAAAGATTACTTTTCAATTCTTAAAACAAGTTGCAACCCAAAAGGCATAAACATGCGGGGGCAAATAGTCATTACATGGATATCTTGCTTTGTACAACAGACCTCTCTTGAAGTGGATTCTTTGAAAGGGCATCATTAAAAAGGGCTGGGAAACCGTGGGGAAAGCACAGCTAATCCAAATGTGGTCCACAGGCCAGCAGCCCTGGTCTCAGGCCCAGGCCAACCCACAGAATCAGAATCTCCAGAATCTGAACTCAAACATGTTCCCAGATGTTTCTGACACTGACAACGTTTGAGAAGACAGGTAATTGTCTTACCCAGAGAGCCTGCTTTTTATGTAATCACTGCTTAAGTAATGTTTTGTGGTTTTTTAAAATGGTATTTTCATGGGTAGAGCAGAACAGAAACTCAGCCCCTTGTGAAACAACACTGAATATTTTTTGAAAATAATTTCCTGGGCAATATTTGGCTTAAATATCTTATTTTACATTTTCGGTATAATTAGAGCTAGCAAAATGCAAACTTAGAAATAAATAGGCTTCCTTTGTTTTTTTCCCCTGTTCCTCCAGTGTAACAGAAAGCTAAAGGTCAAGTAGGGTTCAAGTTTGGTACTGTTTGCTAATAGTGCAGAAATTCCCCTTTTGCTCCCCTGGTAGCCCCAGAGATCATTAACTTTCAAGTTACTTTGGTTATGCAAAAGCTCCCATTTATTGAGAGCTTACCGACTGTGTGTGCTAAGAGGTCTGTTATGTGATCTCCTTCAGTCCTCACAATAAATCTCATTTTACAGGTGAGGATATGAGGCATAGAAAGAGGTTAAACACTTGCCCAAGATCACACAGCAAGCAAGTCTCCTGAGACCTGGCCCACCAGGTTTCCAGGAAGGGAAGCTAGTGGAGGCGGAGGTGGCAGGGATAAGGCCTCGGGGCCTGTGGTCACTTAAGGCTGCCACCAGAGGCCCTTTCCAGCTGACGAAGGCCATGCCCAATGTGGATTCCAAAGGATCCCCCATTGAGACCCCTGCTGACAGAAGACAGATTAACAGGAGAAAAACAGTGATGAATGATTCAACGAAGTGGTTAGAATTTGTGGCTTATTTAGCATGTTAATCAAGAACAGTAAATTTGCAGGGAAGTGACAATACAAGGAAAAGGAGTTCCAGGGTGGCCAGCTGTGAGAAGGTAACTATATGTAACTATACGGGGGAGTAAGGTGTGTTAGTGCAGGTCTGTCTGGGCACCGACTTTTCTGTGGTCTTCATGGCCATTCAACTTCCCCGGGGGCGGGATTTATGGTGGTCCTCATGTTTCAGCAGTTTCTGCTTTCGGATAAGAGGTGCAGGAAGCCTTTCTGCATCCACTGTTTCTCATTTGCCTCCATTTCAAAATAATCCTTATGCTAAAGTGGCATATTTTAGGGTGGCATGTTCTGATTTCCTGTATCAGCTTTAGGGAAGCTGTTCAAGGGCTACTCCCAGGGTCCGCAGGCTGGTTCTCAATGTCTGAGTCTGTACTGACCGCTGCCTCTGGCCTTGGGCCAGAGTGAACCATAAAACCCAACCCTGCCAGGATCCAGGGTGGTGAAGGGCCCCGTTTGCTGGGCGACATCTAAGCCCCTGTCCTCGTGCTGCCACTTACCAGCTGTGTGACTTTGACCGAGATGCCTAACCGCTCTGAGACTCAGTTTCCTTCAGCTGTTAAACGGAGATGGCGTTAAGTGAGAAAAGGTGATGAGATGGGGTCAGGGGGTGTGGTGCTGGTAACCCCAAGCACACAGTCAGTGCGTTATCCCTACCAGATAGTTAGCATTCTATTTTAGCTGAAAAAACACGAGAGGAACTGGAGCCTTAGAGAGTTCAGGGCCTCGCCCAGGGCAAGACTAGAGCCATCTCCCCACACCCAAGCCAGGACACCCCCGCTGGGCCATCTGGGCCATCGGGTCAGTTGGGGCTTGGGTCCTTGTGTAATCTGGTCTCTAACATGGCAGCTGGCTCCTGCCCAGGGGTTGAGGGGAGAGCTAGTCCTGGGTCTTGTAGCCAAAACCACAGGTGTTGCTGCTGCAAGAGCCAGCGCCGCCTCCCCCACTCCCCCCGCCCCCACAGGACGCTCCCTTATCCGTTCCTGAGCATTCCCGGGCTCAGCTGCTGCCCAGCCAGTGCAGGCTGCAGGCCTTGGGTGATCTCTTTTTCCTTTTCATAGGGCTGATGGAGGCTCGATTATTACTCCTGCCCAGGGGTTGAATAAACCAGTCCCAAGGCCCGTGGTGGAGAGCAGAGCTTGGAATGCAGAGACCCTGCCTGCGGAGTGATGCTCTTTACCAGGCTTCACGTTTCCTCTCCCTGTTGCCAAGCCAACTGACTGCGTGCTCCTGCGCGTTCCAGCTTTCTTTCTTTGGCTTGCACATGATCACCAACTTAATTAGAGGATTCAACTCAGTCTACTTTAGAAGTTGAAAGTAATAGCCTGGTGTGGTGGGTGACCAGGGGGGACTCAGGGAACCTCTCAGGACCTTTGTCCCTTTCTCTATGAAATGAGGGGCGAGGGCTCGAATGCAGGTCGAAGGTTCTTCAGGTTTGTAGAGACGGGGATGGCGTGGCACCACCTCCTGAATTTCCATTCAGTGGGTCTGGAGCGGGGCTGGGAATTTGCATTTCTAGTAGATGCCCACGTGCTGCCACCACTGGTCTGGGGACTGGACTTCTAGAACCATCCTCTAGTCTGGAGACTGGATACTCTGAGTTCCCTCCTGATTGCAACACTCTAAGTTCTGCTCTGCTTCTTGTTTGAAGGGATAGGGTCTCTCTTACTCCCCAGCAATCCCAGAGGCTCAGGGTTGGCCAGCAGAGATAACCCAGAAAATGTGTGTGTGTGTGTTAAGGGCAGGGGACGACCACAGTAAAATAAAGGCCCTGGTGGGAAGATGGGTCAGTGCACAGCGAGTCTTATCTAACCTTCTTCATTTTTCATTCTTTCCCACCTTAATGTCTCAGTTCCCTAGCGTCTTCCAAAGGGCAGCACTTCAGGGCTGGCTATTTTGGGAAATGGCTCATAGGGCGTAGTTCTGGCTCTAATCCCCCTTTTCCCCTGAGTGATACAAAGGGAAACTGCACCTCTAGATAAGCAAAAGGGCATCAGGCAGGCCTGCCTCTGCTGGGCAGCCCCAGGGCGGGGGTGTGGGCAGGACCAGGCCCTGGAGAGAGTGATGGGGCTGCTGGCTGAGGAGTGTGGGGGGACCTTGTAGGCTGTAGGAGGCACCCGGTCTTTGCAATCTTGAGCTTTAATCTCTAAGATCAGCTTCTTTTTTTCCCGACTGTGGTAAAATATACCTAACACTTGCCATTTTAACCACTTTTGAGTGTACGTTTCAGGGGCATTAAATACATTCCCAATACTGTGCAGCCATCACCACCATCCATCTCGTCTTCCATCTTCCCAAACTGAAACGGTGTACCCATTAAACAGTAACTTCTCATTTGCCCCAGCCCCTGGCAACAATCATGCTACTCTGTGTCTCTGTGAATTTGACTAAGCTCGGCTTTTTTTTTATCTGTCAAAGAGGTGGTTTAAAGAATGATCTTAAGTTGCCTTCCAATATTAACATTCAGAGAATCTCAGTGTCCTGGCATTTGGAAGTGACCGCCATTTGTTTATGTCTTGAACATGTTAGTGAGGAGAGGAGAGTCAGTCACTTCCACAAGTTGTTCCCTGGGTCCCTTGGAGCCAATCCTTATCCTTTACCCACCCTTGACTCCAAGCCCCCTTAGGTATTTGCTTCTAAGCCTGAGTTTTCCCTTCGAATCTAAATTAAGTTGTGGTTTTCGGGAGCCAACTAACTGTTTCTGCTGCCTTCATCTGGGCGGGAATCCAGCCTGGATGGGTCTGTGTACTGCGATGGCAAACATCCTAAGTGGGAGATGGAGACCTGGGCTTTGGTCTCAGCTCGGCCCTTATCAGGTTATGTGACTTGGCCCCCACCCTTTACTTCTCCCTCGGTCATTAGTTTTCTCACGAATTTTCAACAAAATGCCCTGACCTATGTGGAATTGCTGCAGAGTGAACACCTCAGTGTTCCTCGGGAGGGTGTGTGTCCCTTGGGTGGATAAGGGCAGGTGGGTTCCTTAAAATGAGGTGGAGAGGGACATCTCTTCCTGCTGGGTAACTCCTGCTGGGTCCTGGCCACAGTCACGCAAGTCTGCTGTTCCACTCGCAGCCTACTGCTGTGTCGACATGTAGCTAAGCTAACGGCCTCTTGTCCCAGCAATGAACTCTTAGTCTAAGGCAAGGAAACCTCTTGTTCTTTGAGCTTTTCCCTTTCCAACTATTAGATGATTCTTGCTACGCGTTGGAGAAGGACGGAGAGGGGTTTTCAGAACTAGAAAACTTACGTCAGAAAGAATCCAAATGGAGAGTTCTGCATCTCTGCAACCTTCAGCTTTCTTCAGGAAACAGAGAAAATGCTAATAATTTCCTCATAATTTAGATCTGCAAGTTAAGGTTTTCTAAAGTTCTTGTTCTCTTTTCAATTATTTGCAAGTTCCAGTCAGCAATAGCAGCTCTAGTTATGGCTTATGATTTGGCTTACCGGAAATGGGAAAATTAGTCTATACAGACACATGGGCGGAGGCCAGGGATGTGGCTAAACATCCCTTATTAAGCAATAACGTAGGTGGTCCTGAGAGGTGAGTGTTTAAAAAAAATAGTCCAGGTTGTAGTTTGGTACCTTTCTTGCTCTCTTTTCTTTTTAATTTTTATTTTTCAATAAGAGTTGACATTCGGTATTATTTTAGATTAGTTTCAAGTATACTGCATACTGGTCAGATTTTTTTTTTTTTGGTAATTTACTCAATGTTCCCTGCATGACTCTAGTATTCACCTGGCACTATACATGGTTATTACAATATTATTGACTGTATTCCCTCCACTGTACTTTACATCCCCATGACTATTTGTAACTGCCAGTCTGTACTTCTTAATCCCTTCACCTTTTTCACCTAGATCCTCAACCCCCCTCCCATCTGGCAACCATCAGTTTGTCCTCTGTATCTACGAGTCTGTTTTCGTTTTGTTTGTTTGTTTATTTTGTTCTTTAGCTTCTACATATAAGTGAAATTGTATGGTATTTGTGTTTCTCTGTCTGACTTATTTCACTTTGTAGAATACCCTCTAGGTCCATTCATGTCATTACGAATGATAAGTTTTCATTTTTTAAGGCTGAGTAATATTCCATTGTATATATGTACCACTACTTCTTTATCCAGTCATCTATTGATAGGCACTTAGGTTGCTTCCATATCTTGGCTTTTGTGGTATTTTTCTCTCTTAACACATAACTAGATCCAATTTACTCCCATCCCCTGTAGCCTTGGACTTTATGCAGGATGATCTGTTACTCATCTGAGTTCTCCTGATTTCAATGGTGTCCTCCCAGGCCTAGTTCATACCTTTGGTGCTATGGGTTGCAGGGTGACCTGGAGTCACCTGCCCTTCCCCCACCCCCACGTATTCCTCTCTTCTCTCTGTCATCAACTGCTTCCTTCTCTGACTGGTGCCAGCTGATCCAAGGAGCGATTTCACTTTCTTTTCCTCCCCCTTGTTCTCTGAGTGCTATCTTAGTGACAAGAACCAAAAGAAAAATGATGGCTGGCTGGGAAGCCTCTCTGTAATCACATGGCTATCCATGGCTTTCTCAGCACCTCCCTCAGCCTGGCTGAGCCCCGTGTGAACTGCTCTTTCTGGCCAGGAAAGCTGACATCTTCAGTCTGATTCAGCACTTGACATTTTATCGTGTTCCAGCTTATTGTGAAAGTACCTGATAAAATGGCTTGCAGGCCATCCAAAACAAGACCTGTTCACATATATTTACACAGGACTTTAAAAACAGAAGGGTAAAGTGCTTTATTATAATTAGCAGCACAGTCAAGTTCTTCCCTGTGAAGGAACTCGGGTCTGGATGAGATCTCCGCAGCTTAGAGCAGCGGTTCTCAATGAGTAGACATTTGGCAATGTCTGGGGAGAGTTTTGGTTGTCATAACTAGGGATGTGGCTAAACATCTTATAATATACAGGACAGCTCCCCTCCCAAAACAAAGAATTATCCAAACTAGAATGTCGATAGTGCCAATGTTAAGAAACCAGCCTTAGGGGTTTCACCTCCTGTGAGACTTCCAGCAGGGGAGCTGGGTTTCCTCCTCAGATGCCCTGCGCCCACTTTGGGAGGTGTCCTGAGCATGTCCCGCCTGACCGTTCGAGGCCCTGAGAAAAGATGCCAAGTCCCGTTCCAGACACTCACCTGTGACTTTGGGGTCAGACAGGACCCACCTTCGCATCTGAGTGTCTGCTCGCTTGGCCTTCACCTTCTGCTTTCTCTTTGCCTAGAATTCAGACTTCCTGGTCTTTCTGAAGGGGGAGAAGTCTGGTAAACCAAGAGTAGCTGGTCATCGAGAGAAAAAGGACAGAGTGTCTCTGAGCTGTGTCCCCTCTGGGAGGGCCAGTCCCTACCATCCTGCCAGGCCCAAAGCAACCTACCCAGTCTTGGATTTGAGAGGGTTAAAAAGTTCTCTGTAGGAAATAAACCCACAAACCCTGCCCTCCAGGTTCTATTTTCGTGGTGGTTTCTTTACCAAAGAGAAAACTTCAAGTGATCATAAGCTTTGTGTTCCATCAGTTGTTATCAGCACACTCAGATTTTAGTATTTTGTGTTCAGATTGCTTTAGGAAACACAGCCTGAGGCTCTTTCTCTCTTGTGTCTCATCCCAGAGCTGTTGGGACTTTTGGGGAGCAGGAAGCACGGGGTCCTTCAGGTCTTCCCAGGTCAGATGTGGTGTGGGGGCAGGGTGCTGCCCAGGCCCTGCTCAATGTGTGGAAGTTTACACAATGGCTCGGACTTCATGGTTGGGCTGATTCATCCATTTGGCTGTTGACGCCTGCCTCTGGCCCAGCCAAGGACAGAAGGGGGCCCCTTAGGAACTTCTGGCCCTGTTCCCTCTAGAGAGGCCGCACAATGGAGCGGTGATAAGACAGGGTTCGAGGGGGAAGTGGACTCGTGGAAACAGGATATTTTTAAATTAGAGAGAGAGAAAGAAGGAGCGTAGCAGATGGGCCCCGAGACCGCCCAGGGCTCAGAAGGGACCGGGTTTGAGCTTGGGCGGCTGGACAGAAACCGGGGTGCGTTGGAGAGCCTCCGTCCAGTAAGACTAGGGACTGGGGAAGGGTTTATTGATGGCTCTCCTGCCATTACTCCACCACCTCCAAGAATGGCAACCACCTCCAATACCCACATCTTCTCTTGGGGCCTTCCCCAGGTGGCAAGAGGTCCCTGTGGCATCTCTGTCTTTGTGTCTATAGCCATAGTCCATAGGAATCAGCTCCAATGTGTGGACCACTGCCCATCCGGAAACTCTGCTATGATTTGGGGCCTGGTCCTGTCCATTGGGGCAAACCTTATCCTTCCCTTGCCTCCTGTAGTGAATGAAAAGCATCTCTAACTAACGTAGGCAAGGACCTAACACAACGCCTCCTGTCCTTGTTGGCCCTTCTCACCCTCATGCTCATCTTCCTGACGTGTGGCCAGGGCCACGTTCCCCATCGCCACCTGGCAGAGTGAGCCAGGCCTGGCACGCACTCCGTCAAGAAGGCAGCGTGGCCTCCAGACTGTCGAGATGAGGTTCCCCAGGGGGAGGGGACGTGGTGGCCCCGCCCTTCGTGCCAAGCACGTCAGCAGTGTTTATACTTTCTGCTCCACTGATCCCACTCCCGGGAATGGACAAACCAGTATGAAGTATGGAAATAGCTTTATCCCTAAAGAGGATACTGGCGGCATTATTTAAAATAGCAAAAACTTGGAAAGAACCTCAATTTTTAAAAGCAAGAAACTGGTTAAGTAAACGATTGCACATTTATTCAGTGATTATTATGCAGCTGCTAACAATGATGTTTAAGAAGGTACCAGAAAATGTTTATAAAATCATAGAAGATAAGCTGTAAAATGGCATATACTGTATAATTATAACTCCAAGAGAAAGCCTGCTTGTAGCAAAAAATGACGGGAAGACAGAAGTCTCAGCAGAGTTTGAAGAATGGAACAGAGATGCTTTTCATCTGCCACTTTCTACTTTTCTGTACTTTTCAGGTTTTTTTCCATAAAATAACAGGTGATACTAATTTTTAAAAACTGTTTAAAATGTCAAATGAGCTGCCGGAGACATTAAATGCTTGTCACAGGGAGCTGTCTGGGCAAAGGAGCCGTAAACCTGGACTCCCAGTGAGCTTGTGGGCCTGGGGTCTCCTCCTGCATCACCTCCCTCTTTCCCACTGTGGGCTCAGCCCCGGAGATGTGGAGTGGGGCAGCCTAACACGCTGTCCTTGCACTGCTCACCTCCCTGTTATCCTTTGTTTTACAGATTTCATGGGAAACAGATATTCTGTAAGTACACATTTTGTACATATTATTTTAAAAAGTCCATTGAACAGTGAAATAATTTCAGAT